>NC_133832.1:12765769-13073076 GCF_047830755.1 Zonotrichia albicollis
CAGTATCCCAGCCAAAACCACGGCCATGCAGCCATCCACAATGGACTCTTAAAACAATTCTCTCTTAAAAGGGAAGAGGGCAAAGCAACTCAGCTTTTCTTCTCTGGGTTCTGCATGCTTCAGACATGGTTCCTCATTAAAAATTCACCTCTTTGGCCTCAGTTTAATCGTCTCAACCCAAGAACAAAATGCCATGCCATTACACTGAAAAGCATTCAATCACATTTATTCACTCTGAACAAATTTACAGATCAAGTAACTGCAATGAAGAAAAGAAATCATAGCAAAATCTGGGTAATTTCAAGCTAAAAAACCTCTTACCTTAAAAAAAAAAAAAAAAACATGTTAAAGGTGAAAGTATATTCAGATACTTGCTTTACATGCTGAAACAGAGGCTCAATAAATGAATCCATGAGGAAGTGTTAACTAGTGTTATTTAAAACCTTTCTATATAGTGACTTAAATTATCCATGGCATCTTAGCATTTAAACCTTCCTTTTGGCCTAAGACCTTCCATCCTTTTCTTTTTTTTTCCATTCTATGGCTTTACAAATGTGTTTGGGGTTTTTTTGTTTGGCTGGTTTTTCTTTAAAAGCAAATAAATTTTGGTTTTGTCATAGACACCAGCATAAAAGTCAAAGGAATTTGGGGGTAAGTACTGATTTTCCTAGTTTGCTATGCTGAAAGCTACAAAACTTTATATTACAGTTATGTTTACTTATCTTGAAACTATACTTTTCTGCCTAGTGGTCTATGTTGAGCAACATTTCAGATGAGGTAGATTGAAGGAAAATTTATCATTATAAGAACATCAGTGTTGCAGAGGGAATGAATTCAGCAAAGAATGTAATTACTCTTTTCCTCATGCTATTCCTTAATCTCTGGAATTTCAGAGAGTGCTACTAGCTGACTTTGTATAACCTGAGTTTTTTCTCACTGAAATCCCTGAGGCTTTATTTTTATTTTGTCTCATTTAATAATTTTTATAATGTTGGGGCTTTTTTAGCCTGATTGGAGGTAAAAGGCTTGTGTTAATCGGGGGTCTGCTAGTTCTGCTACATTTCTCCTCTCCCTTCTACCACTAACAAAAGGAGGATAAGAGACATGGAAAAAACTTACTTGAGAGGCTCAGTGAACAATGGGGAGAGAATTGGATGTATTAATAAGAAGGGAATACATAAGTGCATAAAAGATGCACATTTGTAGCTAAAAAGCCTGTGGTACTCATTCTACTTGTTGCAGAACAATATGTTCTAAAAATATAGCATTTAGTTACATTTTTTTGACTGAAGGGAGTTTGAAGACAAGGATGAACTTTAAAAGGTTAGTAGCTATAAAGTCTGCTCCTAGAAAGCCTATCAGGAGATCTCTTCCCAGTCTGCTAAGCCTGCCCACATCCACGACTCACATGTCTACACTTATCTAGAAGGAGCAAGAAATCCCTGAGCACTAACCATGAAGGGCTTCCATGGATCCTTTTCTTTCCATTCCATTATCTTCTTCCTCCAGCACAATCAAGGTACCACTGTAACCACCCTTGCAGCACAGGGCAGAAACTAATGCTGAGAATGCAGACAGAAAAATGTCACAGTTGTCCAGAAAACACCTGCTGAGCTTTGCTGGGTAAAGAACCCTCAAAACAAAACCATCAAAGAATGAACAAAACAACAACATAAAACACCTGTCAAAATATAGAAGAAATATTTTACACCTGTAAAATATAGAAGAAATATTTTTTAAGAAGTCAAATCAGCACCTTCTTTTACATTACTAAGTCCTAGAGGGGAAGCTCAAATCAGAGTCTCATCACTATAAAAAGAATAAAACTTATTTCTTAGAAAACAGGTCAAGGTTGTCACCCCCTCTTCCCCAGATCCATCAGTTTGGCAGTAAGGATGGGTCTTGAAGCCTTTGCATTAGTTGGGTTTCAGTGGTTTAACATTTGCTAATCCTTTTGACCACCTCTCCTTAGACTCATGGTCCATCCTGATGTTTTTGCTGAACAGGCTCAGGACAACTTAGCTGCTAAAAATCAGGTGTCTTCAGGCCAATATGGCCAAAGTAGAATCACAGTCTGGTGAGACTCAATACAGTTATCTGCTACTGCACAGAACAAGTAAAAAAAATTATACTTCTCTTTTTACACAAAGTATAATTAACCCAAGAAGTCCATGAAGGCAAGGCATCTGAGGACAGGCAATTGACAGGATAACAAAACTAAGCCTTTTTTATGAATATTCTGAACACCAGCTGGAAAGCAGAGGCTTTTCATACACATTTTCAAATTAAAAAAATACCTTCTTTGGTGGGATTTGACCAAGCCCCAGCTGATGGGCAGAAACACAAGAAGCTCAGTCCATAAGTGCCCTCCAGAGAGTGCCCAGCCCAGGCACACAAAGGGTTATCCACAAACAGTCCATGCTCTGCCACCCCAAGTGGTAGCACAAATGACCCATCCCACCCACTGCAAACAGAGCCAAATACTTCAGAGAAGTCACAGTGCTTGCTCCAAAACAAAAAAACCAAAACCAAACAATGCTGACAGTGTGGTGTGAGGCACAAACACAAGTGCAAGTGGCAGTAACAATGGCAGGGCAGAGCTGGCTGAAGCCAGAGCAGGGAACCCACAGTGCAGTCCCAGGGGATTTCACAGAGGCTCATCCTGAGCTCAGATGGGGTATTTCTGGCAGAGATGGAGGAACAGCCACTGTTAGTGATGCATCTTCACAGAAGGAAGAGCTGCCCAGTGCCTCACAGGCCTCTTCACATCTACAGTCACCTGAGGTACAGGAGCAGGAATCAGCTTCCTCCTCTTTCTTTGATAAAGCAGAGTCTACCTGTTTTCTTTTTCAGGATTACTGCTCTCTGAAGTTTCTGTTAAAATTAAAGAATGAATTTCTTCTTCTATAATTAACCTGTCAAAAGCATTCATGGGGTCATCCTTTGCAGAGCTCTGAAAGAGAGGAACAACATTTTTAACAGTATTTCCTCATGGCAAGTGTTGCTTTTTCACTCCATAAGACAGACCCCTGTTCCACAACATATACCCTGTATTATGGTGGAAAGCCAAGGTGGCTGGGCAACAAAATGTGCTTTTCAGAGCCATGGCTTAGGCCTGGCTGATAGAAGAAATGTCCTCTGGAAATGAGGAACTGAAGGTTGGTGCTTCCAACTACAGCCAACGGGAGAAGCTCAGGCAGGAGGATGGAGAACTGAGCATGTACACACTTTGTAGAGTTTTCACACAGAGAAAATTACTTGGGGCAGTAACAAAACACTTGTGAAAGCACAACAAAGTGTAACTGCTCCCACAGTTACAGCCCTCATGGCCAAGAGTCCCATCTGGGAGAACAACATTCATGTCAAGGTTTGGACTAGGGCTTGTCAGTGTGCTTCTCTCTGGATTTTGATAAAGGGCTACTGAGAGAGATTTATTTAGAAATCAGTTTTCTTAATGGTATTACGTTTATTTTCCCCAAAATAAGGCACCACTGCAATCCTTTCATCAACCAGTGACAAACTATAGCTGCTTTTGTTCTTTTGCCAAAAAGAAGCTATGTGTCTGATTTACTTCCTAGCAAACAGACTATAATAAATGTGAGAGTGCTAAAAATGTTAGTTTCTGGAAGTCAAACACAAACAGCTTAATTCAGCATCATAAATATGATTAAGTAGCAGAAAGACATGAATGTTCAGTAGAAGTCACTAAATGGAGTTGCAAAAACAAAACCAAAAATCCTCAAACCAAAACCCACATAGCAAAAGAAGCCTGACAATCAGAAAAATGCCACCCAAAAAACCCCAACCTGAAACAAATTTGAGGGACTATAGCAGTCTGGAGTAACAGAATAATGCAATTCTATTAATCTAACTACAAAAGTACATACAGTTGGGGGGGTGGAGGAGGAAATCTAAGTTTTGGGTAATTGTTTCTGAAAAACTCCTAGTACTGTAAAATACTTAATCTTCATATTAAATACTTGCTTATACACAGTTAGTTATAAGACAGACATAGGAGAAACAAAACTGCAAGCCTAGAGATCCCAGTTCAATAGATTTGTTGACCCAACAGCTTCTTACTAACCTGGGAATCCTCGTTCTGCTCTCCAAACATGCGCTTGAGAATTTCCCTTGGGTCCGGAATTGGTGGAAGAATTAATATCTTCAGCCTTCATAAAGTTAAAAAGAAAATATTTAGAGGAAAGATATATTAATTCAAAAATAATTTAAAACCCACAGAATCATTTAAAAATGTCAAAATCATGTTTGGGTACAGTCAAGAAAATTTGTGGAGTCAACTTTGTCATCATTGGCCAGCCTTCATTCTCTGTGCAACTCTACCCATTTCTTATTTTTACTCCCCAGAACAGAAGGGGAACATTGACACAGGCAGATTCTAAATAACTTTCATCTTGACAAAGACAGCAGCAAATGTAGGGAGATCAATATTTACCTTTTTAGATAAATCAGTAGAATTATTGTAGATACTGCAACAATTAATGGAATGGTAATTATTAGAACTAAATAGATTGTAGAGTCCCTCTTCTCACCTGGAAAACAGAAATTGTTGAAACTTAGGGATATTTTGATAGGCTTTTTTAGGAATATGACAACAAAATAGTTAAATTCTCCAATTTGTTCATAGACTCACTGCTTTTTCAAGTTCACTAGCACTTTTGTAGGCAAGAACAGTCTTGTTTTCCAAAGCTGGGGTTATAATGTTGATGTGTTTGGCAGGGAAATGCAAATGAGCAAGACTCAGGGCTGAACAATTGGCTACACTGGACTTTGCATAGCTCCACAAATGGCTCCACACATTATCAACAGCAGCACAGGCTGGGATTGGTGGTGCTGCTGAAGCACTAGAGCTCTTCTGTCCTTTTTTCACTCAAAATTAAGTAAGTACATAAGGAGATGATCCTTGACTCCCATTTATTTAGCAGACAGAAAGGTATTAAATGCCTTGGAGATGAAGAGTAAAGTGCAGTGCAGGGCCACGTCTCTCACCGATGCTCCTTTCCTCGCTCCAGTCGCTTTGGAGGTGGCTGCTGTAGCACTCCCGCTTTGGCTTTGCTCTCACTCTGAAGCTGTACTTGCTGTGAGCGTCAATGCCAGGAACTGACACAGAATTCCTCTCAGACTAAGGCAAAAAAGAAAAGGCAATTTGCTTTGTTCAATTACCAAGGTATTCTCAGCCACTTCCAAGACTATTTACATTGTGCAGCTAATGCATTCTGAATGTTTTGATGGATGACCTTTTTATGACTATGAAACCTCATTAAAAATAGGACATAGTGGAATTTAACAAGCACAGAAGGCCTTAATGCACATTCCAAAGCTAAGATTTAATCTCATTCACAGCTACATCTATCATGTAGCATTTGGCATCTAAGACAGCGTTTGGAACAGTGCCTTTTTAATTTTTTTTTCCTTTTTCTGAGAAACATCAGTGTTTTACCTTCCCTTCTTGTCAGGGCAGCATAACCAACCAAAGCAAAGTGTTCTGTGATGCCTCTACAAAGAAAAGCACACACTAGATAGGATCTAACTGCACTTGTTTTTTATCCAAAATACCAGTTTCCTGGGGAATGTTGCTAGCATTTGAGTTTGGGGTAGAATAAACAACTAAACATGCTCCACAGGAGAAAACTGCCACTCACTTTGAAATTTACCACGTTGTTTTTACCATTCTGATCAAACTGAACATTCAGTTTGGCTATGGACATACAGCACGAGTCCATCCAGACACTGAACTCAATGCTTTTTATGTGAACACTAAATATACCCTCAGTGTATCTGAGGGTGCACCCCTCTTTCTTCCCCTCCATCCTCAGTCTTTATCCCTTTGCGTTTCTCTGAGAGATTCTCTGTTCTTGTCTGCACCAGCAGTTGATTTTTCTTTAGGGCAATCAGGTCACAGCATTTAAATCCAAAGCTGCCACACGACCACAGAGACCAAGAGCAGGAAAACCCAACACCAGAACACCAAAGCCCACATGCCTGAGAAGCAGACAGGCACCATTTCCTGAGGGTTTAGTAAATCCCCCTTTATCAGACTGTTCTCACACACTAACAAATTACACTAAAAATGATGGGAAGGATTCATAAGACTTTAATGAATTTTGATGTACAGCTTTTACTAACATAAACCTACAGTATAAGAGAAAAATCCTACATTCACACAGAGCACTTCCAGCTCTGGCACCCAACCCAGTCACATGCAACTGCTCATTATCAACTGCAAATATTTCAAAAGATTCGCAGAAAAAAAAAAAAAAAACAGCAATGAAAACTTACTGCAATGATCTGACCAGTATCCACATCACCATTGCTATATTTAACTTCATACTGCAAACAACTTTTTGGAAAAGTTTCTGATTCACTCCACTTTACATCAATTCTATCATTAGTCTTTGACAATGTCAATTGTCTTGGTGTGGCAGGTTTTACTGAAATGCAAAAAAGAATAATTAATTCAAAAGTCTATTTCACTGCTTACAAATATGGTTCAGTCCTGTATTGCAGAACGCTACACTTACACCACATTAAGAAGAGAAAGAGGAAGAAGTTAGCACCAGTAAGTCAAAAAAGGAGTAAATCCAACTAAAGAATAAGAGAAGTTAATAGAAAATTACCTGTCATCCTTCTTCCCAGATACCCATCCCACAGAAAACAAACTCTTGTCTATATAATTTCAAATCAAAGGTCAGTAAAAGGGAGCATCTAGTCTCATTGTCTCATCCATACTTTATGAGGTGAAGTTTCTCAAACACAACAATGTACTAGAAATTTCTTATTTTAATGATATTTTTATGATGTGATGGTTAACTTACCGAGGGTGGTAGGATTTTTACTTGCACATAGAGGCCTGACTTCTTCAGAATCACCTCTAATCAAAATACTTATATCAGGATAAGTTCTCCTGTCTTTTGGGAAGGTAAGATTGAAAATGCATTCAAAGGTTCCTTGGTCTACAGAGGAGTTGCTACAGCTCTTAGGGTTTTCCAAGCCATCAAACCTGGAGGAATAAATTATTCTTGTAAACTTCAGAAGAAAAGGACAGCAAGGGGAAGGCTTGCTTATAAATGTGTGTTACAAATTCTAAAGACTGATATTGCATTAAAGCTATGCTATAGCATATAAAAAAGTAAAGCTAAGCAAGGTAAGCAGCCTCTAGTTTATCTCAAGCTTTAGAAAGAGTCTTGTTTTTGTGAAGAGTGCCAAGGAGCAGAAAGAGAGGCAGGCTTGCTTTATATCAAAAAGAACAACTGCTGTCAGCTTTGGTTCACATTTTCCACATGGGAGAACAATTCCAAGGAGTAAAGAATATTTAGAAAATGTACTAATTTGGACCACTTCTTGTCAGCAGAATTTCAGTGATAGAAATCTGTGATAGAATGAGCTGATCAACCTTTAGCTCTGCCTCAAGTAGCACAGCTCTTGAGACAGCTGAGTTTTACCTATTTACCTGATTTGATTTTCAAAATGTCAGTATTCCCTCCCAATAATAGAGAAGTTAGGAAGACAAACTTCTTCCTTGCTTCTCTTTGTGGCCCGAGTCTCAATGAAAATACAACAGTAGCCTTTCCTCCCAGGAAAAAGAGAACCAAAAACCCCACCTCACTGGCATTGTGGAAAATGTATCTTTCAGTCTAAAATTGAAGTGTTTTCTTAGTTTTTGGCTTTAAAAATCTAAAAATTATTATTCTTTCAAAGAAGTATGAATTAAACCACTTTGAAATCACTGCAGTTACACCTTCCATTAAAAATAAGGGCAGGTTGAAAATATATAGCTCAAATCCAAAGCATTATTCCAGTAAGTATCCGTCTACCCAGAAATTCAGATCACCAACCCTGCATTGGTCCTGATCTAATAACAAAGGAATAAGTTTGAGCAGCAGTCTAGACACGGAACAAATAGTCCCCTCACATTTAATGCAGGCAGCAAGATTTGTGCTGTTTGCTGCCCAAATGCCCTGAACTGAACAGCTGGCCTGTGAGACTGCCACTGGAGAAGAAGAGCAAAAAGTTTATGCAGTTAGCTCAAATAAGACAAAAAGCTGATTTAAAACTACAGCATGGGGCTTTCGAAAAGGAAACTCCACTATTTCTACAGAAGCTAATGCAATCTGGGATTTCACAAGCCCCATCAAGGTGCAGAAGCATGCATAGATCAGCATGCACAGCTATCAATGCCAAGAGCTGGCTCATACAAGTCTGTTCCCTGGGAACAAGACACCATTTATGGCTGTCCGCTGGCCAGCGGGGAGGATGATGATAAAAAGATGCTCTTCATAGCTTTAAAGGTGAATCAGTTATTTACAACATTGAAGATGCAAACAGAAGTACTGCTAAGAGTTATTAATGCTTTCATGCCGTTTCCCAATGCTTTATGAGCTGACACATACATTGTGAGTGATCCTCACTTAAACATCCTGTTTTCTTGGACTGCAAAGAAAGCAACTAATACATCGGTCTAGCTTAGTTCTTAATTATTCCCTCTTTGAATCAAGTGCCCAAACAAAAGTGTAGAAAACAATAGCAGCTGTGTTAATCTGGGCTACAGCAGCAGACACAAAACAGTTATATCAGCTTCCCAAAAAGTATTGGCCATAGCAGCTCCTGACCCCTTCAGTGGTGAAGTTTTCTGTTGGATGGGACTGAGCAGTAACTTGGACACAATGCCCTGGGAACTTTAAAAGCAACAGGAAGCAGACAAATGGAATGTGTCATGTAAAACTAAAGATGAGTCCTAGAGCACTTTAGAGCTGGGAAGACAAATCTGCCACGAACCAGTAGAACAAAGTGTAATTGGTGTCACTGCTTGCGTTCTCCCCACGATGCCAGGTACAAGCCATGTACTCCAGATTGTGCCAGACACAGCCCAAGTCAACAGCAGCAGTACCGGGAATACCTGCAAGGCAAGTTGGAAATGTTCTCTAAGATTTATTTTGTCCAAGTTGTCTCTGCTGATTCCAGAAATAAAACATTTCATAACTGAAACTGGAAGACAGAAATGTGTTGGTTACCTCTCACACTACACTGCCTGTTCAGCACAACAAATGAGGAATTCCAGCTGTTTAGAGCTTACAATGGCTGAAAGCTCAGCAGAATAACTTTGAGAGGCAAGCCAATCACAACAGCACATCCCAGAGTTCACCATGGCTGAATTGCTACTTAGAGTTACCAGATGCTAAGGACAAGGTATTGAGTCAGGAAAATATTTATTTCTATGAATCTACCGGTATTTAAAAATAAGTCAAAGTAGCTGGCAATTGCAAGGAAAACTATAACAAAGCTAAATGCTTTTACAGCCATCAATGTCAACCATAATTAAAGGCTGACTATTTTTAGCTTCTCCAGATATAGTATTAGTTGCTCGGTATTTATAATATGGAAATACCTCTGAGTCTTAAATATTGACAAAAGCAACACTAGGTAAGCTGACTTTTTAATTGAGACCCATCTACCTTTAGACATTAAAATATAACATTTGGAAACTCAAGTCACATCAATACTTAACAATTGTGAATATGTCAATGGATCACCCAGGCAGAGCAATTATGGAATCAAGTCTTTCATATTCAATCTTGCATTTCTGTATGAGTTCTTTACACTCTATTACCATATTACATTGCATTGGACACCTTTTCCCTGTAACAAGTAGCAACATCTCCACGAACTAAAAACTAAATGCGTATTAAATGCAGATCTACTTTGAAAGTCAGAGCTTGCATTCTCCCTGAAGCAGCAACTAAGAGTACAGAGAAATGAAACAGGTTTTCCTATTCCAAGAAATATATAAAAATATTTCATCTGCACACACACTTTTAAAATCCCCAGCCTGTTTAGTACATGCTGTCCTAATGATCTCCTTCCCTGATTTTCCAGAACCATTCTGGCAGGCACCCACACAAGCTTGATAAGGTCTCTGATTCTCCCAATCACATGTGGTTTTCATCCACATCAAGTCATGCTCCTGGGTTAAGACAGACTTTTAGGCAAGAGGCTCATTTTCTTGCTGTACATCCTAACTTCCAGTATTCAGCAAAATAGCTTACTCCTCAAAGTCTGCTTCCTAACAGTTTTGCTATGAACCCCGTACTTCTGCATGCCAAGAAACAAAAAGTACTTTTTCTCTATTCATTTTGCTATGCTTTGTAGACCTCATTCATCTCTTGAAAAAGACAAAACCCTATTACAATTATTTAAGTAATTTATTCAACAAGTTATTAAATTTACTACATTCCTCCCTCCTACACAGACAACGGTAGATCTATTTTATGGGTTTCTGTTTATAAAGAAAAATCATGCAAAATAAACTGACAGATGTTAGTCATGAAGGCAGTAGGCTTAATGGAGTCAGAGCCATCTCCTGTGCCACAACCACCAAAACCAAAGCAGCTCATACACCATTCCTGGGTTTAGATGGGGGGGAAGAGAACCAAAACATTTGTCATACCATCTCAGACACACTGGAATTCCTGCCAGTGTAAGGATATATTACAGCCCTTCAGAAAGAAGGGCTCAAAGGAGGCAGATGACAAGTAACAGGAACTACACTGCTGTTTTGGAAGAGCACTTCCATTTTACTAGCTTGCCCAGAAGACTTTAAGAATCAGAAGACCCCAGTTATGTTTAAAGTTGGTATAATCATTCTGTTTAAGCTCTATCAATAAAACCAGCCCTTGTGTCGGGTATTTCTCTATGATGCATTTTATGACTTCTTGTTGAAAGAGAAGAGAAAAAGCCATGTCTCCTCAGGCCAAGAGGGGTCTGGCCACAGCTGGCATTACCTTTTGGCAGGAGGGAGGTCTCCACCCAGGGGCTGGGCTCGCTGGTGTTGTCATTCTTGCACTCACTTCTCACCCTGAGGCGCATTTCCTCACTCAAGTGCGCGTCCGTCACACGGAATCGGCTCTTACTCCATTCCTGGGTTTACATGGGGGGAAGAAAACCAAAACGTTTTTCATACCATCTCAGACACATGGGAATTCCTGCCAGTGTCAGGATACATTACAGCCCTTCAGAAAGACTACAGCTCAAAGCCAAAGGAAACCACGGTCTGGCTAGGTGGGAAGCCTCAGCATCTCCTGGCTTTGCTTTTTTCTTTCTCAGGCGCAGTCAGAACTCACAAAGAAGAGCTACTCCTACCCCTGTGACCTACAGACATAAGCAAAGGCTACATAGAGATCAAGAAGTAAGTACAACAAGGGGGAAATGATCCTAGAAAAAGCCTTCATGGATACTACAAACTAAGCATGTTTATACTACAGCGGTATAAACAGGCACTTACAGATCTGACCTTCACCTTTCTGTGTGTGTGCACAGGAGGGCATGACCAACAGAATGAAGCACATTAGAAGAAACGACCAAAAAGCAGTGAGATGAGTTTGGATGATTTAAAGCGCAGAAGAAAAACCTACCAAAACAAACCCATAAATGGCTATTAAAAGCAGTGACACCACATCAAGCCAAAGTATCTCATGATTTTCCATTTCGACTATGTTTGCATGAGAAAAAGGCTCACCCTTTTATCACACACTTTCTTGAGCATCTTTTGTTGGCCTAGGAGGATGCCTTTTAGTTAACTGGAAAATGGGTACGAAACAAACAATTTTGTTATGGCCAAAGAATGCTGTAACTACTCATATATAAAAATAATAAATATTGGCGCTAATGATAGTGTAAAGAAATCAAACGAATGGACAGATTACGTTTGTCTGGGTTTAAAAGACAGGTGTCTGGCAAGGAAGGTGGGAACCTCCCCTGGAATAGAAAATGTGGGCCCCCTTCCCACAAAATTATTATAACTCCAAAATAACAGGGCTTTCATGCAGGGGGATAGAATATAAGAAAACAAAGATAGTGTAAAAAGTATTCTTACCCCTAAGGAGTTGCAGCTGGGCCAATTATCAAAGATTAGGAACAGGCCTGAGTTAACAGGCCACAGCTATAAGCAATGAGAAGAAGATGCTATAAAAGAGTGGGGTGGCTGGGTGAGAAGGGAACTGGAGTCAGTTGGCTGCTTTGTGATGAAGAAAGAGTCAGTGCTCTGAGGAGATGCCCATGAGAAACACCAAGAAGATATGAAACTTTTGCGATAAGGAGACAACAGTATGGAACCCCTGCAATAAGATAACACTTTCGGGCTAAGAAATGAGGAAAGGATCACCAGTTCTTGACTGGAATGTCCGTGTGTGTAACACCGCAAAGAGCAGAGCACAAACCCAGCCCAGCCTCCCTCGGTGCAGTTCCGGGCACGGCCAGCAGGGGCGCTGCTGGCTCCCGGCCGGGCAGGGGGTGCTGTTTCCCCCGGGCCTGCAGGGGGCGCTGTGGCCGAGCTCAGCCGCGTCTCCCTCATGCGCTAATGGCGGGCGGGCCGGCAGGCGAGAGAGCAAAGCGGCTTACCCTGCAAACCCCAGGGGCAGCCGGTGTCCGTGCCCCTCCGGATAGCAAAAGGAGCTGCAGCAGGAACCTCAGAAGCAGCAAGCTGGAATGGCAGAGGCGAGCACAATCCCACAGTAATAAATGAAATGAATCAGAAACTCTTCAGCTGGGTGTCCTGTCGGGCAGGGTGTGGGGTTACAGCGCAGCGAAACACTCGGGGTGGTGGCACAGGAATGGCGGGGCTAGACAGCTACAGCCTGGCTCCTGAACACGGCCAGGAGAGGCTCCCTCGAGCGGGGAGGGACTCAGGGTCCTTGGTTTTCCCTGAGGCCCCCGAGCAGATGATGAGGGTCCCAGACCGGGTGTTAATAAGGTCCCAGTTCAATGGCCACCCTTATGAGCCTCACTTGTGGTAGGAGAAAACAGTGGGAGATGGGACTCCCCAGTGGTGGAGAATTCTTCCCACAGTGCAGCCTGAGACCCCAGGAATGAGAGAGAGCTCAGAGCTGAGCCCAGCCCCTCATCCCTGAGCCAAAATAACAAAGTGTCTCTGCCCTTCCCAAAAGAAAACCCCCCAGCTAAGGGGCTGCAGCCAGCTGCACCCCTTCACCCCACCTTGGCCACTTCTTTTGTCTCTCTTAAACATCAGTCGTTATCATCTCTAACAAGTGGGAGAAAATTTCCTTAAAAAAAAATGAAAGAAAAAATCCTAATCTCCAACAGATTCTGTGAGCAAAAAGATTCAGCAAGATGTACAGTATATTTCATCCTGTCCTGTGAAACTGCTGACCCTCAGTTCATTCATTGCTGATGACATTAATATCTATTAGACTCTTCCAGAAACTTAGCCCTTTAACCACAGAGACTTTCTACTTGTTAATTTTTTAATGAATCAATCAAAATATGTAAATAGGTTTCTGCTGTGTTAGCAGGTTCAACTGGCTCATCTAAAGCTCCAATGAAGATTTTTAGAGATAATTAGTGTCAAAATGAAACATCACCCTTTTAGCAGTGACATTAAATCAGCTCAGCTGTTTGCAAAACCAGAGTCACAGAATTATAAAATGCTTTGGGCTGGAAGGGAGCTCAAAGATCATCCCGTTCCAACCCCTTGCTGTGGGTTCCAGCGTTCCGCTAGAACAGGTTGCTCAATGCTCCATCCAAACTGGCCAAACCACATCCCTACTCATGTCCAGGATATCCTGGAGCTGTGGGAAAAAATACAGTGGTTAGCATGAAAAGGGCAATGTAAGCATCAGGCTGTAAGTCTGTTAACAGGGCTCAACAACAATGGACTGCTTCAAGAGGCATCGTATCAATTGTAACCATATCTGAAATAGCAGCACTGTCTCCCCCACAGCTGGCATCTACCAAAGGCTTCAAATTCCCAGAGTTTGGAATAACGGATTTATCTTCTTACTGGCAATAAATTGTAAAAATACTTTTCCTACAGCCCTTAGCAATGGGCACCACGGCAATGCCCTGTCCAAACAGCAGCTAATCCACAGCAAGGAGCACATCTGGGCAAACCAGCTAACACAGAAAAACAAAGCCCAAAACAAATGAGTTATATGTCTTCAATTCCAGGCAACAAACATGCACCATATTGTCTTCAAAACACAACTCTCCTATAAATAATTGTAATTGCAGGGAGAGGGTAAATGGGGAATGTTAATTCTTGGCATTATCTCCAAAAGATGCAATACTGTCAAACTACAACTAAATCTGCATGTCTCTTTAAAGTGAGTCCAAAGTAAAGGAGAAAAGCCTTTGCAAAATCCCATTTAACTCTCCCAGTCTATATACTCCCAGGGCAGTATATAGACTGCCCTGTATCTAGAAAGCTGCATAAGCAAAGACTGAAACGAGACTTCTCCCATTATTATTACAGTACTTCTGTGTTACCACCAGCACTCAGTTATCAGAGAGCAACAGACAGATTTTCATGATCTGAAGATCCCATATGCTGGTATGATTCATTTTTGAGGTTTTGATCCCATGATAAGGATGAAATGCTATATTTAAATTGTATATATATACATGTATATGGTCTCCCACAGGGAGTTTTATAACAATAAAACATTTACTGGAACACAGAGCTCAAAGAGGTGATGCACTTACTCTTCTGTCCTCGGGAACCCCATTAATGACGATGTCACTGGAATACTCCAGGTTGCAGCTACTGCTGATGTTCTCTGGGGGGTTCCATGTCCAGGTCAGAGTACAGATATGGGTCAGTGAATAGTTCAAGTTGGATGGAGATGGAAGAACTTTTGCTCCTGGAAGAAAGGAGTTACCAGTGTAACAATCCACACTTCACTATTAGTAATACTGGCAGATTTTTAACTCTCTGACAGAAAAGAACATGAATAACTTCTCAGCTTTGTCAGCTCATGTTTTCTATCAGATAAGGTACTGCCCACTAAAGTGTTTCTATTATTCTTGTTACCTCAACCCATAAATATTTTAAGTATGCACAAATTACCTGAAAAGTAATTTTTAAGAAATTGCAGCCTGCAACAAGGCAGTGGTTGTGGTACTTGAGCTTTTGCACATTGCAGGAAGATGAATCACATGCTGAAACTTTAGTAAAAACAGTATATACATTTTGTGGAGCATTAATACTGTGTTCTCCCCAAAAGTTATCCATCAGCATCGTTTTAAAGAGAAATCCTTAAAAAGACAAGTGATTACTTGATCTTGCAAGTAATAGCTGTATGTTAGTAGCACAATTTAAGCAAAGATGGCAAATGCAAGAATGTTAAAAAAAAACAAGGAAACCACATCGTTTTCTCAATTACCTATTAAAAATATAATGCTGTGTTCTGGCACAGTGAGCAAAACCAGTGTGGGACAAGTAGTAATTAACTGCTGCCACACTTCAGGGATAAATTTTTTACCTCCCCAAAAGCCAACGAGAAGCAGAGCAGGGCCATGACTCAGAGACGGTCACAGCGATTTGTGCTTCGACCCTTCCTTATCATGTGCACTGAGTCAATGCCTACTCAAGACCCATCACAAACCCTGAAGATCATATTAGAAAACAAAGAAGGGAAATACGACAAGAAATGGCAAACTTCCAGGAAAAAGTAAAGTACGTGTCAGACATCAATTCTAGAAACCATTACCAACTGGGAATTCCCTAAAAAAGTAAAAGTGAACTTTGTTTTTTTAAAGGGCTACTCTAATATGTACGATGAGAAGATGTTGAACCAGAAGCCCAATTTCTGTTTGTCAGGGTATCTCCAGGTATCATCACTGAGCCACCACCACGTGTAAGTCTGTGGGCAGAGTGTACCCTCGTTACTCAATAGTTTCACAAACACTTCAAACAGATATCAGCTCGTGCTGCAGGTCCTGCTGTCCCAGGGAACCAAGCTCAACCCATCTCAATATTCAAGTTAACTCATAGGAAAAGGGCAGAATAATTCCATCAAGATCAGTTTTCCCATCCACGTCACAGTGCAGCCCGGTTTCCTTCTGCTAGCACAAGGAAGAGGGAAGATACAGAAGCAAAAGAGCTTCCCTGAGCAACAGTTCTGCTCAAAGCATCCATGACACCATTATTTTACATTTCCTAAAAGTCAGAGCAGCTAAATCTTGAAGGGCATTCATCAAACTTCTGGAGCTCTCTCTGACCGTTGCATAGCTCAAGAACAGGCAATGGTAAAGATCAGGCACCATTATAATCCATGTGCTTGCACAGATAATGAGAATAATTACAAAGATGCACTGATTTAGTTTGTTTATGCCTAATTTGTTTGAATACTTAAAATTTTTGTGATTTTTGTTTGAGCAGAAAAGAGAAATTTTTATTCTTGCAAAAATACAGTCTCCAGTGAGAAAACTGAATGTAGCAAGAACATCTTTGCCTATTACCTCTTCCACTAACAAAAACATAGAACAGGCTTTAGGAACCGCCTTGGGACACTAAGTTTGAAAATACTAAGTCTTTCTGATCATATTAAAAAAAAAAAAAACATTTTCAACAAGAGTACACAGCTCCAAGCATTCCATCTTGTCATGACTGAACTTTTACCTACAATAGCCACAAACCATTAAAAAATGCCATCCCTGATTTCTACTCTGAAGTTCTAAACATTTTCTTCTAAAAGATTTGATTAGAAGCCATAGCACTTAAGGTTTGTGGATTACTAGCCACACAAAGAAGTGCTAATATTTACAGCTTATCAATTAATCAGTAAATCATATTAGCATAAAAAGTTTAAATCTAGTAGATTTTTGAATAATCTACAGAATTCTGAAGCTCGTGTTTTAAAGTTTTTAATTCATCTTTTATTCACAGATTAAGCCAATCTCATACATTTATCTGTGTAAAATATGCTCATGCTCACCATCTCATGCTCTCGTTATTAAAATTTCTGTCGCAATTTTGCAGAACAGCTCAATGGCCAACTACAAAATGTGGGCAAGCCGTTATTTCACTCTTAAAATGCAAAACCACAGCGGTGCTTCTAAGAAAAGAAGAACAGCAATATCCAGCAGAGATTACGTGAGGCATAGAAAACATGTTATTTCTAAAAGCCCTAACGAGGAAGCATCAGCAAATTCTTTGCTTCAAGTATCACGTGAGAGTGTTGTAAAGCAGTATAAAACTCATCATATTTTTATTTTGTTCTCCTGCATTTTCTGAAAGTTGATTTCATAGTGATAAAGTTGATTTCACAGTGATGAACCAAATTGCAGACAGTTGAAAAATAACATTTCGTTAATGTCTATAGCAGGGGTTTTGGATAACGTGAGCAGAGAATAAACCTTCAAGCCCGCGTCCTTATGAAGCCCTCACAGACGCGCACGCATCTCCCAAAACTAAACACTGGTACTTCCAAACTCGGGAATCCCGAAGGAAGAGCGAAGGCGCAGGACGAGGGGGGCTCTGCGCGCCCGCACCGGCGGAGCCGCTCCCGCACCGCCGCAGGACGCGGGCACCGCGAGCAGGGCAGGAGCTTCTGCTCGGGGTTTTAAGGCAGAAACTGTCCTGGGAAACGAAGATGGGGCTTAAAACATTTCTACCGACCCTGCCTTAATGAAAGGGGAGAGCAGATTTTCAGCATCCCCGTTCTCGGTAAGCGACAGCGGAGGGCGCGCAGCCGGCGCTGCCTCGCACACGGCTGACGAGCTTCGGGCTATTTCTACCACAAAATGAAAGGGTTTCCCGCATCCGATCCATGCCCGCATTTCCCTCACACCCATGCCCGCGTGTGCGCGGAGTCACGGCCGAGCCGCCCGTCCCACGCACGAGGAGAGCCCGGAGCGGCCGCTCCAGCGCCGGCGCCGCGCCCCGGAGCGCAGCCCGCAGCCGCTCCCGGGCTCCGCCGCCCCGTCCCCGCCGCCCTGCCCGCTCCTACCTGCCGCCGCCGCCGCGGCCACCACCCAGCAGACAGCGAGGAGGAGCGGGCAGGGCAGCGGAGCTGCCGCGGGCACAGCCATGGCTCGGCCGCCCCAGCGCGGCCCCTCGCTCCCACTTCCCGTCAGGGGGCCGGACCAGCCGGGAAGGGCGGTGTGACGGGACGGGACGGGCAGGGCCGGCCCGCCCAGGTAATCCGAGCCAGGCGGGAGGGGCGTCCCGGCCCCGCCACCTGGGCAGCACCGCCCCGGGCTCAGGGCTGTGCAGCGCCGGGAGCATCCCCCGGCCCGCACTGCCCTCCCTCTGCTGTCACCCCTCTGTGCCCCGTGTGCTACCCGCCGCTCCCCGCCGCTGCCTCCCGCATGGCCAGCACAGAGATTCACGGAATCGATTCGATTGGAAAAGACTTTGAGATCATTGAGTTCCCCTCCGCTGGAGCCGCCGGTGCCTCCCCGAGCCCGGGCTTGGCCGCGCTGCAGTCGCGGAGCCGCAGGGACGCCGGCGGTGCCCGCACAGCCCCTTTGGGACCGCACCCGCCCCGCTGCCCCGTGCCCTCCGTGCTTCCGACAGGGCGCTGCAGCGCGGCCGCAGGCTCACCAAGGTCTCGTTCTGCGAGTCAAAGTCGTTCTCATTTTACGACTGGGTTCGCACTTGTCTGCTACAGCTATTGAACCGTGCCCCAGACCGGTATGGTTCATGTCCTCTACCAGGAAAGCAGCTACGTTAGCACATCCCCGAGCAGTTCTCTTGATGTCGGAGCCTGGCACAATGCCGCTTTTCAAAATCCCTCCTGAAAATTCAGCTAATTTCTACAGTTCTCGTCTGTGCTAAAAATGCATATTGTTCTTTTCTTTTTCAGATCTACCTTCCACAAGCTTCCCCAAACTCCCTTTCCTTCAGCCCTTTCCAAATACAACATAGTCACTTGGAATTTTGCTCTCACATTTTTTTATGGGTGAGATGCAGCAAGTTTTCCAAAATTTTCTCAGTACTGGGAATAAGACATAAGTGCTATTTTGATTAATTTCAAGAGAATAAAATATTTGGGACAAAAATTTCCCTTCAGAACCAGAATTTTGTGGTAGCTAGCAAGCATGGTCCTAATTACCACCCAAATACAGGTATTCTAAAAATAGTATAGATCCAGCAGGGAGGAAACTTGGCTGAGTTTCAAGGCAAACCAAAATTTGTTAGTAAAACTAACTTATTCCTAACCCAACAGAATGTTTCAGTATTTACTCAGCTCTTCAAAGAGTTTTGCAAGAGTGCATCTGCTTTTTAGACACTTATTCTAGAAAAAGGGAAGTGGAGCTTTTTATGATAGGGTGGGGAATATCCTGTGTTAATGCTGGGCTTTTTGTTTGCTTTTCTGCCTTTTTGTTCCCCTATGAAATAAGAGGACTTCTAGTTGCTCTTTAAAAGTGCCCAAGGACCTTGCAATTATAAACAGATAAACATGTGGTGGAACATTTAAGCTGTGTGATGGAGATTGGATTGTGCAATTAAAGCAAGCACGGGCTATGCCTGCCAGTGAGGACATTTGTAGAGTAGAGCTAATCCAAGCTGATCCTCTCTTGCTTTCGGTTTCCTTGCTATTTTCTTTCCTTCCTTCTTTCTGTTTTGTCCACTCCTTCTCCCAGGAGAGCCAATGCCAAGCACAAATGCAATCGTTCCCTGCTTTTGGCTGCCGGCCCATCAGCGTTGTCAGACGCTTTTCCCCCTCTCTCTTCCTTCTCCCTGAAAGCTCAGCTCGTTGTCACATTCCCGTCCCGACTCCCGGCAATCGCAATTGCTGCCAGAGCCTTTGATCCCTGCCACGTACCTGAGACTTCCCATTTCTCAATCTCACTGAGTCCTGTCCTGCAGCTTTCTGTTGCAAATCTCATCCTCATTTATGCTCTTTGAGCCAATGCACCTGCGCTGTGCTGACTGGAACTCGTATGGACACACCTGAGGAACCTTTCAAATGATCTCTTGAGCAAGTACCTGGGGTATGGCTTCAGGTTTGGTATCAACTGCTTTAGAATCATCTTACTGACCTGCCCTTGGCTGTGTGCTCCTGCCTTTTCCACCCACACAAACAAAGCCAGTGATGGTGGGGACATGCAGTGAGTTTGCAGATGCAAGAAAACAAAAATCCAATTTTTCCGGTGCATGTTCCCTAAATCAAATTAAGAAATTGTGCCAATGCCTGGTGTGCCTGCACAATTACCAATTCCAGCAAGAGGCAGCAATTATTAGCAGCAGAGTCATGGAGAATTGTCTCTTTTGGGACCAGAAGTTATTCCACATCAATGTTGAGATTCCTCCTTTCCAATTTTGCAGCAGCTTCTGTCAATACTTTAGGTCTCAGCCAAAATAATTACAGGCTCTTCAGAAGACCACTGGAGTCAGTTCAAAAAAGGACTCAAATGCAGCTGGATCTGAGGCACAAAAATCCAAAACTGTGTTGAAAAAAACCCAGTCTGACTCACATGGCTCCTCACGTCCTGACCTTTGTTGTGCTCTTTGTTCTGTGCTCTTTGGGGACATCTAGAACTTTGTGATTCACGTTCACGACAGACACTAACTCTGCAAACTCTGAACTGCTGCCCAAGCCCTGCTGGAAAAGAGAAACTTTGTGGAATAAAACCCACCTCCTTTGAAGAGCACTTTTGGGCGGGCATGGAACCCAGCACGTTTGTGCCAATGTTGTATCTCCCCTCTGATAAATTCTATCACAAGCCCATGCATCAACTTTTCTACTCACTATTCCCTAAGTATGAAGATCTATTTGATTTACCTACTTATTTGGCAAGGGCTTTATTTGGCCTTTACTCACCAAGGGAGGCAGGGCACAAACCTGGTTTTACAGCTGTTTGGCCAAGGCTTGCAAGAGCTCCATACAGAAGCCCCAGAAGATAGAAGTAAAAAAAGCAGTTTTTCCTTTATCCTCTGGTGAGGTAAATAACAATTATACCTGACTTACATTACATAATGTAAGAGCTAGTTCAGCTGCCTGGGCATGTACATTATTGTAATCACCTTGTAGGTTGAGCCAGTTGAAGAAGAGCAATAATAAATACATCCTCAAAGAGCAAAAGTCCGAAAATTGTAACTTTAGAACAGAGCAAAAACACAACCACAAACTTACCAGATTTTTTTTAGGAAAGTAGGGTCATCTGCTGGGATATTTAATTACTTGTGATTCAGATCTTGTTTCTATTGATAAATTTGTGTGTATGACTGTTTTCCCGATGAATCATGTTTGTGGGATTTCCCTGAGCTGGATGTTGTAGTGCTCATGCTCCTTTAGGATTTTTAAGTCAGCATCTTCTATTTATTGCTGAATAGTTTAGTATTCACCATTTCATTTGGTGCACTTCTGTATTTGAAGATTTATTTTGGTAACCTTTTTTAGGGGGTGCATATGTGATAGCTCAGTGCACTAGGGTTTAGTCCCATGAATCTTGCACTGCTATTAGCTTCTGATCACTCACCCTGTTCTGTGAAATGAGGAAAACAAACAAACACACAAAAAAAAAACCCTAGGCAAAACATGGTTATTGAAACACTTATTTTTCCTGACTTTCTAGTCTTTTATTTTGACCTGGAATAAACTCTGAACTTGACTGCAATGTGACTTTTTTCCCTGGGTTCTTGTCAAAATTACTCATTATTCAAGAAAAAGGAAGTAAAAAGAACAGCATAGGATGGCAGGTCTCAGGAAGCTCTGGAGCAGCTCTGTTCACCCTCTGTGTCCAGTACAGCATTTAAGAACCAAGGCAAACGGGAGGTGTTGTTCTTTCACACACAGAAGTTTAAACAGGACTGGTACAACACTCAAAGGTAAACATGCAGGATAAAAGCACTCCTGTTATGATTATGGAGCACAGGTGTTGGATTTACATGAGAAGAGAGTAAATTACATCCAGCTGAAATATTATCTCTGTATCACAATTGGTTTGCCACTGCTTGGCATAAGCCTATTATTTGAAGTACTACAGTCTAGATGCATAAGAATTAGCTGTACACAGTGCTCCTGAACAGAGTAAGAACCCCCTTTTCAGTTAGAGAACTCATTTCTGTGAACATCAGATCAACATGTGCTACTCTCCTCAAGTGGGTAAATTGGGTAAGATGTAATTTCATTTCTATAAAGTTTTTGAGCCCATAATTTCCACTTATATTCTTCTCCAGTTCTTTTGAGCCAAGTTACTCAAATCATAATGGGGAATCCCTGGAATTTGGTATCTTTAGAAAGGGAAAAAAAACATATTTTATGTACTCTAAGACACAGGTATTATGTTTATGTAAAGTCTTATGTGATATCAAAATACCATGTTGTGAGTGTTCAAAGGTCTTCCGGAACAAAACCAAACATTACACACTACAGGTATTTTCTCATCCATGATTTTTCATTTGCTGGCCGATCTCATGAAAAGTCCTGATATCAGAAGAAGATTAGAACATCAAATAATATGTAAAAATACATCATTTTCTGCAGTAAGCTCTTCATTCCAGATTTTTTGTGAGAGAGGAAATGGAGTTCTGAGGTTATTTTTCTTAAACTGATACTTTCTAAACCCTCTGCAGAGAGAATAAAAGCAGTAGGTCCAAGAGAGAAAATGTTTATACTTTGCTTACTTGGTAAATCTCTAAAAACAAATTATTGTACATAAAATTCTGGCAGACCCTTTGTTGCTTTGTATGTCCTATTTGTAAACCATCTGGCTCTGACACATCCCATTATCCAAACAAATCCTGATACTTTGAATAGCCAACTCCTCTTAATCCTCACAGATACTGCATCCCATTTCTTTTCCTTTTATGCAAAATTACCAAGGCATCCATTCTGAAGACACGATGTATTACACAGCAGCAGTTTTACAGCAAAAATAATTAGAGGCACACAAATAAAATATGTAATGTAGCCAAACTGAGGTACAGAAAGAGTGTGTGCCAGGATGTCATTTGAAATATGTTCCACTAATTTTTCAAGACTAAAAAATCCTGCCATTCCTTAGGCAAGATAAGAAAATAAAAAATGTTAATGATAATAGACATTTCTATTCTTCTCAAACAGGTAGCAAATATGATGTACCCAGTGTGGGTATCAGCTACTTAAAACAGGCACATATACAGTACAATCTCCAGATATATCTGAGAGTTAAGCTCTTTCAGCCATAAATAAGAAAAGATCTGGAGAATTTCCCAGAACTGGGATAATTAAGTAAGAAAACGATAGATAGAGAAAATGTGATCATCTTCTTGGCATCATTGTCCAAAAACAGCTGTAAAATAATGGTCACTCCTCATCCTTTCTAGATGGGTTGAATACACAAAGGAAAAACAAGCTGGTTTGTTATCAGTCTTTTTATAACCAATCTAAAAAGGAGAATTTACTGTAGAAAACCCAGAAAAATTATTTAGCAGGACAGAAGGCTAATCCTTAGGGCATATCATTTATGTAATTCATTAAAACCACAAATAAATATATCTTCTGAAATGCAGTGACTGTATATATCCTAATTGGACTGATATTAAGCACTTCTTTTTTGGCCCCAGTTACTGTGACAGCTTCCCAGTATATGACAGTGAAATGGCAGAACAACTCCAATATCAACAGCTTCAGAAGTTCAGACAAAAACTCATCTTGGACCATTAAAAGATATCTGAAGATACAAGTAAGAATTCCACTGGAATTCCAGTAAAGATAAGGAATAAAAATTGAAAATTCAGCCAACAATATATTATCTCAGAACATTAAAAACATCCAAAAACATGCAAAAGGATCTCCCTGCAAATCCAGGAAAAGGAGGTTTTCTGTAGTATCTGAAAGAGCTACAGTGCAAGCAAGAGCTTTTGGATGTCTGCATCTCATACATCTGCTGACTCTAGTCAAGATATTCTTTTACTACTGATATTTAGAGGTCAATTAGCTCCAAAGGTATCTTGTCTTGGATTGACTAATAATGAACTTCACACCTCTTAGTAAAGTAATTTGGAAAACTCTCACTACATGCTTTTAAATATTATTTGTTGAAAGATAACAATGAGGAAGGTGCTAACCATATTTACACACACTAATCTCTCTTTCTCTTACTTAAAGTTTGTGCTAATTTTAGAGCGTGTCTGGCACAAAAGCACATAGAAGCAGAAATGTGGCTGGTTTGTTATAGGCACATCTGTATTTTGCTTGAAACAGCTAATGGGTGAATTCATGGATCACAACATTATTTTCTCAGAATACAAATAATTGTAGGTATTTAGAATCATGCATAATAAACATTTTGAAATGTGGTCCAGTTACTATTTGAAGATAATTTTTGTCACAAAAATGTAGAAGCTTAACATTTTATAGACACTACAGCCAAGCTAAATACCCAGCTGAAGTCCTTTTATTATGACATTTTTTTTACATATCCTTAAAACTCCCACCCTTCCCATATGAACTGCTGGAACCATATTTACAATTGACAGGATTTTGAAAAACACGGATGTTAAAAATGTCGCTGGATAAAAGAATTACTGAACTGTGTTCTTCTTCCTGAATGCAAAGCGTGATATTAAAAAAGAGGCAGAGAATGTATGAAAGCTTTGGGAAGGGGAAGAAGGAATAAAAGAATTCTGGAAAATACATTTTCTCCAACCACCTACCAGACAAAAACAATGAGCTTACAGAGAACAAATCTGCTTAACAGGAGGGAACGTGCATGACTTGTGGTGCTAACAAATCCCTCAATTTTGTATAAGTTATTTTGATGAGCTGCAAGTTTTTAAACCACATCTCTCTGATATTATAATTTTTCCGAAATTTATTAAAGCACCTTATAATTTCCAATTCAATTTAAGCTGTTCTCAGAGTTCCTATCTGTGTGAGACGATGAGTGGCAAGCAGGAGAAAACTCATATCAAGTGACACATCTCTCAGGTTTGCTCTCAGTGAGTACAATCCATCCTCTCCTGCAGCTGTGAAAATTTATCCAAAATTGGAATCAGGTACAGTAAGCTCAACCTTCCTGGAGATTACTTTAGAAATATCTGCTCTGAGGATGTATGAAAATTATAATTTCTGACTTAGGTTTTATTATTCCAGACTAGGGCAAGTTTACTGTCATTGAGTGCAATAGGGCTATGTGGACCCCAAGTCACTTTTTAAAAGAGAAAGGTCTCTTACCAGTAAATAAAATTTCTCCTTCACATCCCCTGTCCAACAAAGCTTTTAGCAGCAAATATGATAAAATGCTAATTTCTATATACTCTACAGTCCTTCTATTTACAAAGTAGTTTTACATTTTATTATATTCCATTGTACAACTTTACACAGTACATCATTATTTTGATTCATAGTGCAGCAATTCAACATGTGTTTAGATAACTGCCTTTCCACATCCTGCTGTTCATTTAGCTTAAAAAAAATAGTAGAAAACAAGCACAGTGGTGCAATGTCCAGGCACTTTCAATGTTGCTCAGCAAAATAAGCAAGCACCCTGTTTGAAAGCATGGCAACTTTTGTTGTGGGGAAAAAAAAACCCAAAGCAAAACAAATCAAACCACTCTGCAATTCAATCTTTGCTCATCGTGGATGGTTTTGAACATCCTTTGTACAGTTCCAAGAATTCCTGAGGAGGCTCTGTAAGATATGACTGATATGTTTATATGTCAGCAGTGGGTCTGAGTGAGCAGTAACTTCCATCGCCAGAGGTTCCACTGATGGCACAGAAGACGTGAAGGGAGTCCTGCATCCACGGTGAATGCATTGTGTCTTCATGATAGATCTAAACAAAGCAAGACAATCACAAATTCAGTACAGGTTTCGCTTCATTATGATAATCAAGCTGTTTAAAAAGGTATGCAAAAGAGATATCCAACCTTGTCTTCAAAGCTGTTTCACAAAGGCAGCGTAACAAAGAAATGAGAAAGAAGAATAGTTTAGTGATTTCTATTAGCATTAATTCAAACACCATTCTGTGTATTGCTGGATCACTTTTAGTTACAACTATGCACTGTGGAAAAGAAAGAGTTCTCTGTATAACAATTTTTATTATGTCTCAGCAGTAACAGAATTCTAATAGGTTTTTTGTGAGCATGGGGAGTACATGCAGCTAAATCCCAAAGACACTCACTCCCTCTGTGTCCACATTTTGTACTCTGCAGCCTGAAGGACACCCTGACAGCACAGGATCCAGCTGGAATGGCAGAGCTGACTGTGCATTTATTTTCACCATGTGGTTCACCAGTCAAGTTAGTTTACTTTGAAATTGCAGTAGTGAAACTGAGATCACTGGCCATCATAAACAGTCTCTGGAAATCCAGCTTTCTGCCAGTCTCTGGAATTTCCTGGACCTGTTCAGCTGCAGTTTATAAATTTTCTGTGTTTACATTGTAGCTTAATCTGTAAATAGGTCACAGGCTGCTCTTTTTCAATTACCATCTGCTCTTGCCTCTCAAACAAAGGGCAATGCCTGTGCCGCTTTAGAACACTGACAATACTTACAAAAGCATATGCTATTTGCAGTGAGAGCCCTAAGTTAATGCACTATACTTGTTACATTTAACTGAGTAATGTTGCAAAATAAGAAAAAAAAACTTATTCCATTAGGATGAATTTGTTAGATATTAGGTCATTTGATGGCAATGAAAAGTTCCAGTCAGCTGCTGTACATCATGTTGTGCAACTATAAAGAACAGTGTTCATAAACATGGTATTTTAAGGTGCCTTTTGAGCTATTACAAGAAGAAAGTGATAAGTATATCCTTCCAAGGGAGCCCTTCACTTGGACACTTCAGTCATACTTTGCCCGTTAAGCAAAGACAACACAGCAGTGGATAAATCTATTGAGGTAGCAGGGGGTGTGTTTTAACAATGCTTCTTTGTGCTAAAATAATCAGCTATTGTAATTTGACAGTGCAGGACTGAGTGATTTGATTTTGATTTGAATATTGCAAAATTCAAAAGCCACAAAAGTTTCAGCAGCTGCATGCAAATTAGAAGTCTTGGCACTGGCAAACAGCTTAGAGTAAGCAGGTGGCAGCTCTTGTGAACAAGCTTCTCTGCAGGTAGTGGCAATGAAAAAACCAGTGTGGCAAATGTGCAAAATCAATAGTTTGCATACTAAAACAATGGTGGCCACGAGCAGAATAGAAGGGGAATCTTACAAAAGCAACAGAAATGCAGCAGTCACTCTGAATGGATCCACCCTTACACTCCTACAACAAAATTCATCCCCATCATGAGACTGCTGCCCTCCCTGAAATGATATTGTACTATTCCATAACCAGACTCTGATTCCCATAAGCATTATTTCATTGTAAATCAACCTCATTTAGAAACAGCAGGCTGGTGCACTTGTATTATTTTGCCATTTGTAGATTTTTCACTTAGTGTGAACAACTACTCAACTAACTATGCAACTCATTTTTATTGAGTTAACATGTTGCATCCTTAATTCATAGTCACACATAGACTGTATATTGACTAACTGGGAGATCCTGAAAGCATTCTTTTAAATTTCAAGTTGTATGAACCACAATGCAGTCTGTATTGTTGATTTTATATCCTTGATGCTATAACTCTACAAGCTTTCTTTCATCATAATGAAGGCAACATTAAAGAGCAGAGGCATGGAAATTACTTCAGAAATATAATTCTCATCTAATTTCACAGCATAACTCTAGATAGAAGTACAACTGGTCTTTGAATCTCTCACCTCTCTGGTGCTACTATTAAAAAGTATTTTCCTAGAAAGACCCAAGAAAACATAAAATCATAGATCAGATAAACTAGCATGAATTCTAACAGTGCATAGAAATGGCATGTTGGCATTAGGCCAAAATTGTAAGAAAACATATATAAGGAAATACAACATTAAAAAAAACCCATGAGCTGGCTATAACCGAGGAAATGGAAATTCTGCCAGAGAACTTTGACCTATGACCTCCTTATAATTTTCAAATACGATGCAGAACATGGCACAGGATTTCTGATGGCCATGGCAGGCAGTGGTGTGTCCTGAAGACTCCACCCTGCAGCACTCTGAATACCAACATCAGGCTGAGATCTCCAGTCAACAGCAGCAGTTTTAGGAACCCACCAACTCTACAGCCTAATTTCACATTTGCTTACTCGCCCGTTCATATTTAGCTACAGAACACGAGGAGTGATCACATTTTCAGTTCCCAGCCAGCTCTCAGCTTAGTCAGCTTTCCAGCACAGAGAGCCACCTCTGTGGGCTCCCCATGTGCAGTACGTGCCTGTTCATGGATGATGTCAGAAAGCTCTTTCACCATATCCTGGAAGTTTGACTTTAACCCCTCGTGGTACTCCACTTGATCCTCCTTAATGAGACGCTCGTTGAGCTCCAGAGCAATTCCACAGGCTTGGATGAACTTCCTGGGGAGTAAAGGAATGAACTTGGGGCATTACAACAGCCCAGTCTTCTATCAAAGCAAGCAACTGAACAGACAGGCAGATCTCAGTATTTCCCACCCCCTGTTCTGCTGTGTCTGGGACAAGACAAATTCCAGGGGTATCCCTGGCCCAGGGAATCAGGGAATGAAGAGGGACAGCAAGACAGGCATTGGGCTTTCTGCTGGAGCTCCTGTAGCCTGGATCCTCAGGAGGTGGCACAGCCAGTCCTGCAGGGCTGGCCAGAGCTGAGTGTGTGTGACACAGCAGGGCTGTCAGAGGTCAGGCACCCTCCAGAAGGAAATTCACCCCATGGGGACCTGTAATGCTCTTTCTGAGGTCTGTTATTGTTCCTTTGCTTCATTTAACACACATATTTTCCTTTTTTATAAAGCTCAATAAAAATACATTCACAATAGAAATGGAGACAGTGTTTGCACTGCAAGGCTGGAGAGTACAACCATGCATGGCATGTTCTCAGGGATTGCTCCCTGACTGCCAGGTCGCTTGGTACACGGAAGGAGAAGGGGATTGGCCCAAATGCTGCTTTCTTCATACAATGAGAATGAAGAAATGGGTGAAATGGGAGCCACCAGCACAGAAGGGGCTGGTGGGCAGCTGGTTGCACCTGAGAGGTCCAGAAATTGGAAAAACACCTGCGCAAGTCACACAGTTTCAAAAATTAGCAACAGAAACAAGATCAGTGCTCTTCCATAAACTGAGAAAGGATTTTCTTTAAAGTATTTTAAGTTCATCATCAGCTAGCAAAAAATCCCCTTGGAAAAACTGGCAAACAATGCACAACATCAAAGACCCTTGAGCCCCTGGACTGTCAGATCTTTGGTTTTCAAACATACTTTATGTGATAATCTCAAAAACCCACAGAAACTGTTGAAGCAAGTGTTCAGGCAAATCTCCTCATGGAGAGCCCAGCCCTGGACTTGGGAACATATATCTTGATATATATAATCCTGATATATATCATTTCATTGGCTTTTTTCAAATGTGTGAGCACCCACAACCCCATAAGACTTGGATCTTTATAAGACATATTTAAGTATCCAGCATCTGCTGAGTTTGGAGACAGACAAAAACATAATCAGAGCAAGTACCATCTTCCAGCCAGCTGCTAGTTTTTATTACATTAGAAATCCTACCTGAACATTTCTTTTAACTCATTCACCTTCTTAGCAGGATATTTGCTGGACTGGCTGTCACTTAGGAAAGCTCTGGCATAGGCCAAAGGACCAGCATTAACCTGGAATGAAAGAAGAAATCATTAATGCTAGAACTCCTGCTGAGATAAAAAGAGATATTAAGATTGTTTCCTCATATTTTCCTCTTATTTCTGTGTGGAAAAGCAGCATGGTCTGAGTCCTAAGGTCACTCATCCAGCTTGAGAAGGCAGACTCACAAAAAGCTCTTTGTGCCTGATCCTTACAGTACAACCTTAAGCATGTTTCAGCAGTTACTTATGGCTAATTAATGTGCAATTACACTTGGACTTGACACTGTAAACAGCACTGGAGGAAATGTTTATTCCCCTGAGCCAGCTGTGTGTGTAGCACTGAAGGTGACAGAGAGGCTGAGCTGGAGCAGGGCAGCCCTGAAGCCTGGGTAGTTAATGATTTCTGGAAAGTAAATGTGCTGTGACCATGCCTCACCCCGAGCTGTGCATGCAAATGCAATTGTGAGCAGACATCAAACAGACTGACCTGCACAGAGACACAGCCCTGCAGTTTGAGCTGCAGCTGGATCATGTCAACATCACCAGCAGAGCTGCACAGTTGCTGCAGCTCTGCTGTCTTGTCCTTTATTTCATCAGTAGCGACATCAATTGGCTTCAAATTAACTTGATGTTCATAATTGACTGGAATTCTCTTCTTAACATATGGAAAGGAGTTCAAAGCTAGCAGAAACAAGAAAAGAAATGTATAGATTGAGAAGTCATGTGAGCAGCACATAGGAATACTCTTCATAGAACATATACAAGCAGATTCTTGCCCCTGGGGATGTGAAATCCCAAACAAGGCTATAATTTACCAGGAAGATTTTTTAATCTGTAAAAATGTGCACATAAAAAACATAAGGTAAATTCCCCCTCCCAACCAGAATATTGTCTTATAATTCTGATTGAGCTGAGAGAATTTGTCACACTTCTTGAATATTTTCATGAGCTAGAAAAGGTCTCCTAATAGCTACTGATACTGTTTCATGTTCAGGTATTTGTACTTACTAGTTAGAATGGTCCTTTTTTTGCACTGCTCTTCCACACTGCCATGCTTTTTTCCAGATAAAGTGTAAGGAGTTTCAAACACAAATCTATTGATATTATGATTTCTTTCAAATTCAGTTTTTCTTTCAGACATTTCTTTGTCTTCAAAGTAGGGCTTCACATAAGTCACTTGAATATGGGCATACTTGGGATCAAGGTCTTTAATGTTGACCTATGAAATAAGAGGGTTACTCACAGGGGGAGCAAAGGTTAAGAAGTTATAATTGGCTAATCTATTCACTGGGATCTGATTTAAAACAAATGCCTGCTGATCTGCCCTCACAGCAGGAAGGCCAATGACATGCCAAATGCTCCTTTTGCCTTCAGCTGGTATGTCTAGACCATGCACCAGGAGATAAAACAAAGAGGTGTGGCACAAGAAATACATGGCATGGTGCCAAACAAGCTGTTCCTGCAGCAGGCAGCCACATCCCCTGATCCATCAAGGCAGCACAGTTCTGAGCCAATCCTTTTAATGTGACCACAAAGTGTCCAGACCATGACCGAGTGCTCATGCAGCACTGGGCCAGCCAAACCTGCAGACCTGCACTAAACCAGCTTTGGGATCACCAGCACTGCCCAGATAAATCCCACTGCAGCCTAAGGGTGTGCACAGCTCTTGCAGGGAGCATAAATAAGTATTCCATCTAAGGCTGCAAGGCCCCAAGAGGTTTTCTTTTAGATTTGCAGCATCAAAGCAACAAGAAGTAACTCTGCTTCCAGAGACCTGATGCTCAGTGCTGGCTTCTAATGCCTTCAGCAAGGCTCAGTGCAGTGGGGATTGCAATTTCCAGTCAGAATTCACAGCTGGGAGCCACAGCAGCACCAGCACTGGTCAAGCTGTGCAACATTTCCACACACAGGAGCAGGAGGATGCCAGGGGCAAGTGGAAGCCAGGTGTTTGTAAGAGGATGGAGGAGAGGGCTCATTCTCCCACTGGCAGAAGGAAGGGATGCTCTGCCATCCTCCTGCAGCTCCACAGTTTAACTCTACCTTATTAGAATCCTGGATAATCTTTACAGTCTCTGAACCAAATTTTTCTCCATAAAGTTTAAGAAGTCTGAAGGAGATCTCTGAGAGGCCTGTCAGTTTGGGCTCCTTATAGACGTATTCCTTCCCATCTTCTTCCTCAAAGAATGTCTGGCATTAACCAAAACAAAACAAAACAAAAAAAAAAACCAGTGAGGAATAGCTGTGTTTCTTCATTTAGAAAACCTTTATGTTAGATTTGATGTTTGTAAAGCAAGCTTCTACTAACATTTCAGAAAGCCAAAAAGTTTTGGAAGACTATGGCTCATAAAATCTCACTGAACTTTGCCTGTTTAATAGCTTCCTTCAAAAATGGTCTAAAAAAAAAAATTCTTCAACCAACACAAACACAATGCATCACTACTTGAGTACAACCAGTGAGAAATCTAAACTACGTGGAAGATGGTGTGGCCTGCATTTGACCTTTTGGAAGGTTAGAAAGAGATAGGCAGGAGAAAAAACCACAAAAACAAGGTACAGAGAAGGAGCAGAAAGATACGTGAGTTGAGGAAGCCCTGACAGCAGAGCCACAGGAACAGTCTGAAATTCAAGAATTTGTGTAAGCTGCAAGAGACTTTAAGCAATAAAAAAAAAAAAAATTGGTTTCCTGTGCTTTAATTCCTCTTGTATGCAGGGAAGTGGGATTTGGTGTGTTTACTGTAAATGGAGACCAAAACACATCAAAGGCTGTGTTTGTATCACCAGTCTCACCATAATGGAAACAGCATGGGAACTTCATGCTTTGGTGAATTGTTCCAGCTAGAACTCATGACACAGCGTTAAGCTATCTGTGTGTAGCTGGAATATAAAGCCAGAAAAGCTTCAAAGTGCAAAACTGGATCAAGTACTGGTTGTTGGGACGCTCCACAGCTCAATTTTAAGGGCTGATCCAGTTATTTCCAACTTCCAGAAAAATAAGCCAGCAGTTGTTTCCTTTTATCTGTTGCTAGCCTTATTTACTCTTTACATATCCAAAGTTACATGGAAGATGAGGGTAAATATAAAATGCATTTCTGCTGCAGCAAAAGTCACTGCTGTGATATGTTGTGACAGTGACATTCAAAGGTACAAACCCATGAGGGTTTCAGGGGTATTTATCATCTCCTCAAAAAGAAAGAATAAAGAAAGGCAAGGCCAGTAAAATGTACATGGTGTTTTCTAAAGAGGGTTCCTGCAGCTCCTCTTGGCTGAGTCCTCTAGCAGAAGCAGGTTGTTCAGAGACACAAAGGACGAGGGTATCACACTTTATTAACTGCTATAGGTGGAGAAAAAAAATAAAACCACAACTGCTTCTAAGCTCAGAAGACTTCAATGAGCTGTGATAAGATCATGCCACTTCCTGGGACTCTGAGCCCCAGATCTTACTCAGTTTTTCAGCTACCTCAGCTAACACCAGTACTACCTATCTCTACATGTGTGCAATCAACACTGACAGATATTTTGCCTCCAGCTTCTCTCATAACCTTTTACTCTGCTAATACCCAGAAGGGAGCAGCATTTTTTTGTAGGAAAAAAAAAAGTCTGTTACTACTACAGTTTATATACTATGGTTATAGTTATATACTGTTACTAGTTATATACTATGCACACTAAATTGTGTCTATGCAACTACAATAACTATAATTACAAAAAATCCTCAGCATTTTCTGAGCCCACTAAGGCATTTCCTAACTGCTGAGTTGTTTTAAGAAAACGGTATAAGCAGAATCATAAATTTTATAATAAATCAAGTGCTCCTGGAAACAGATACAAAGCCTCATCTCCAGTGTGCAATACCAAAACACTCATGTAGACACTGGTGGCTGCACCAGAGGAGCTTTTCAACTCCAGGTCTGACAGAGCAGCAGCTTTTGGGCCAGGATGCCTGGTGAGGGGCAGCTGGCAAGCTAGCGTGTATACTCACTTGTCCATAAAAGGCCACTCTGAAAAAGGTTCCAAGGAGCCTCTTCCTTGAGTGCATTACTTCCAATATCTTAGCATAGGCTCCGTGGAGTGTTCTGTACAGCTGGGTGAGTTTCTGGAAATCAGATTTTAACATTATGAGGAAAGCAGGATTTTCCAAGCAGCACATTCTAGCTAACACCAGAAGCTTCAGAGACACCTGAACACAATCCTCTGAAGGACTGAAACCTTAATTTCTAAAGAGGTTGAACTCATGCAATCTTGTTTGAATAACCTGGTTTTAAGTAGGTGCTTGGTGTCAGGTCTGCAGGGTACCACAGACTGCAGGAACAGCACTGCCCCTGGAGAGAAGGCTAAGTCTCAGGGTGTTTCCTGACTGAGCCTTCACACACAGAGCAGCTGGCAATATTTTACCCAGGAAGTCTTTTTTTGATTAAAAATAGCTTTAACAATGAACAAATTGGTCGAGGTAAGGCTTTCCCCCCTCCTCCCAGGTTCAGTTTTATGGCTGGATCGGAGGGGAAGAGGTCATGCAGAGGGAGGGAAAGAGTACCAGGACTAAGCTGAAGCACAGGTCATAGCACATGGGGAAAGGAGCAAGGCTGGGAACAACCTCCTTCCTTCCTCTCCACTTGCCACTGAAGTTCACAAGATCTTGTCCCTTCATTCTGGTTTTAACCCTTAAAAACCTCAGGTCTCAAAAAGAATACAGCTTCAATGAGCATATGGAATGACAAAAGGGTTTTTTTCACAGGAAGGAAGGTGGCAATTATTCACTAAATAGTCATGAGTCACCCACTAGCTTTGATAAATACCTTTCAGATCATTGCTTTCAGTAATTTCTTTAATAACCAGCAATGAGGTACAGTGTGTGCTTTACTGACACTAATTCAGTAACTCATAACTTCAAAAATAAAAAAGTCCCCTGTTTTTTATTTCTCAGCAGTCTAGAAAATTACCTGCTCTATGCAAATAAGTTGAAAATACCCACCTCGAATTCACGCCGCTTTTCGTAAATGGGAATGATCAGTTTGGAAACCTCAGAAATTGTTTCATAACGCTCTGCCTTCCACAGGCCATCTATGCACTGCTCCAGCAGCTCCACCAGGACCTCCTGTGACAGCAGCCAAAAGGGTGGGGTTACTAACACTCCAGATTAGAAAATAAAACCATTTTAACTTCAGACACTTCTATCAGATCCCAGAACAAGTAATTGCAGTTACATAAGTTTAAACACTGTGTATTCCTGGTCTTTCTAAAAGCATTCTATATTTTGGGGAGGGCAAAGGGGAAGAAGAAGAAAAAGGACAAGTTATTTTTTAAAAGTTCATTAATTCTTCATAAGCCATTAGCATAATAGCCAGCAAGTATGTTTAGTTACTCCCCCAGGAACATGCAAAAACTCTTGGAGAGTTTTTGGACAGCACTGGAGATCAGAGGTGTGTGACTAAGAAACACACCCAAAGAACAAGTATTGGCTGTGATGCCAAGGATCCTCAAGCCCTGATGAAAGGGCAGCTGGGCTGCAGGGCCACCTTGCTCAGCCACACGGCCAAAGCAAGGCAGCTGCACAGGGATGGTGCAGAAGTTCTTGTGAGGCTTCATGACTCATGGGAGGAGCTACCCACTTCCCCAAGGCCTTGCCAGGGTTTCTGGATTGTTCTGCTATCATGGTGTCCTGCCCTAACTCCAGGGGCACCCTAAGATGACCTCTCCCTTGCAGAGCTTGACTTGTATTGCCCCTTCTTGGAAACACCACACCCAGCTGTGCTGCCCTGTGCTGGCAACATCAGTGTTTGCATAACACAGCAGGCAGAGGTTGGGGTGCTGCTTTTTCAGCCTTTGTGCTAGAAAAACTCTTCATAGAACCAAGAACTTACATCAGTTTTACCTGTCTGAATCAAACACAGAAAATTCTCCAGAACAGATTTCTCTTGGAAAATTGGAGTGGAACAGTCTTGTTTACAGATACCAGTACACAACAGCAATTTGTTAGAGCTTATATGAATAAATTCTAAAACTAAATCCTAACCAGATATCAAATATCCTCCTATCTACAGCACAGGACCTCACCTCACTGTAATGTACATCCATCATGCCACCATCTTCTTTCATTGCACCTTCTTCATCAATGTTGGGAGTGATCTTCCTGAAGGCAGCACATCCACTGGGAAACAGTTCTGCAGCAGACAAAAGCAAATGGATTAGTGGAATTATCTCAAATGTATCATGCTGCTGTACTTTGACCTGAGCTGGCAAATCAATACCACTCAACAACACTCACTGCCCCACTCAGCCCTGGTGGGATGAGGAGGAAAATCAGGGAAAAGAAGTAAAACCCATGGGTTGAGATAAGAACAGTTTAATAATTGAAACACAGTAAACTGAGGAAATAATAATAATAGAGAGAGATATATAAACCTCAAGAAAATCAAGTGATTCACAACACACTTGCTCATCACCTACTGATCAATGCCAAAACCAGTCCCAGACTGGCCTCCTTTCCAGGTAACTCCCCCTGCAAATGCATTGGGCACGACACTCTGAGATGTGAAATATCCCTTTGGCCAGTTCAGGTCAGCTGCCCCAGCTATTCTCCTTCTCAGGTTTTTGTGCAGCTCCTCACTGGCACAGCACGAGACACTGAAGAAGTCCTCGGCTTGGAGTAAGTGCTACTGAGAAACAACCAAAGCAGCCATGTGCTGCCAACATTACTCTCATACTGAACCCAAAACAGAGCTCCAGCTACCAAGGAAGAAAAGTAACTCCATCCCTACCCAGCTGTTGCTGGAGAGCTGGGTAGTAAGCACACAGAGCTGTACACTCCTAGCAAGGAAGCACAGGTAGGTACCCCAAAGCTTTGGGTAGTTCAGCATTTACTGAATCATTCCAGCCTCTGTATATGCAAAGAGTGCCAGTAACAGAAATAACTCAATGTTCAGACTTAATTTAATATTCTTTTGGACTTGTTCCTCTTCCCTTTTAGGAGTTCTCCTTTACCACTACTTGTGGTAAGCAGCCTTTGTGTACAAATAAAACATTGCAAACTTTCAGTACCCCCCTCTCTGCAGCCATGTGAAACGTGCATATATATCACAAGAATAAGTCCTGATTTTTCCCACTCTGCCAAGACAAAGTACAGAATCTGGAGGGACTCCAATCCCCTGAGCAGGGCACTGAAGGACTTTCCAGCCAAGGCAATCAGTGTTCATGCAGCCTTAGCTTTCTGAAATGTTAAGGGTCCACTTCAACAATTACTCCCTTAAATGGAAATGAGAAATGGGGTCAATATATCAACTGCAGAACAGGTATTTAAAAGAAAACCTGCAATGTGGTGTAACTTGAGAACGCACAGCTCTGTCCTTCCTTCCTGTTTTGCACTAAGCCACAAAACTCTCCTTTTTTTTTTGATTGTTCTTTACATATGTGTATGGTTAGGCTACAGTCTCATTTCTTGACTGAATTTTGACTGTTTTATTCTACAGTTTTCTGTACTGCCTATAGTAATAATTCTGATGATCATATTGAGTCAGTTTTTAACATGGCCTTCCCCAGTGAGCACATTTCCTAATGCAAAATACAAGTGAACATTTAAACCAAGATATGATGTGTCAGCTCTTATTTCACTTAGCACCATGCTAGTGTGGCTGTCTAAGTGAACAGGTGTGAACAACTGTCATTTCTTAGAAACTACTCATCATCTTCTAGCTTTATACACTGCAATAATTTCTCTTTCCTTTTCAGCTTGTTTATAAAATAACAATTTACCAAATTGAGAGAGCCTTTTCTTTAAAAAGGCTCTGACACCCCCAAACCCCACCATCATCCTCCTCATGTCTCCAAAGCAGCAGACACTTACTCTTCCTGTGCAGGAACTCTGCAACGAGGGCTGCTACGTGAACATAGCACATGGCTGCCTGCAAAGCACAAAGGGACATTATCAAAACGCCATCTGCACGTCTGTCCTGCTGTGCATCAGTTTTGAATTGCACAAATTACCTCTGAGAAGTCCCCGTTCTTCACGTGTATCTTGGCCATGCTGTCCAGCCATGTCTTCCGGAGCTCGGGGGTGCTTGCGTAAGACTTGGCCAAGCTGTACTGGAGATCCACCAACATTTCTGGGTCCTTCTCGTGTTCCTTCATCTGAGCAGTGGCCATGAGCACTGTGCGGATTCTCTTCGTCAAATCTTTGACTTCGGAAGGAAAAGCTGTTGCCTGACACAAAACAAATGAATTAAAAGCTAATACAGAAAATACAGGTGTTGGGAATTTAGCTGCTAGAGAATAGAAAAGTACAAAACCGTGGCTAATTCCAAGTCCGGCACCTGCAAGATAGCGGTGTCCTTGGGCCTAGCTGTGGTAAGATAACAAACAGTGAAAGAGATGAGAAAAGAGAGATGTAACCCCTAAGGAATGAGGAAGAGTTGATGGTATAGTTTAACCAATAGATTGCTTAGCTTACAGAATTTTCATAAGCTTATTACTCGCTGTATAAGTGTCTGATGCTCTCTTCAATAAACTGGAATTTGCTTATCACTCATATTGAGTGTCTGAGTCTCCCCTCACCGACAAATGGCTCGTCCCCGACAAAGGCCTTCATTCTTTGCGACATACAGGTTTTGCCAAGGAATGACCCTTTCAGCCAACTTCACTTACCTGAGAACACAGCAGATAAGGCTAATTAACTCTTCTTACTGAACTCACACTGCACACAGAGTACAGTGTTCCAGCTGCATCCAGAGGCACTTCAGCCATGCCATGCACAGGGCCAATCTCTCCAGGCTGTGCCCAGGGTGCCAGGCTGGCTGTTCCTGTGCTGCAGTGAGGCTGCCACTCTGGCATCCTGAGGAGCTGCTCTGAGAGCAACACACAAGTGCTCCATGCATGCAAATATCTCTGGATGAGACCACGAACCACAGCTGCAGTATTTTTTCATGTCATTCAACATCTGGCTTGTTAGGCTCTGATGTGGTCTGTCTTCAATTCCTAAAGCACTGAAGGCATTTGTAGAGCTTCCCACCACAAGAATGTAGTAGAGAAGCATGTGCTCTGATCTGATCCCCTGCTCAGAACTAGGCCAACATTGAGTTAGACCAAGGCTTGTCCAGCCAAGTTTTGTAATCTCCAAAAACAGAAAATCCACCTCCTTTCTAGGCCCTGCCCCAGGGCTGCACAGTGCTCTTGGGAAATAACTTTTTCTTAAGCAAAACTGGAATTGCCCTTGCTGCAACTTGCATACACTGCCTCTTGTCCTTCACTCCACACCTCTGAAAAGAGTCTAAATATGCCTCTATAAACTGTCTGCTGTGGAAAGGAGCAGGTAGGCTCCCCCTCAGCTCTCTCCCCTCCATGATGAGCCTGGTTTATGCTCCCTCTCCTCAGATTCCTGCAGCCCAGCTGCTGCTGTGGCTGTGCATGGCAGTCTCTCCAGTGTGTTGAAACCTCTCCTGTACTCTTGCACTTACACAAACACAAAAACTTGATATCATGATCATCTCATGATGTAAATTACAAGTAAAGTATGGCTCAGTAAAACCCTTACCAACATCTGTGTGCAGAAAAGAACTGAGGTTTTCGCCAGGCATATCCTATCTATAAATTTGTTAGATCACAATTAAACACCTAATGGAAGCTCCCATTAAGCCTTTAGGTCACAGGATAACCGTGGAATTGTAAAAACACTTTCAATTTCCCCTATCCTGCCTTGGCAGCTGCTCTGTGTGAAATGGAGCACGTTGCAATTGCTCAATGGATGGGGTACAAGCCACTAATTCTAGCACAAAGACAGGCAATTGTTTTCTAAAGAAATACAATCATTAATCTCCACATAAGAGCTCTTTCTTAACATTACTGACACTTAGTTGAATAAAACAAAATCCTGCTAGTTATTACCTTCAGGCAACAGAAATACCAGCCCCTCCCTTGTCATTTCCCTCAAAGCTGGGAGCTCCTGGAAAGCTCTTTGGACAATCTGGCAAGCAGAACATGGCAAAGCACAATCTGAGCCGCTGAGCTCCCTTCCCTTGGTGTGAGGCCTCAAGTTTGGAGCAAGACCTGCCTGAGCAGCTGGTCCTATTGCTGCTGGCACAACACTTGTTTACTGAGCAAATGCAGCCTACTACAAGCCTATAAATCACAGTTCCAGTCATTAGCCCAACCCTTAAACAGAGTTTCCTGGAGTCTGTCCCCAGGCTTGCATCAATGGCTGATAGCACACGTGGGATGTGACATCTCCAACTCACCTTCATGGGCCTGTCGCTGTTTGCAAAGTTGTTAATGATGAGCAAGGAGTCCTGAAATCTGGTCCCACCACTGAGGGCCACATCTGCAATTAACTGGCTCACTGCAATTATTATCTGTAGGACAAGGTAGAGGCTTTATTTAAACAAGCCCTAATAAAAGGGTTTTATTAAGGTCACAGTTAACAAAATGCTGACAGGAAAGCATCACATCTTTTCCACCACGTAAGCAGTGGTTGGTGCTGTGGCTCAGCTCTCACATCCCCCAAGGACAGGCACTCCCCAGAGGACCAAACTGCTTTGCAGAACCAACAATCCAACTATTCTAATATGAATCCCTGTTTGGACATTAGCTACCTCCTTCTGTGATTCTTTACAACCAGAGGGTATTCACCTGTCCCCCATGGTATCTACAACTACTTCAAAAACTACCAATGCCAAAAAAGCAGCAGCTCCTAGGAAATCCCTTCTCCTGCCTTAAGGGCAGCTGTCCCTTCCACCCTATCCCAGCCAGTCTCTGGCACAGAGATGTGTCTGATACACTAAAACTCAACAGCTTGGAGTACTTGATGGCAATTATTTTACCTAAAGGTGTTTGGACCAGTCACTGAATTAGGCAAAGCCTGGAAAGAGGAGGATTTTGGTCCATATGGCAATGGCAGGATCCTCTGCAGGTATGAGGTCACAGAGCTCTGTTGCTGTGACTGTTCATTCAATCTGAGGTGTCCTGTCTCTAGCTTTTCTCTGGCCACTGACCTGAAGATGTGTTCTCAGAAACGTTCTCCTTTTGGTGAACTCAAAATTATTTCTCATCAGGAGGTACAGAAGAGCAGAGGCTTCGTTCCTCGTGGAGGACACCTTGGAAGTGCAACACTTCAGGATCTCATAGCAGAGGGCAGCACACATGTTCACCCTTCCTTTGAAAAATGCTGAGGGAAACTTCACAAGAGACAAACAAATATTAGAAAATACACTACTAAATGGCATAGGGATCAGATGGGCAAGGCAAAAAAACTAAGCTCCAGCCTGGACAGCCTCAGCAGAACTTCTGCCAGAATTCTGAGCCTGAGAGTATTTGTGGGAATGAATTTGGGGTCTATTTTTAACCTCATTTCCTAGACCGATGGGAACTTTGCTGTCACGCTTCTTGGGGATGTGACTGCTTGTGTCCATCTAACCCCTCCCCTGACAACATCTGGTATTTTTGGCAAATTCTCACCAAACTGGACTGATAGAATTACATTCTTCCAAAAGCCATAATCCCAAGCAGTGGGGCAGAGAGGAGAGGTCCCACAGACATTCCCACCACAAGGTGCTATCTGGAAGATCAGAAAATCCATCAGAGTCCAACCAGGAATCCAACCTCACTGGAAAATGTGACCTGCAATGCTCACACATCTACTTCTACATGATCCCTCAAAAACAGCTAAGATCATGCCTGGATGCCCTCAGGAATGCAAACATGCTTGTCACTTAGAGCATCAAATTCAGTGACCTGCCCTGCCTCCCCAGCCAGGGCCACCCAAGGAGCAGCAGGACCAAGCCAAGCCACAGTGCAAGCTCCCTCAGTCACAGCAGGGCTCAGGGACCTGCAGCAGGGACAAGGGGAACACCCTGGTGGCCTGGCTGTCCCCTCAGCAAACCCCTGAGCACAGCTGTCAGGGCAAGCTCAGCCCTGCCTGGGAAGGGACACCTGCAGCAGACAGGTGGGACACCTGTCCCAGTGGGCAGCAGCCTCCTGGGGATGCCAGGGTGTGTCTGTCCCTCTGGCTGTGGTCACAGGAGGTGACACCACCCTTGGCTTCCCTCCACCTGGGCACAGAGGCTGAGCACAGGGAAGCAGAACAAGGAAGGGCTTTGTGCTGGCACGCAGGGACCTGCTGGGGAGGGGAGATAACAGCACCTCCCGAGGGGTGGAGGCTGCTGGGGATGGCCCAGCAGCACTCTGCTCTTGCTGCTGCAGCTGGCACCCAGGCCCAGAGAATCTCCTGCCAAAAAGAGGCAACCACGATTTTACCTATTCAGATTGTTCAGTTTGTTTGAGACCCCGTGCTCCTCATGGGGCATGGTCCATTAGCCAAATTCCCAGAACACACACGTGCAACCAAAACCAAAGATGCAAATAATTACAGAAGATTTTTGTTATTTGCCCTCTTGCAACATTTTTTTAAAGTCTTTTGCCTATCAAATAACTGGGTTTAATGTAGAAGACAAATTATGAGCAGCAGAATACATCTCAGGAGTTATTTCCCTCCAGCAACCATTTGCTGTGAGCACAAATAAGAGGGGGATTATTTTCATTGTAATTTTAGCCACAGGAGGTCCTAAAAACGAAAAATTTTCCATTCTAACTGTGACAAAGGTATAACTCCCTTTGGCTTTTCTGGAAGTTACAAAGTAGAGCAGAGCTAGTATTTGAAAACAAACTTGCAGGAAAACATTTCATCCTTGACTTGTCATACAATGCAGTGGCCACCTGCCTTGGCCACCATAGCCACTTCAGGCCTCAGAAGAACACTTGAAAGGACTTAAATGGAAGTTTGGGACTCATGTGGTTATGGAGTTGGCAAAGAAAACACTTCCTCCTTCTAGATACCATCTGCTGGGCTCATATCTTGCTTTTACAGAAGACATGTCCTGCCATAGGGGAAATGCAAGAAAGCTGAAATCAATAATTTGTGTCTTTAAAGACCCATGATGTGAAATTCAGCATGAATTTAGACTAAATCCAAGGAAACAATCCCACTGCCCCATCCTTGCAGCAGCCAAGCCTGCAGCCTCCTTGCTGCCACTGATGTTTTGGAAAGCAAGTGTGGAAGCCCTGAAGGGCTCCAGGCTTTGAAGGCTGACAGTGAGATCAAATTGAGCAGGTGTGCAGGTCTGGCTTCACACTCAAAAAAAACCCCACAGAAAATATGTCAGGAAGGCAAGGAATGCCTATTATTTGCTATAGGCACAAAACAAATATTTCTGGCTAAACAAACTTTTGGCTAGCAAGTGGGAGAGCAGGGTGTGTGCAGATCTGCAGCAGCATGGATCTCGAGGCTAAGCAGATCACAGGCAAGCAGAAAAGTGAAAAGAAAGGCAGAGCAATAAACAGGCACTGAACCCTGCAGAAAAACCAAGTGATTCCTGCCCCTGCCAGGTGCCAATCTAGCAGGCTCTAAGAAGCCCCATGGAAAAACAGCTTGTAGGAGACCACGCTGCCTGGAGCAGACAGGGAGCCAGCAAGAACTCTGCATTTCTGCTTCTCATGTGTTTGCTTAGCACCAAAATCCAGCCCTAGACTTACACTAACTCTCAGCTTCGCTGTGCGCTTACAGCGAAATGTAAAAAGCACAGACTTTTTCCACCATTGAAAAGCAGTTTAGCAGTCTCATTTTAATCAGATTTTGCTCAGGAGCTAGTGCACAAGCTCCTTTGAAAGTTACTCTTTGCTGCTTACCACTCAGACACCATCCCTGCCTGGCTGCAATCTGCCACATGGATTTTCCTCATTAATGAAGTGTTGTGCTCAAGGGCTTTGAGGTGTTTTAATTAATTTTGTATTTATGATAACTGCACAGCCTGGGAGGAATGGTGTTATAATGTACAGCAGATCTGGAAAAATATCCTTTTGAGCAGTGGCAGGTTTTGGCAAGAACAGAGGGCAATGACAGCATCAATCACTGCTCCTTTGTGGTCAGCTGTGGCTTTGTCTCTGCTTGAGCTTGGGGCATTAAACAGCCTCACTACCTGTCAGGGCTCAGAGAGCACAGAACAAGGTTCAGCAGAGCTATCATCTCTGCCAGCAGTGGCTGAGGAGCTGCCTGTCAGTGCATGCATTATTCAAGCAACAGCACTGGCACTTTGGGGCAAAGATTCAAGCACCAGCTCTTGGTCAAACAGACAATTCCTCATGACTTCTCCTTTGCTTCCTGATACCCAACAAATAATAAATAACTAGAGAATGTAACCTGGGCTGTTCTTTAAATCAGTGTAGCTAAAACACATCTCCAAAATATCAGGTTAACAGGAGTTCAATCATCCTGGCCTCTGCCATACTTACAAGTTCTCCCACACCCTTGTCATTGTACCTACCTTGCTAATGAAAGCTCTCAGGGAGGCAAACACGTGCTTAAGGGCTGCTTCTGACTGCCCATTTTTGAGAAAAGCCAGATGAATATCAAAAACCTTCTTCATAAGTGGATTGTGGCCATCGTTGCTTAAAAGCTGGGTCTGAAAAGCAACAGGAGAATTTACTCAGCAGAAGTGTTGTGCCTGAAGCTGGAAATGACAGAGATAATTTTGCACAGTTAATCATATTAATTCTTAGATGAGCAACAGGGCCTTCAGTAAAAATATAACCAATAAAATGTGACAATCAATAAAGACTTACAGTAGTTAGCAGAGGCTATTTTTGCAGTAGAGAAAAATCTGAAAATATTTTATCACTTCTGAATCACTAATTCCAAAGCCTAAGTCTATATTCTGTGCAACTGTGACAGGTTGCCTAGTTAATTCAAACAAAACACGCTGTTACCAATGTAACTATCACCCTGTTTTTTGTTTTTTTTTTCATTCCTTTTTATTTTTCTTGAAAACTGTTTTGTTTGCAGCCCAAAAGAGAGAGAGGGAAGGAAAAAAATAAGACCCATTTTCTCACTGGATAGATCAGTAGCTGTAGTTAGTAATTTCACTTCCCTTGTTTCCTGCAGAGTTTTGCCAGTTTGCATCTTGTAGATATAGCAAAATGGAATTACTTGGGGGTTTTGATACAGTTTGGTGTCAGACCAGGTGGGCTTTGCCCACTGCCATCCCCATGGGGCTGTGCAGGAGATTTGGGCATGACACAAGGATGTGGATCTCCTGTATTGACAGGAAATCAACAGCCCCCATCCCACTGCCAGTCCTCACAGTCCTTGGGCTGGCTCAGATTTTGCCAGCTTGCACAGACCTTGTGGTAAGTTCAGGATCCAGAGTTTTACACTGAGCTCATTTCCTGTGGCACTGGAAGAGCACCAGCCCAGCTGCTGCAGCACAGGACCCACTCGTGTCTGGTGTGGCCATAAAAGTGAAGCCAAAGCCCACTAAAGGGGAAGGGAATCCAGTCTGTCCTGTGGTTTGAAAATTACATTGTTTTTTGGTTCAGCAATATTCCAAAAGAGGCAGCTGAGAAAGTCAAACAAGTTTTAAATGTTGCATCTAAATCCTTTCGCTGTTACCAAACTTCCAAGGAGTAATTTAACATCTGCACCAGGATGGCTTTTTGGCTCTGCAGTGGAAGCAGAGGCTTTGAATAGCTTTCTCTTCATCTCCATGTAAAAAGGAAAAGATCATTGTGCTTGCTCTGAAATTCAGAGCTGTTCTTGTGACACCACACCAGACACGTTGCTACATGCAGGATTCCTCTGACTACACTTCAGGAAGGGAATTTCTGGGACAGTATTTTGCTGTCATCCTGGGGATCTCTTCACCACAGAGGCCTTGGCTTGTGTAGATGGCAATGGCTGCCAAAAGTAGGAATCCCAACATGGAGGAGAAAACTTCTACCCATGGTTCTGGTCCTGTCTGCACTGGTAACCACAGCTGGAGAGCCTCAGCCCCAGAGATATTATTGTACAGCGATTCAAAGAAAAATGGGCCTTGCTTCTAGGTAATTTAGGGTACAAAAGAGCAACTTCTAAAACTTTTGGACATTCATTTCCCTTTTCTCTAGCCCCTCCTTTCTACATTATATACATTTCCTCTTATTCTATTTTTGTAAAAACTACAATCTTGGTATAACATACTTGGGATTTTCTCTGGCCTTGCAGTTTTGAAGAAATGGAAAGATTGTGTATGGGTACAATTACTCGGTGAAACACTGTTTTGGAAAATAACCAAACTGCAAATGATTTGCTTTTGTAAAGTCTTCCATATTCTTCCACTCTAGCAGAACAGATCACCAAAATCCACACACATATAAAAACACACTTTTCAACAACATTTTTGATTTCAGTGCTGACCTTGAAACTCTGAGTGAAAAAAGAGATGGTGTCCAGGACTGTCAGGCATACTTCGGTGGCAATATTGCCCTCCAGTAATGCCTGGTGCACAATATCTGCTTCTGAGGTGCCTGCATCTGTGGACAGAGAGAAAATTAGGAGGAAACAGTGTTCAACACTCCAGCTCCCAAAAAATCTAAGTGCTGATATAGATAAGGTTCTCCCCTTGCACGTTCAGTGTGTTTGGGAGATGATGCAAGAATAGCAAGATGCTGAATTTGCCAACTCCACTCAGAGAAGCCGCGTCAGCCTGATGCCACACTAGAAAAACAGTACCTGCATTGTTCCTTCATATCACTGTCTTTAAAGCCAGACAGAGCATGAGGTGTCCCAGCTGTCTCCAGAGGGGAGATGGCAAAGTGCTTCAATGGGACAAAATGCACCCACATGGAGAGGCTTAGAGCAGATCCCAGCACAGGTCTCTGGGCAGTGCAGTTCTCCTGCTTGTCCTGTTCCCTACCCAAACAAAGGCATCACCTGCCCACATTCAGCCAAGGAGCTGAGCCAAGACAGGCAAGAACAGAAACCCCACAAGTCCTAAATCCCAGGGGTGATTTTTAAGGGGCTTGAATGCCACCCTCACCCATCCAGGGATGCTGCAGGGAGGCCTGGTGACAAGGGCAATTCTGCAGAATCTGGGTAATCTGTGGAAAGCAAGTGTAAAAGGGCCCCATGCAGTTCTCCCCAGGCTGGAGTGCCTGCCCTGCTGGCACACGTACTGTGGTTGAGGGTGAAGGAGCTCTCCAGGCTGCCCAGGTGCTGCAGGCGCACCCCAGCCCGGCTGCGCAGCGCCGGCATCGTCTGCGACTTCCTCTCGGCCGCCGTGTGCTTGGCCAGCCAGGCATCCTGCACCCTGCAAGGGGAGCACAGACAGCCCTGGGGCACCAGCAGCAAACACACCACTGCGCATCACACAAGGCACCAGGATGGAGACCTGTTCCTCCAACACACCAGTCTGGGGCAGTCCCAGTGGGCCTGCCCGCACTGTGCCAGCCTTGCTGCTGCAGGAGGCCCTAGGGCTAACAGGAAAGCAGGGAGGCTGCTCAGGAAGCAGGGATGCTGCTCAGGAAGCAGGGATGCAGCTGGGGCTCTTGTCTCACCTGCAGCTGGCTGGGGGGGACACTGCCAACCTGCGCTCGCCTGAGCCTGGGGATCTCATGCAGGAGCTGGAGGGGAGGGAAGGGGCAGGGAGCTGAGATGAAGGGCCCCTGCTCAGGGCATGGCACTGAGCAGAGCCCCAGACCCACTGGGGTTTGCCCAGAGTGGGTGTGCACCAGCCCTCCCCACCTCTGCTGGGGCAGGGAGCACGGGCATGACCCCCACAGCCCAGCACCAGATGGAAGGATGCAGTACCTGGCAATATTTCTCTTCCCCACGTATCTGAAGTGAAATAAACACACCCTAGGAAGAAAATGAAATATGTATCTGTTACAGATCTTGCAGATCAGGAACAATCCAGAACATTTAAAACCCACCCTGTTCTTGCACAAGGGCTTGCATCTGTATTTACAAGTCACTTGACCTCACACTCTTGGTTTCAAAATTCTATGGCACACCCCTGTCTTCTCACCCATCTCTTCTCCCAAATTTGCTGCAAAGTGGAGGCTGTGACAGTGAAGGGGAAGCTGAGCCCACAGGTGGTGGGACACATCCCAGACAGAGCACGGGGCACTGCCACTAAACCAAGCTTCCTCAATTTACACTTGCTTCTCCTCAGAGGGAGGAAGAGCATGTCATTCCAACCTGGCCAGACACCCCCAGTGCTGCACAGAACAGTGTGTGCTCTCCTCCTCAGCCATTCTGACCACACCAAGGTGCAGGGTTTGAACAGCAGCCTTGTGATACTCACTCCAGAAGCATGAGGACATTGATCAGCTCCTGTGGGGAGAATTTGTTCCAGTAGGCTAAAAGAGTATCTGAAAGAAAATGAAGAACAGTGCACTGAGAATTTAAAAACCTCAAAGAGGGGACCTTACAGACCAAAACTGATGGTCCCTTGTCTTTCTGGCAGCCCCCAGTGGGCAGGAGGCACCAACCTTCAGAGATCATCTTCACAATGTACAGGTAGCACATGAGAAGTGTCCGGATCTCGAACTGGTCCAGCCGGCTGCAGTGGGACACGCTGCTCCTCATGGAGCTCCTGCGGATCTGCTGGGACACAGCTGTGACACAGAGGGCTCCTGACTCTGCACAGGGCTGTGCAGCATGGGCACAGCAAGCCTGGCACACACCAGGGGTGCTTGCATCCCTCCTGCCCCCCACATGGGCACCCCACAGCACCGTGCCTTGGAAACAGCTCAGCCAGTGATGAGCAGCCTGGGAATCCTGGGCACATCACCAAACACCCAAACACTTCTCTGCTCAGAGAAAAGATGTCTGGGCAGAGAATGACAGGCTATCCAGCAAAATACACAGCAGCCTGCTTTCATTTCCCCTGCTCTCTGCAGCAGCTAAGCTCCTGGACATTTCTAAAGCCAGTTCCTGTAAATAAAAACTCACTGGCTGCCACCATTTAAAGCAAAAGTCTGACTTTCTGTTAAAGACATACACTTTAAAACAAAATATCAGTTATTAAAAAAGGAGGACGTTTCATCTTAAGAACTTTCTCCTCCCCTTGATTTTTGGAAGTGTTTCAATTTTCCTCCTACTAAGTGACTCAGACAAAATACATGAAATCCTGCTGATGAGTCAATTTATGTGGGGAAGGCTTGGACATTGTGTGGTGGGAAGCATGACTTATAAAGTTACAGCAATTTTATATTGCATTCTCTGTGCTGGCCTGAGCTGCATCCTTCAATAAATGAATACAATGAAGCCCTAGGCTTCTCCTAAAGCTTTGCCTCTCATGTTTGGAGAGGGATCCACAGATCTTATTTGCTGTTTATTCTGGGATAAGCTGTGGATGTGAGTCATAATAAAGCAGAAATAAACAATCATGTTAGAGTTGGAGACATGGTGCTATGGCCAGAGATCTGCTATTGACCATGCCAAACTATCAAGTCAGCACACAATTCACTCCAGGGGAGCGGGGCAATGAGCAGAGTCTGCCTCTGAGAGCACTGCTGAAGCTGTGCTCCTCCATGGGGCACTGCTTTCACATGGTTCTGTGCATATTGCATTCCCTAACAGAAAGATTGCTTTCAATAACTCTGAAAAACATTCAAGAACATTCAAGAGGAGGATGTCTGGCCATGGGGGAAGAGCTGAGCTGGAAGCCACTGCACCTCCTGCAAAGCCCATCAGCAGGGCTGGAGCTCAGGGCTTTGCTGGACAGTGAAGTGCTCGGCTGTACTCAGCCCTGGAGCTCTGTGATTTATGGAGGAGAGTTGGAGAGGCCTTATCTCTTCTAAGCATGTCAGGACACAGCCATGAGCCCAGATAATCTTTGCCTTGCTTGTTACAAGGGCCAAAGTTTTTGAAGATGTATCAATGATTCATGCCAACTCAAGATATCTGCAAAGTGCCTTGAAGCAAACCAGGGGTTGGTTTGCACAAATATCTGATTTTCATGTGTGCAATCTGCCAAGAAGAAGAGTACTGAATACCTCTCCCTGTCTGAACAGTGGGGTCAGAGGTCTTTGTGGCATGACCACAGTCACCTTCTGCAAGTTTGGGCCTGTGGTTACTTGCCTGGGCTGGTTTTCCTGCAATCACTTTATCTTTAGTCAGTGGTCACTGGCAACCTCACACCACGGTGCTTTGCTTTGCTGTCAGATATCTGGAAACCAATTCCCAGACCAGGTACTGAGGTGCAGCCAGGCTCAGAGCCACCCACACACAGGGAGCACATCTGAGTATGGACAGATGCACCACAGGAGCAGAGATTTTCCATACAGATCTTGCCTTTCATCTTCAACAAGCAATTTGTCAGCCATTCTATTTTTGGCTCAGTGATGTTTGAAGAAGGAAAGCATACCAGACTTGTGACTCTGACCTTTGCTAAACATCAATCTGTTTGTTTCCAGAGACATCTAGAAGCTGGCTTTGGAGAGTGTTACCACGGGGAACTCCTTTTCCTCCCCCTTATTTCACACAGCCTGCAGGCTGTGCTGCTCTGCCCAGCCCCTGGTACATTACATTTTCACTCTGATCCGGGGAACTCGTTGCTCCCTCTGAGTTCAGGGATCCTTTTGAGTCCTCTCTCTTTATTGAATGGCCATTTGGAAGGGCTGCTCCACAGGCTGAAAAAAACCCCAGACCCCACAGTTAAACCCTTTGCACTTGTCAGCACAGCACAGATGGGGCTTGCCAAAGCCCCGTGTCAAAAGCTGGAAAAGGAAAAATCTGGAAAGGACAGTTAGGGCGACACCACATCTGTGGAAAACCATGTACAGTCTGTGAGGTCTTTTAGGAGATGACTGTTTCACGTTTTGGGTAATGGGTTTTGGGTGTTTCAGGCTGGTAACAGTTGTGTTAAAATAAATAGGAAAATTTAGAATTTAGAAAAATTAATTTACCTGTATCTTTGTCTGCAATCAGGCTGGATCTGCTTGATGGGGATGGAAAACTGCATATGAATTCATCCCTGGATGCCTGTAAAGCAATGTAAGGTTTTGTGACCAATCAAAGATAACACCTATTCTCTTATAGAAGGGATCAGTGCAATACAAAATGGCAGATTAGAGCAGGTTTTAAAAACAACACAGATGAAAACAAAATTTTCCTTACTTCTTTAACAAGGAGACAAAGGATTTGGGGAGGAGTACAAAGAATAGCAGAAAATATTAAATAAGTCATGGTAGTGTTTTTCTTTTTCACCATTTGAGTTGAAATTCTGAATTGTTTTTCTCAGATATCCTATTTGTTATTCTTTTGGCCCAGCAAGGAGGAGAGCCTAGTCTGCAAGGCCAAGGCTATTTGGGAGCCACAAACACAATTATTGGGAAGACCAACCAGCAACTCCCCAGAACAGCTGCTGGAGCCCCAGGCCAAGCCTTGCTCAAGCTCGTTGCTCTCAGAGGGACTCAGCTCCCCTCAGGCACTGCACACCCTGTCCAGAGACATGTCAGATGTGGAGGCAGCACAGCTTGACTCACAGGGCTGGAGGCAGGGCAGGAGCTCAGGGCCTCGGGGCCGGCCACGCGCTGCAGGTTCTCCAGGAGCACCCCGAACAGCGGCAGGTACAGCTGGGCAATTTTTGCCTGCTGGTTCTGAAGGCAGAAAAATCTCAGTAAGAGCCCAGGTTCCCAATGGAGTGAAGAAAGGGTAACTCCTGTATTTGCTGGAACTCTCGTGGCAAGAAGGAATGATGAATCTGACTCCATGTTCTCAGAAGGCTAATTTATTATTTCAATGTATTATATTATATTAAAGGATACTAAACTATACTATACTAAAGAATACAGAAAGGATACTTCCACAATGCTAAGAAGATAATAATGAAAACTCCTGACTCTTTCCAGAGTCCTGACACTGGCCCTGATTGGCCAATGAGACAAAACAACTCACAGCAGAATCCAATGAAACAATCACCTGTGGGTAAACAATCTCCAAACACATTCCACATGAGCAAAACAGAGGAGAAGCAAATGAGATAATAATTGTTTCCCTTTTTCTCTGAGGCTTCGCAGCTTCCCAGGAGAAAATTCCTGGGCAAAGGGATTTTTTCAGAGAATGTGAATGTGACACTTGAGCCAAAACACATACAGACATATATCTGTATTTAGACACTGTATGTGGTGTTCAAGAATGTGAGCTGGTTTGGCTTCTCACCTCCACTTCTAGAGCTGCCAGAGAGGTATTACCCTTCTAGCAATAAGCTTGGGGCACTCGGGGGTATTGGAGGCTCAATAACATTCCCAGTCCCACAAGATGTGTGAAAAACTAAGTCCTGGATTTCCTAACTCTTTAACTGGCACTTGACTTGCATAGTTTGATTTTTAAGTGCAACACCCAGGAGTAATGTAACAGGAATATTTGCTCCGTGCCTGGTGCTGGCTACTGCTTCCAGTCAGAAATTCTCCACAGCAAATGCTTCTAGTGAAAACAGTTTGTAGGAGCAGATTAATTTGGACTAACTGGTACAGATCAAAATGATTGGGTTGACATTTTCTAAATGAAGGACTCTTATACATCCAATTCTTTTTTGTTAGACATATATTATTTTAAATTGGGCTGAAAGATTAAAAAAAAAGTAAGGCCTGAAAATTGAGTAAAACCTTTTAAATAATAAAGAAATTCACATCTGCAACACATACACCAATCCCTGTGGGACAGCAGTAAGACTGGGGAGTTTCTGAGCAGTCAGGGCAGTGCTGCACACTGAGGGAGCAAACAGCTCCTGAGTTACTCATGGATCCTCACTGCAGAGCAAAGCAAGCCCAGCTCCAGCTCAGGCCTTAAAGGGGCAGAGAATGGAGGGAAGAGGAGCTGGCTCTGGGCCCATGAGAGCTCCTGGCACCTTTGGGGCACTCTCCCACCCTCGATGCCAGGCAGCCATCCATGTTCCTGGATAACACCAAGAATGCAGCACACTAGGAGCAATGTGAGGACCGAAATTACGCAGAGGCATGTTTTCAGGCTAGAGCAAGGGCAGGCAGCGTCTGCACAGATAGCTGAGCACTTTGGAGGGCATGTGGGTCAGCAGGGAGCAGCACCAAGGTAAAACAAACCCATTTCCAGCCTCTTTCAGCATCATCGCGTGCTGAGCCACTGACCAAAGAAAACTGAGACCCACCCAGAGGAAATCCAGCATCTCATGAGAATCAAGATCCTCTCCTCTGAGTCACTAATCAGTAAAACATGCAGCTGACTTGTAACAGAGATCAGCTCTGTTTCCTGATTATAGCATATTAATACAGGACATGAATTTAGGCCCAAGACCAGAACATCACTAATGTCCCCATTTTGTTGAACAACTCTTGGCTAATGACTCTCTCAAGTTCCTTAATGGTTTAGGGATAATTATCTAAATACTCAGCATGAGTAAGAGGGCTGCAGTTTTATTTCCTAGATGGTTTCTGAGCTATTACTGTTGTTCCATAACTGTCAGTTATTTACAACAGTTCCCTAAAAAACAATTAGAATATTTTTGGTGCATCCTGCACCAAAATATCTAAAACTCTGGTATGTGGGGTTTTTTTCATAAAATGCAACAACATTAAGTTAAAAAGCCAACAAAACAGGCCTGACCTTGTGCTGGTATCTGTTATCAAAGGCATGCTTGATGAGGAGGTTTTTTAAGACTGAGATGGCTGTGTATCTGATATCATAATTGTCCTGCAAGGCAACAGAGGCTTCTCTAAGGAGCATCCCCACGAGGAAGTGATGCCTGCAATACTCATCAGTTAAACTGTACTCAAGATTTGTATCTGAAAGAAACAACAAGGCAATGGTTAAGGGAAATGTTCCAAGAGTCTGTTCAGAGCAAGACATAACAGTCATTGCACCATCACCTCTGCCAGGCCATTCACCAAATTAGAACCACCACAGGGATAACCCCAAAGCTCTCTGTTCTTCCCCCAAAAGTACAAATGTCATTTGCTCAGCTCAGACTTTTTTTCCCCCAAAACCCCACAGGTATGAAAGTTCTTCTGTGGTAAGGCAGGGTGCATTCAGCTTTGAAAATCCCAGTCAAAGGGTTCCAACAGCTCTGTGGCTGCAAAAGATATTTTTAAACTCATTGATTCAAAAGTAGCATTTACTGGATTGTGAAACTTTGATTCAGAGGAAAGAAAAAGCAATTTGGAACATTACCTAGCTTTCACTGTTAGTCACGTTAGCAAATGCCTCATTGTCTCACATCATGGTTATTATATTAGTTGGATGCAAGCTAACTGATTGGAAAGTGCATACTTAATTCAGCATTAGAGGAGTTGCCCATTCCAGCTGGACCTACCCACTGAAGTGAACCATTCCACAGCAAATGAAAAAAATTCTAATTATGTGTAAAAATAAAAGAGTCAAATAAAAAGACAGCAAAAATAAAGAGGAACTAGTAATGTTCTAAATCTTGGAGAAACAGGACAGTATGCCATGTTTTAATATTATTTGTGAGGCCTTTGCTTAACTTCCAGCTTCTGTCAATCCCTTGGATTCTTTCCCATCACAACACTGCAAAAGTAATTGTGTGCTCTGGCCATGAGGCTGAGCTTGGGGCTTGCTCTGGCTGCTGTCCCCACGTGAGGCAGCAGGGACAGACCAACAACCAGCCCTGCATTGGCTGGGAGGTTTCAGAGCTGCTGTTCCAAGATGCAGCACTCCAACCCAACAGGATGTGGTTGCAGGGCTGTGCTCTGCCAGGGTGCCCATCTGCAGTGGCTGAAGCTGCAGAAGCTCTCTCTGCCCACCTCCCTGAGGGCTATTCCTTCTCCTCCCAGAGACAGAGCAGCAGGGGTTTGGGCATCCCTCCCTGCAGCCACACAGGCTGGTGAAGAGGTCAGACACACCAGCAGGGTCTCTCCTGAGCCCTGTACCACAGCTGTGTCCATAAAGGAGCCAGGTCTGCAGTGAAGGTGCATCCCCACATGGCTCTGCCATGGCACCATTGCAAAGGCACCTCTGCTAGCAAGGGCTCTATGTGAACCTCAGCAGGTAGGTCCAGTCACAATAAAACATAGCAGAAAAGAGGAGCTGCCCTTACAGCTCTTCAATTCAACCATCACAAAGGCAAAGGTGAATGTTAACCAAGAAAGAGCATCTTTATGTTACCATGCCTGTAACAATCACCAGGGAGGCTGTGGGTGTGTTTTTCTTGGCTGTTTCTAGCAATACTCTTTGTTAAACAATGCCAGGCAAGTAGCCAAACTGAAGAGATTAGCAGCTGCTCCAGAAAGCTCTGATATTTACCAAAATAAGGGATATTTCATTTACTTCTGCTTTTACCAGCTGTATGTGTGTGGAACCACTTTGGGACTTGTATGGCTTCACTGTGAGGCACAGCCAAACATCCCCCTTCCTCCACCAGAACACATCACGCAACCATAAATGCACAGGGCTTTTACATGGGAGATCCCAATCCTCACCCTCCTCTCCAGTACTTACACTGGCCAGGCTGCTGGCACCAAACCTGGCAATCCTTACTGCAGTTGTGTAGCACAGATGAGCCGTGAGAGGGATTGGGATTCTGTCTGCAGCACCCCTGGGGCTGCCAGCAGAGCCAGAGCTGCAGCCACAGCACCTGCACACAGGCTCAGCTCAGCCCCTGTGAGCCCCTTCCAGCCCTGCTGAGCAGCTTCAGGCAGAGAGAACAGGGTGTGACAGTGACAGCAGAGTGATGTGTGGGGGTGCCACAGCACAAACACCCTTGGTGAGCACCAAGGACAGGCTCCAGCTCTGCTGGCTGCCCTCAGGTGTAGAACAAGCTCCAGCACACTGTGCCCTGCTGTGCCTTGTTCAGTGTGAGAGCAGAAGGTGACCTGATCCCCTTCTGGGGGCCACAGGGACAGCTGGCAGCAGGGCAGTCAGTTCCATCTCTTCTCCTGCACCCCCATTCCCTACAGGACCCCCCACTTCTCAGGGCAGGCTGACACTCCTGAGAACAAAGGATTGCACTGCAATAAATTTGCCTAAATTGCAGTAAATTTTTCTACTTACTGAAACACAGGCAGTTGTCTTCCAGCTATTGCTAGTCCCATGTAAACTTAAATATAGGAAATACCAAAAAGACCGACTGCATATCATTCTGGAACAAAATTATATAAACCTGACAGAAAACATCTTGTCCTGAGGCTAATGTCCTAACCAGAACATACATTTCCTTGACACCAAACCAAAGTTCAGCCAGTCAGAAGCCATCAGGACTAATAAATTGTAGTTCTTTAGACAACCTCTTAAGAAAGAACATACCTTGAACTCTTTGCAGCTTGGGTTTGGAAAATGTCATTGGTAAGTTCAGAGGAATGTAGTGCTCATGATTGCAAATAGTTTGAAGAAATTCAAACTTGTATTCAACCAGCAGCTGAGGTAAAAAAAGACAAACACAAACCATGTTTTTAGTTTGGCCCATTTTCTTCCAGTTCAATGCACTTGCTACACAAGGGTTGAAGAATCTAATAAATCTATCTATGCTTTCTAATAAACAGCATCTGGTGCAACTCACAAATAATTGGCAAATTCTTGTGTTGTTCTGCCCAAGTGTCAATGCATACAGATGTCACTTGGGACTTCTTTGTCTTTTTCATCCAGGCTATTGACCACTCTTTCCTGTCATCGTGACTCTTTACATTACTTTAAAGAACATCTGGCTACAGGCTCTTAGCCCAGATAAAGAGGTCTCTGCCTCTAAAAGACTCTGCAGGAACAGAGTCTAAAAGACCTCCAAGAGTTGTGTAAAATAATCACTACAAAGCTTTGACTGATGTAGACATGTACAGCTGCAAACCACTTTTCAAGAAACCCACTGCTTACCTTAGGGTCTTTTGGGCTGAATCCAGAAATGTAATCATTTATCAAGTTAAAAACAAATCCTCTGTCCATAAAGGTCAAACAACGCTGGGGAAGAAATAGCAACATGTGACCAACCATTAAAAATAAAAGCAATTATCCTAAATCCCCTCCATACTACTGTCCTGCCAGCAGCCAGATTTCATCTTCTGGCTTGCTGCTGACTTTCCAATATATGATCCTGTTTCTGTGAAATAATTTGGGTTAATTTACTTAAGTCTCCAGTGGACAATAGAAATATTTAAAATGAGAGTAGATATATTTCAGGTTCCAAATAGTTGCTAGGAATGCCTGAAAACCCTCAGTAACACACAGAGTTACTGTCTCTTTGGAAAGGGAAAGGTTTCTTTCCTAGGACAGCTTATCCCCTCGAGAGTTTTTACAACTGAAAAAAACAAAGGCAAGATAAATTAAAACCACATTTGTTTGCTTGCTCCATATTTCTCATTATCAATCTATCAAATCTTGGGAGAAGGGAAGAAATACTGACCTTCAGGAAGTTAGCCAGGCTGAAGTTGACATTCCTGGACTCTTCAGGGATCTCGTTGTAGCGGATGGTGACATGGGGGATGATGGCCAGCAGCAGCGAGTGCAGGGCGTGCTGGTAGGACTCAGGGAACCTCTGCCCTCTGGGCAGCTGAAAGCACAGCCCAGCTCAGTGCTCAGCTCAGCTGGGACAACTGAGCTCAGGCACGAGCTCTTGCATGTTTGTTTTTGCTGCTTCCTAATGAAACAGTGATTAAAGAGAGTATTGGCAGCAGCTGCAGCAGGTAGTGACAGAAAAGGAGGCTGCACAAGCCATAAGGACTGCTGGAATTTCTAAACTACAACTGAGAGTGAAAGGGTGGAAAAGGGAAAAGTGACGTGAAAAAGAAAGTGAAGCTGTTCAGCTTGGCAGGTTTTTTTTTTTAATAGTCACATAGCTTTTCAGAAAAGCTTCTGGAGGAGTTTGTGACAGTTCTGTAATGCAACATTGACCAAATTTATATTTACCTTGATTTTGTTTTCTTCCAGTAAGTACATTGCCATGGACTTTGCCAGTGCTTCAAAGAAAAACCACGAGTACTAGAATGAACAAAGAATACTATTACTTTTCTCAGCAGGATTGAACATGACTGATACTCCCAACTATGTGGGGAAGCACCTGTGTGGGAGGGAAAGCTCACATCCAAGTGGCTTTTTGTGAGCACAGCTGTGCTTGCACAGCTGGCTTGGAATAGCTGCCTTTGCTACCCACAGATGTCCTGCCAGTCTTAGGGTGGGAATAGATTTAGTCCCTCTGGATCCCAAATGCACCATTCCTAGAACCAGCAGGGTTTGGGGTGCAAGCCCTGCAAAGGCCCAGAGGGGCAGAAACTCAGTTTGCCTCCCATGAGTCACCCTTCAGGTGTGGCTTGGGGAAAATAGGTAAAACTGGCCAAATGAACAGCCCTTTGCTGTCCTCTGTGGTGGGCCTAAACAGAGGTTCCCCGCAAGAATTCATCTCTGTTTTAATGGGAGAACCTCAAGGATGTGGTGCAAGGAGTTGGTTTGCATGCAAGGTTTGCCCTGCAGAGGGTTTAGATGGGGGTAAGTGTTGGGCTTTACACCAGACCCCCTTTCCTTCCCCTCTGCCCTTGGCAGCCAAGTACTGCCAATACTTCACCTTGAGGAGCTTATTGATGGCCAGAAAATCTGCTGACTGCTTCAAGATGGTGGCCATGGAAAGCACCAGGATCTCGTGGGTCATCTTGGCTTGCTTGGCACTGGGTTTCTCGGCTCGGAACACGTACTGGGGCAAAAGAGCAGGGTCAGGGTGAGCTGTCCCCACAGGGAGCCTCGAGGGGCAGCATGTCACCCCTGACTGAGGCAAACAGCAGGGTGAGGTGAGCTGTCCCCACAGGGGCAGTGTGTCAGCACTGACCTTCAGGAAGGAGCGCAGGTAGTGGTCCAGCCCTTCCTCATGGCACTTGGACACGATGTGCAGAAGAACCCTGGGGAGAAATGTGGTTTGTGTTCAGCAGCCACACAAGGGCAAGTTCCTCTAGCCCACAAAAGCAGACACGCACACGTGTCCCACCTGCCCAACCCCAAAAGCCTCAAGAGGCCACTGGCACGGCCTGATTTGCACAGTGACAGCTCTGCACCACCCTTGCACAAAGCACTCAGATGAGGTGCCCAAAGCCTCTTCTACACTTCTGTGCTGGCCCAGGAATTGCCCAGACAAGCTGACTTTTAGCACTCCTTGCACAAAGAGATGAGACAGAACATTTTCCATCCTTGTTATACTCTGATACCTCCTTGCATCCGCAGGATTTATTAATTCTAGAAACTTCTTTTTTTTATCATTTATTTACATCATGTGCTCCTTGTTACATGCAGTGGATTATTCTGGGCTGCTGCCTTGCAGTGTGGGAAGGTCAAGCAGATGCTGGAGAACATGCCAGCCCTCTGGACTCACTCCCAGGCGGCTGATCAAGGCCTGGTTTCCCCAGCCACTACTGGGGATTTACATTCCACTCCCAGCCAGAGGGAACAACAAGCCATTGCATGTTGTCACAGACCCCACAGGGCAAACCACAAGGAGGAGCTTACAAGCCATTTATCAGATAAAGTGGGTTTTAAATTCCACCATGAAAATCTGATGAGAAAAGAGATGTTATTAAACAGAAAGATACTGATAAATTGGAAAGCATCAGGCCAAGCTTTGATAAAAATCTCTGGAAATGAAGGTGGGAGCTGGTCAGCCAACAGGTACCTGGGGTCACCTGTTGCCCTGTCCTCACCCTCTTCAGAGAGGAATTACAGTGCTCCACAAAGGAAAAGTTCTCATGACCCACACCACATGGGGCAGGGCTGTGACTGCAACAGGCACCACATCCCTGGGGACTGGGGCTCAGCCTCCAGTTCCATGGGAGCAGGATGCTCCTGACACATGGAAGGACCAGAGGAGGGTGACATCCAGCACCCCTGTGCAGGCAGCACTGCTCTGAGGCAGCACCACGGGAGGAAAGTGCATGTTCTGCATGTTTTAGTGCATCTCTGGGATCCAGGGGTCACTGCTGGTGCCAGGCAGGGAAGGTGCCCTGGCTGGAGCAGGGAAGGTGCCCTGGCTGCTCTCCCTGCAGGGAAGGTGCCCTGGCTGGAGCAGGGAAGGTGCTGTGGCTGCAGCTCCTGCAGGGAAGGTGCCCTGGCTGCTCTCCCTGCAGGGAAGGTGCCCTGGCTGCTCCCTCTGCAGGGAAGGTGCCCCGGCTGCAGCAGGAAAGGTGCTCTGGCTGCAGCTCCTGCAGTGCTGCCCGGGTCACTGCTGCCCTCTCGGGGCTGCTGGAGCTCAGAGCCTGCACAGCTGGAGCTGCAGCAGCCCCACAGCAGCCCCAGGGCACCGGGAGCAGTCCAGGCACCAGGGACTGGTGTGCTGGGATGAGACCAGGCCACTGCTCCCCACATCTGCAGCTGGGACACACCTGGGCACTCTGCAGCCCTTTGATAAGACAACTCAGCTCCCAGAGCCACCAAACCCTTTCACTTTTGAGAAACAAACCTGGAGTATCTTTAAAGTACCACGTTTTTCCTCACACCACTCCCAGGAGAAGAGCCCCACAATGCCCCCATGCCACCCACACCATCGAGGGGAAGACAGCAGCAGGGGACAGCCAGTGCTGTCACTTAGCACCCTCTCCTGGGAAAACAGACCCTGCTTTTGCCTTGCATTTGTCCCTGGAAGGTTCAGCCAGCACTCACATGGTGCAGTTGACAGCTACTTCATCCTCCTGCGTCACGTTTGTGAGGACTCTAAATAGTTGCATAAGAATTACAGGTAGAAACTGAATCATTACTTGGATCTCCATGGCGTGCAAACACTAAAACAAATGTTCAGAACACAGACACTTTTAGTTCAACGTGTTGCAGATGTTAAACGTTTACAGTCCTCAGACATTTCTGTGGCAATGGGACAGCAAAGGCTTCAGGGTGTGCAAATGCTTCAGCCCACTGGAGGACAGGAAAACTGGGACCCATAGCAGGACCTGCTGACACATCCCAGCTGAAAACCCTCAGGGAGAAACATAAATCATTCATGGCAGGTATTAATCCTACTCTCAGATGTGTTCCAGGCAGATATGACTTCATTAGAGGTCACATGCTACCAATCTGATTTGAAAAGCCCAGAATTTAAGTTTTGCTCTTAAGTCTTCCCATCACTTGTGCCAGTTTTTTGAAGTCCCATTTCCACAAATGCCTTTGGAGCATGAAAAACTGCTGCCCAATGACTTTCAGAGAGACTTTTCTTTTCAAAGAGCATAGCTTGCTATTGAAAATGGATTTTAAGGCACTTGGTGAAGGTCAGGATGGTCTCATGCACAGGCTCTCCACCAGACTCACAGAGCTCTTGTGACTGAAGCTCATGATATGAATCTAGGAAACACAGCACGTTTCATTTTCAGATTTCAAGCCTGCAAATCTAACAAAAGGTTTTTAAATCTTTATCTAGCTACTTAAATTACTGAAATTATTGAGGAGGTGGTGGTTAAGATTCCCTCACTTGTGGTTAGCACATACCTATCTCCCTGTCTGAAGGCTGCAGTGAGGGTGCTGGGTCTTGGCAGGGCTGGGACCTGGCAAAATGCTCACAACAAAGCTACTGTAATTTCAGTGCTTGGCTTCAAAACCTGCTATTATTTCTATTTCTTAAAATATTTATACCTTATCTGACACATATTAAGTAAACCTGTGGTGATACATCCCCACCACTGGAAGTGGAGCTGTTGCTACAGCACCGCTCTCAAAAACAGGCAGTTATGGAAGGAAACAAGGACAGTAAACAGCCAAGAATAATATTCCCTGCAGAAGCCTTTGTTGGACCTGCTCCAAAGCCCTTACTCATTCTGCAGTGATTTCCAAAAAGCTGGGTCTAGGTCATAGGTCACCTCTGCTCAAATTTAACTGGCTGATAATCTCACTGATCTTTTTCAGCCTGGAAAAAACCTCACGTTTCGAATGGGCTTCCAGAAAACAAGCAATTGTGCTAGAGTTTAAAGGGCTGAATCAAAGCTAGAGCAGCAAGGGAGGAGAGTGTGAGTGCACCAGGAGAGAGCTTTGCCCTGAGCATGGCAGAGCAATGCTGACTGCTTGTTTCATCCCTTGTGGAAGGCAGAGGGAAGCAGCACACAGAAAATCGTCTGACGAGATAAAATGAATGTAGGGACATGAAAAAAACATTTAATTTAAATCCTAGCCCATCTGATAGGATAAAGCAAAAGTAAGGGTACTGCACAATGCAGTGGCCCCAGCAGGGGTGTGCTCCCACAGGGCAGGGTTCTGGGTGTTTGCTGACAGTCTGTAAGAACACAAATGAAGCCCAGTGACAGGCACTGTTCACCTTCAGGTATTTAACAAGCTCTCCTGGCACTTCCTTGGCTCCCGCCTGAACCAGCTGGCAGTGGTGGAAGAATTTGTGCAAGTGCATGTCCTGGAAAAGACAAACAAGGTCAGTTCAGCAGCCTCAGCATCTGTCAGTCTTTACTTTGTTGCTTGCACTTGGAAATCTGGCGCCTTTCCTGCAGCAGTGGGCCATGTCTCCAGCAAACCCCATGTCCCAACTAACCTCAATATTAAGCACAAAGCATCCAGCAGTGTTAAAATTCTGCTGTGGTTGTACTACCCTGAGCCCCAGTCCCCAACCAGCACTGGCCTGGAGAAACAGAAACCCTCCCAACAGCAGCAACTCACAGAAACTGCCTCACCAGCCTCCTACTGCCCATCTGGGGCAGACTCTCCTTCCCATTACTCTCCCTCCTCCTCCCAGGTTAGATTTAATTACTGGGTTATTTAAATCTGAAAAGCATCTGGAAATGTAATTTGGGAGGAAGCATAACTACTGTGTTGCTCTCAGTGCTATACAGAGTCAGTAAATCTACAAAACCAGAATTAGATGCTGAAAGCCATTTTTTCTGAATGTAAATGTAGCTGATGGCATCCAGCCAAGGGCATTCCCCCAGGAGCAGTGCTGACAGGACAGCCCTAGAGAATGTGCTGGGGATCGTTGCTGCACATCATGTGAAACTTAGGAAAGTCCATCACTACCATAAGACAGCAGAACACACCAGGGCTTGGTAAAACAGCCTGAACTGCTTTCAAAGGGAAACCAGGACTGTTTTCTTGTGCCTGCTGCTGTCAGAGAATCTTTTTTAAAAAAACTTAATAAAAAGTCTAATACTAGTTTGGACTCAACGATCTTAGAGGTCTTTTCAACATTAATGATTCTACAATTTGGGGAACGTCTAACATCCACCAGGTCTCTCTTTTGCCTCATTGAAGCAGGTCATTTGCTCAAATGTTTCCTTGGTCCTGCCAGTTACAGTGCAACTGGGCAAGGGAACATCAGCCTCTCCCCAGGCTCATTCAGTCACACAATCATCTCACCCCATCCAACCAAGGAGCAGATCCCAGCCTTGCTGCTTCAGGAATATCTCAGTGCTGCTTTGCAAACCAGGTATCAGGGCTCTCCCACACCACCTTTGGCTTAGCTCTAGTAGAGACACAGCAGTCTCTTTCTTTGCATTTGTGCTGGAAATTTTTAAAGTGTTTGACTTACCTGGGTGTAAATGGTAGAGTCCAAATGGATTCTGATTTTAAACAGTGGCTTTGCTCCATCCACCCACTTTGCATCCATGCTGGGCTGCTGTGAACAGACAACACCCAAGTACTCGGTTTCAGACTGTGGTGAGCAGATGGCTCTGTGCAGAGACCTGCCCAGAAGGTACTGGCTGGGGTGGAAGAAGGGTCCACCCCCAGCACAAACCACCTTCCCCATGAAAACAGGCACACAGAGCACAGGCTCTTCTCCTGCTCTGTGCCATCTGCAACAGCCCAGCCTGCCACAAATACCCTCTGCATCTGGCATACCCAGAGAAAGTGGAATTAAAGGAGTCCTGCCTCCCACACCCCTAAGAACTTTAAGCTTTGGGAGTGCCCCACAGAAAGTAGAGATCCTTTCAGCTGAGCAAAGCACTAACAGAAATCCATAATTTACAGTGGTAACAAAAGCTCAGCTTCCCTCCTCTGTGTATTTTCTGGGTCCCCAGGATGAAGGAGAAATTGAGAATCTGACTCCATGTTCTTAGAAGGCTAATACTGGGATAATATTAGGATATTCTATTCTATTCTATTCTATTCTATTCTATTCTATTCTATTCTATTCTATTCTATTCTATTCTATTCTATTCTATTCTATTCTAATACTATACTAAAGAATAGAGCAAGGATACAGACAAAAGGTTACAAAGAAAGAATGATGAAAACTCGTGACTGCTTCCAGAGTCCCAACACAGCTGGATGGTGATTGGTCATTAACTCAAAACAATGCACATGAAACCAATCAAACAACACCTGTTGGATAAACAATGTCCAGACCACATTCCAAAGCAGCAAAACAGGGAGAAGCCATCAGATAATTATTGTTTCAATTCTTCTCTGAGGCCTCTCAGCTTCCCAAGATAAGAAATCCTGGTGAAGGGATTTTTCAGAAAATATGACAAAGACACTGCAGCCCATTTCAGAATTTCAGAAGGCACCCACCTTGCGTGAGTCAGAGTCTGCAAGGCCCAGGTAGCCGGGGGGGAGGCTGCAGGACACGGGCAGCTGCCGCTCCAGGGGCACCACGCGCCCGTCCTTCAGCAGCGGCACCCAGGAGAAGCCCACTGCAGAGACAACCAGCACAGGGTCAGCACACACACTGGGGCATGCCCAGCTCAAAAGCAGCTCTGGCTCACCCCAGGGAAGTCCAAGGGATCAACCACAGTAGTGTCACTAAAGCACATTTTACCTAGTGAACTAAATTGGACACAGCGCAGAGCAGGTGTGGGTGTGAGGGGCAGGAACAGTGCATGAGCCATGGCTGTGCACCATGGTCAGGGTTCTTTGAAGGCTGCATGGAGGGAGAGATTTCCCAGCCGGTGGGACCCAGGTGTGCACATGCCTGGAATTGCTGGGATCAGCCCCTGGGACCCTGATCTCACAGCAAGTTTTTATTGGTGACTTGCCTGACAACAGCACATTTGTGCAAGTCAGGAACATAAAGAAAGAGTTGTCAGACTGCAGCAAAAATTTGAGATTTAATATAAACTAAAAACATGGAGTTTATTCCATTTTTGACCTACTATATCAGATTACGTTGCTTTTAAAAAAGAAAATTCATATAGGATGGTATGTTAATCACTTTTTTTTCCCATGTCAATACATTTGTTTTATCTTGGCCTTTTACACTCCAACAGAAGTAACTGAAGCATTGAACATACCTTGAGTTTCAACGGTGTCTTGTTTTTTCGATGTTGCCTTTGTATTAATTTCACAGCTGACATGATAGAAGGTGAAAAGCAAATGATGCTTTTGATGGAGGTGAATTGGAAGCTCAATTTTAATCTAAAATGATATCATGATAGATCAGACTGTATTTTTAGTTGTGGAGTAATATTTTAGTTCTACTTCATTTCACAAATGTTATGTTGTATGCAGTTACACAAGACACATTCTTACCCACCTTAAACAACTCCTAACATTTCCATCACATTTGCAACATTACTTATTAATGGGGGTGTGTGATTGGAGTGCACAAAGCGTGACAGTAAAGACAGCAGAAAACAAACTGACATTAAAAACTGACAGAGGCTCTGGCTGTGCTGAGCCCTTCTGCTGAGGCAAAGGGCTGGTGATTGATTATCTTTACCCATATTTCACCCAGCCCTGGAAAAAGAGGTGTCCTGAAAAGCCCCTTGGCATTGTAGCATCCAGGAAAATCTGCTGTTTCCCAGGCTGCTTTTACCTCATCATAGAACTCGGGGCTCTGGTTGTGGTGCAGCACAGCAGCGTAGGCGTGTGTGGTCAGCAGAGGGCCCCCGGGCTTGCCATATATGCACTGCAAACACAAATGAACAGCTGAATTCAGGGTGCTGCCACCCTAAATCAGCTGGACAAATTAAACCAGTGGCCATGGAAACTCAGAGCTTTTCTCCTGCCCTGCTCAGCCTGGCAGGTACAGAGCACCCAGCAGTGGCCAAATGACAGCCCTGTTAAAAGGTAACATTAACTCACCTTTAATGGCCTGGCATCAGCTTCATCTGAATCCCTGAACTCCACACACACAGCAATATTCCTTGCCTGAAATGGGGGAGAACAGGAGCATGAGCAGCAATCACCCTAGCCCACAGCAAGCCTGGCTGCAGGTCACTCCCTGGGTCACTCCCAGGGTCACTCCCCAGGCCACTCCCCTGGGTCACTCACCTTTGCAAACACCTTCTGGTTCTCATACTTCAGGTGCAGGGGGTAGACATAGAGGTGGTTTTTGTAGACAGTGAAGGGGTAACAGTATTTTGCAACTTCTGGGACAAGCTCCTCCACTTCAACTGCAACGTCCTCACAGCCCTTCTCAAAAGGTTTTATAGGAATGTAAGAAGCTGTGAAACAATCTGTAAGAGAATAAGAACTGAAAAAATTAGATCCACTAGAAAAGCCTTTTGGACAAAAGATTACCCTACCTAACCTGTGACAGGAGTTGCCAAAAGCCTATGGAATTACACTCAACACATCACAAGTCCTTTCTTTGCTTCAGTTTCTTTAAATGCAAGGTAAAGAATCACACTGACCACGTTTGTAAAGCTCTACAAAGTTATGGATCAAAATGAGATATGAGATCGATGCAAAAGCAGGCAGGTGGCTTCCTTCAGATTTAGGGTATGATGGCCAAAATGTAAAGAGGATCTATCCCTCAGGTAAATCTCTGCAGTTGGACCACATCTCCTCCACAGAATGCATCAGAAACACTTACAAGTCAGTGGTTGTGCTGAATTACTCATTTCTGATAGCAGCCCTGAGATACTCTTGTTAATGCAACAGCAAAACCCCTCCTAGAAGCATTAACTCCTGAGGCTCAAGCCATCAGCACTTCTGATAAGATCCAAGATCCTTACTTGTGAAGTCCAGTGGGATGTCTTTGATGATGATATTTAACTGGGCTGGAATGACTTGAAGTTTTGTCTTCTCTGGTCTGTGTTAAGGAGAGAGGAACAAGAATGTGAACCTTGAAAGCTCAGGTGTTGAGCACATCATCAGCACTTTTTGCTACCCTCCAAATATTTTAGAAATTGCCATCTCATGCTTACACTTAACTGTTTAAAAATGTATGTTTAAATGCCTGTCCAGCCCCTGCACCAGTCTCTTGCACTTACTTCTTATACTCAGCTAAAAGCTTCAGCATATCTTCATTAGAGAGTTTGCCACTGTCTTGCTTGTACAGGGGTGAGAATTTTCCATCAGCATCAAGAGTGCCCTGGGAGTCTTTGAAAACTGGCCTGCAGAAATGAAGAGGTGTATTTTCTAAATGTTGGTAAACATACAGACACTGAGGTCTCTGAAAGGCAGTTCATCAGGCAAGGGGCTCACTGGCCTGTGACTGCTCCCAGTACCACAGATCTGATTATTCTCTCCAGCCAGCTCAGGACACATTCAGCCCATTTCCAAGCCTGGTCCACAGTCACAAACACCCTTCCATCCCCTCCCACTAACACCTAGTGGTAAAGCACCTTCCCACTTGCACATGGGGTCAGAGCACAGAAATCCCCCTAGAAAAAGAGTGCACAATAAAAACCAGTTTGGAGACATGCATCAGCTTCCTCCTGGAGTCAGAGCAGGAGACTGGACTCTGCCCTGGATGAATACCAGCATCTCTGCCCTTGAAATTATTAGGTGTCTGTGTATAATAACATTAAAGCATCTGCACTTCATTTCTGTGCAAGCACTTTCCTCTGAGACCACAGGGGAAATGTTCCAGGGACGCAGAGCTCCCTGCACAAACCTACTCAACTCCTTGGTGTCCAAAGGCAGTTCTTTACCCAGCAGGAACAAACCTGGAGCCAGTCCAAGCCAATGCCCACCCAGAGCCCACCATTAGGGGAGGGTCCCCCTGGAAGAGGGCGTGTGCTGGCTGCCAGGATCCAGCTGCATCCCAAAAGCACCACCTCAAAGATGAGCAGCCAGCACCACAGGGACACCCAGTTTAAGAATACACATTGCAAGCAGCACACCCCTAAACTCCAGCCCTGTGACAGCTTTCTGTGCTCCCATGTCATTCCCAGCACCAATATGCAATTTAGCACTAGGAGGCAGTAGATGAGCTTGCCTTCCTCTGACTGAGCTTTAAGAAAGTTAGCACTGACATACTTCTCAGTTCCAGTAAAACAACAGCAAGGGAATGGGATCACTACCTCCAGCCATTCCCAAGAACATTAATTAAAGCAGAGTTTAAGATCGAAAACAAACCCATCTGATTGCCACTGCCAGGCTGGGAAGGCCTCTGCTCTAATCCTGTCCCTGGCAGTGGCTGGTGCCAGGAGGGAATTTCTGCAGTGATTTCCTTGGTAGCATGGGACAGTGTATTTTGTCCCCAGGAACGTTCTGCCCTGACAGCAGTAGCTGAAGGTCAGTAGGAAGGTTACTGCCTTCCCAGCTCTAGCACTGTTTACTTTTTAATATTTGTTTCTAATTCTAGATAGAGCATTTCAGGCCAATCCCAATTCCTTCTTGAGAGTTGGAGCCACACTCTGCCCTCAGCTGCAACCTCACTGACTTCAGTCACTGGGCCCCTTTCCCAACCATGTCCCAGGTCACTCTGAGCAGCAGCAGCAGCAGCAGCAGCAGCAGCAGCAGCAGCAGCAGCAGTTCCCAGTGTGGGCAGAGCCCAGCCCAAGGTGAGGCACTGACCTGGCAGCCCAGCCGAAGGGCATCCGGTACTGCCCCAGACGGCTGCACACCTGCTTGGCCACCTTATGGACCTTCTGGGCAGTCTGCAAAACACAGAGAGGCAGGTCAGAGGTGCCAGGGCTTGATGCTGCCCCAGAACAGCAGTGAAGGATGCTGCAGTCTCCAGGGAGGAGCATCTCTGTCTGCTCCAGGCAGCAGTGCAGTTGACAGACATCCCTGTGTGTCCCCTCACAGCACCCACAGTTGTCAGTCTGCAAAGCAGCAGCAGCACACATTGTGGGCAGTCATGTTAAACCTCCTCAGGATTGAACTGCCAGGGTATTTATTAGTGCTCTATTTGCCAAAAGGTGTTAGTATATTTTCCAAAACTGACTGCAATTGGCTCATCTTATACAGACTCACAAAGTGTGCCAAAGGGAATGCCATCACCAGGTATTCCATAATTGACTTTTCAGGAACTACTCTTGACTGGCTGCAACAAGGCAGCATCAGCTCCACATGGATGCAGAGACTGAAGCTGGTGGCAGCAGCAGGGCCTCTCCCTTGGATGTCAGGAAAAATTTGTTTACCCAAAGGGTTGTCAAGTACTGGAACAGGCTGCCCAGAGAAGTGGTGGAGGTGTTTAAAACACTTGTGGATGTGGTGCTTAGGGACACAATTTAGTGGTGGAGTTGACAGGGCTGGGTTAATGGTTAGACTTAATGATCTTATAGGATTTTTCCAAGATAAAGGATTCCATGATTCTGTGTAGACACTTCATTCTGGGGATGAAGTATCTCACTTTTTCCTGTCAGTCCAGCCCAGGTTTTGGCTTATTGAAGTTTAATGGGGAAAGGTCTGGCGCCAAATGCTTGGCTCTTTCTAATCCTCTGCCTCTTTCCAGGGGAAGGAACCAAATCTCCCAGGACAGCCCAACTGAAGCCAGCCTGGGAACAGTGCAAACAGAATGAACAAAACCTATTTTTGCCAGCAAGAAACTAAAGAGCTGCAGAACAACCCATGTTTCACCCCCTCTACCCCCTGCAGCAGCAGCAGACAGCATCACTCAGTTGATGCACCCATGGCGCCAGCCAGTACCTTCCCAGGGTCTGAGTTTTTCATGTAGGGCTCTGCACAGTGGGCAATGCTGCCCTGCAGCACCTTCTCCACTCGGGCCACCAGGAAGATCTCTGTGTGCGGGTTGGTCACGGAGAACACCCCCTGCAACAGAGAGGCAGCAGCTGTCACTGCAGGACCCCAGTGTGCACAACAGGGGTGCCCCTTCCCACACCCACACCGCTGCCCTGGGGATGGGCCACAGGGGCTCACCAGGCCTGAGCATGGCCAAGCCTTGGCAAACTCCCCCTGCACTTTGCCCGTCACTGCCAGCGAGCCCTGCAAGGCCACTTCAACACTGACCAAAGCTCAAGAGAAAAGCTGGCTTCTGGTTACCACACAGAGCATAACAACACACTCCAAAGCCACTGAAAGGCCCAGCAGTGACCCAGCAGGGGAGCAGGGGAGGCACTGACCCGTTTTATGTAGCGCAGGCAGGACTCGGGGACGCCGTGCACCAGGCCCTGCCCAGGGCCCTGCCCCGGGGCTCCCTCTGCCCGGGGCTCGGAGCCCTCCTGCAGCATGTCCCGCACACACGGCGGGTTCAGGTCCACGTGAAAGTCAGCTGAAATCTTGCAGTTACTCTTCAGGTCAAATAACGCCAAGCTTAGGAAAAAGGGCTCAACCTGGAAATTGGATTGAATGTGTGTGTCATAAAAAATGCACGGCACGGGCTCAAGAGTATCAACAGCACTGCTTTCCTGACAAGAAAACTGGAAACTTCCTCCTCCTCTTTGTTCCTTTAGTTTGGTACACCAGCATTTTACAGAACTGTGACATGTAGCCACATTTTTCTTCACAGAGAAAAGCAAGGCACAACTTCCCAAGAATATTTCTGAGATTCACATTCTCTGAACCTCAGAGAAAGGAAAAACAATTCTTATCTCATTTGCTGTGCCTGTGTTGTGCCAAAGTAAAATGCAACATGGAGATTTTTTACCCAGAGTGATGGTGTTTTGTTTCCTTGGTCTGTCAGGGCCAGGTGTGTGTGTGTGTCAGGACTGTGGGCTTACAGTCACAAGATTCTGTGCAGTTGACTGCTTGGCAGCTTCAGTTTAGATGTAACGTAATAGATGTAATATAATATAGAATAACATAGTATAATAAAGTAATTAATTAGCCTTCTGATAAGATGGAGTCCTCCTCATCATTTCTCCCTCATTGGGGGCAAAAAATATCCACTATAGTGACACACAATCCATGTTTATTTGCTTTATAAATATACAGATCCTTTTTTTCCTGCACCTTCTCACATTTTGATCTAGTCAGTTTGGATAAAGTTATATGAAATATAAAGAATGAAATTCATATGTTTTTTACCTAAGTGGTAAACTATGAAGTCAGGAAGAAAATGTGAGCCAAATTCATAAGATCTGTTTATCATTTTGCAATAAGAAATCAGCTTAAGAGTGTTTATGATCACATACTAAAGATCACTATATTTATTTCCCAAAGTCCAGCAGCTCTGGATGGCTCAACTGTGACACTGAAAATGTTCCTCAGATGCTTTCCCAGGAGGAAAGTTAGCTCTCCCAGCCAGGAGAGCTCAAATACAAGGCTGACACTGCTGAGGAAATGCATGTGCAAAATGTGCCAAACTGCTTTGTAGCTACTGACCTTGACAGCACCAGGCAAGTGGCAATAATTTATGTATTTCTAATTCAAACATCCTAGTAGCCATGCATCCAAGGAAATATAAAAATGCAGGCCTGAAGATAAAACTATAGCATGCCCAAGACATTCCAGCATGACTTGGAGGCATTACATCAATGCTGAAAATGTGCTGATTAGGTCTCACTCTGGCCCTGATTAAGGATGGATAACAAGAATCTTTGCTATTAGCAATGCATCCATCTGCTGGGAGTTACTGAGCCTGGTGTTGTGCCTCAGAGCTGTGAGCTGCCAATATGAAACCATCACAAAAAAGCCTTTGTGATTCTCCCAGGCATCAGCCAGGGCAGCAGCAGCAGAGATGGGGCAGTGCTGGTGCCTCTGCCTGCCCTGCACCCCTGCAGGAAGGGCTGACTCCAGCCAGAGCAAGCACAGGACGTGACAGCAGGGATTTGTTTGGGGAGGAAAGACTGGAGGAGACTGGTCTGTTCAGCCCAGCAGAACAAAGGCTGAGGTGAGATGTGACAGCCGCCTACAGACATCAGAGGCTCAGAAAATACAAGGGTTTTTAGGCTGGGGCACAACTTTGGCACAATAACAAATGCATATAGTAAAGTGACTGTGAATAGAGTAAGGCTGGGAGTCAGAGGAAGGTTCCAGAACAGGGAAATCCCTTGCCATTAGGGGAAACAAAATAAAACACAGCCATGAGTGGTCTGGAGATGGAGCCTAATCATTTACCAACAGGACTCTCACAGGGATGGAGAATTTGGCAGACACACAGTCCCCATTTCCTGTAGCCCTGAAGCACAGGTTTCCCAGTGGGCTGAGACACATCAGCAAACACATTTTTGGTGTTTGCTGACGTGCCCAAGCCCATTTTTGGACTCTGGGCCAGCAGTCACTGCCTGTCCCGGTCCCACTGGTGCTCATGGCAAAATGGGATTGTTTTAACCCCACAGGTTAATTTGCCAAGGTATTTTCTTGCTGGTGAGAGGAAAAAAGACAAAGCAGGACATGCTGGAGCTCCCCTTACGTTGGTGGGTCCTTCTTCTGCCCTGTCACTCAGCTGAGCAAGGAGGTTGAGGGAGAAGTCCTGGCAGCACACCACGAAGCGCCGGCTGCACTTCTCCTCAAAAGGCTTCACATCTGGCTCAATCCCTGAGAAATCGAGTCTCTAGACAGCAAACAAACACATCTGGTCTCATTAAAAAAGAAAACAACCCCCTGAATAATGTTAAGTGATCACATTACTGCCAATACTATCGTTATCAATTTTTTAAAGTTGTCTGAAAGGTACAAGACATTCACAAATGAGTGTGATTTGATGGTGTTACACAGAGGTATTCAGGACATGGATTCATGGGTATGTATCAATTTTTAGCAATCTGTTTTGTAGAGCACAGCAAACTAAACCTCAGAATGATTTCAGTTCCTTCCTGCTTAGCTGTAACCCAGGGGATCTTCCCAAACACCACTTAGAGCTCGGGTAAGAAAGCGGAACACGAGACAACAACCAGAAAAGTGCCTTCCACCATGAAGGTGTGGCCAGCTTAGAGATGGCCCCTGTGCCTGAAATACAGACACGTGGGATTGTAAACAACATTTCATAGTGGAAGGCAGGTCCAGCTGCACAGCAGTAACTGGTATGGCTAGAAACAGCGGAGTGTGTCTGGCTGGGAAATCCAAACAGGCTCAATGATCATCACTTCCTCCCCAGCCCAGCACACCCTGGCCTGTGCCTCCACACCCACCCTCCTCAAAGAGCAGCCAAACACAGCAACCAAAGACCCTCAGCCTCTCACACACCCATTGTGCTGGGCACTGGGGACAGAGCACCCCTAAATACCAGCAGGTATTTCTGCTTCCCTTATTTTCTTTTCATGAGGATAGTACATTGCAGGTACACATTCCTGCTCCCAGTTTCCTTAGCACCGGGCACACAAGTGTGCATGTACCAGCACTGACTGGAGCAAAGACTCTGAATGCCTGGTGTTACAGCAGATCCAACTGACCCACACCAGAATGAAGCACTCTGGACATAGAAAGAGGGCAGTGAATTCAGCCTAACCATTTGGTCAGGTAAAAGAAGTTATCTTAGATGCTCCTCACTGAACAATATTTCCATTTTTATTATCTGACTAGAATACAGGAAGCTTCTCAGAGCGTCTCCAAAAAAAAAAAAATAAACCAAAAAGCCTCCTGGATGCTTATCTTCCTTCTGTTCAAGACTCTAAAGAATTGCCAAGAGAAAAGCTCATTTTGTACAGCTAAACCTTTTAAAGACTAATTGCATTTCCTTGTTAAACCAGAATGTTCTATTTTACAGGTGTGAACACGCCAAACCAGAAGGAGAACCAGAAACCATGACAGATCCTGGAACAGTTCTCTAACACTCTGTTAGCAATTGCAGCTCATTCCACTGAAATCCCACACCTGGACCCTGGCAGAGAATTCAAATTCAAAGCCAAGAAGAAAACAGGCCAATAAGCAATGACCCCTCCTCCAGCACACCAGACCAGCACAGGGCTTTTTCCAGTTTGTCTGACCCTACATGTGAAAACTCCTGAAGACTGAGGGAGTAAACTCCCCTGTAAACCTCTGCCATGGCCTTTGACACCTCTGCTCCCTGCACCAGATGTGCTGAGCCCATGCAGCATTGCAGCCATCCATGCAATGCCTCTTCTGCTGCTTCTTCTTGCAAGCATGAGAACTTCTCAGAGCCCCAGAAAAAACCTGGTTTGAAATCCAGCAACACCAAGATGCATCACACAAATGCCAGCGAAACTGGAGGGAGGCCATGTGTGGGGCTGCTGCAACTCTTCTCTGTATCAGAGCTACCTCCTGAGCACTGGCACCTCATTCTGCTCTCACTGGCAGGAATATGGGCTGCACTTCTGCTCTGCACTGGAAAACATGCTGCTCCTGCAGGGAAACCCTGTGGCCATGCAAGGGGACAAGGCAGGTGACACAGTGAGCAAAACCTCACACTGGGAAATGTGGGAGTGTTTACCTGGACTTCTGGGTCAAAAGAAAAGATGTTTTGTCTTCCATCATTCCTGCTCAGTTTGTTTAGTTGATCTGTTTCTCTTCCATACTAGGACAAAGGAAGGCATTGACATTAGTGCCTGGCCACACAGAGGCAAACACTTGCTATTGCGAAAGAACTGAATCAAAACAAAATAATTATTTTTCAGGTTGCCTTTGTGATACAAAGCACTGCCATGGTGCAAGGACAGTGTAGAGATGTGGCTGTGCTGAAGGAAAAAACAGGCAGAAGCAGGCAACCACACCTGGAGCTGAGGAACACACAGTCTCAAACCATGGGTGAGACAGCCAGGTGGGATAACAGAGAACCCACCAGGACCTGGTGCCTGCCCAGAGCTGGAGACACAGCAAGCAGAAAATCCCTCTGCCAGAGAAGCTGGACAGAAGCAGCTGTGGGTGGGGAGAGTGGTCCTGCAAACACAATACCTTCATCAGCTCTGGATGCATGCTTCTCTCCAGGCTCTCCAGGATGTTCTCTGACTTTCCCTGTGTGCTCGATTCATCATCTGCAAGGACACCAGAAACAGATGTTCAAAACAACTGCAGGAGCAGCACTCTGCCAGAAAGCATCCTGCAGTGTTTGCTAACAATAGCACAGAAAACAGTTTACTGAGACTTTTCCATTCCTTGGGAGTAAGATTTTTCCATGCATTACCAGTATCAAAGTGTACTATTACAGTCTGCTAGGTCTGTCCAGAGCAGAACTTCACAGAGCCAATTTTCCAGGAGCCTTGAAACTTTGCCATGGATTTCCCTTCCAGAAGAAGGGTCACATTTCCCTCCACTTTCATTCCTCAGACTATCATCTGTGTTACACGAAGCCCCTTGGCATGATACTGTGTGTCAGCCACAATTCTTGCTTTAAATACAGTACAATATAACACTTCTTCAGGCACCCTGCCTGTATCCTGTGCAGAAGGGAGGTGTTTGTTTACAAACTGACCTTGCACAGACTCCACAGCATCTTTCTTCTCTTGCACCAAACTCTCAGTATTGCTCTGAATGATCTTCCTCAGAGTTACCAGCCATTCCTCCATCTCCTGCTCAGTTTCAGCTGCCAGGTAGTGGCTGTACTTGTCTATTGTCTTCAGCTCAAATGCATAGCGGCGCATCTTGGGACACTGAACAACAAAAACAGATTTATGGTACATTTCTCTCAACAAAACAGCACCTGCCACACAGCTCCTCTCTGGGAAAGCATCCTGAGCTGAAACACCACAAAATACAAGGCAGGCACCCTCCCTGACACAGCAATCTGGCTGCAATCACAGAGGGCTTCGTGGCCTGAGCAGTGCACAGGTCCATGGCCAGCGGCTCTGAGTGAAGGAAAGACAGACTGGAGCACAGACATTGCACCAAGGAGCAGGAACAAGCTGCTTCTGATGTCACCAGACCTGTAGTATTTGCCCAGAGAAGCCAGGAATTGGATTTGTCTGACATGGTAAGTAATGCTGCACTCCAGGACACTTAGAGGCATCTATCTTTAAAAAGCAAATGGTACATTGCAGCTTTTTGCAGCTGTGCTGGCCTTTAAAGAGCATTTTCCAACCAGAAACCAAGGCAAATCTGATGCAACTTGGGAAGTACATCCCATAGATCACTGAGGTGTGTGCATTATTGCTTTTACTGTGCTCAGAAAGATAAATGGGAACTCACAGCTCTGACTCATCCATGCTGAAGCAAACCACTGGGGTAAATTAAACCACCCTGCACCACACTCAATGCTTGCAGCTTCTGCAGAGACAGCAAGGGCAGAAGGCAGAGCAGCAATCCACAGCTGCACCTCACTCTAGCACAACCAAGCAATCCCAGGATTTAGACCTGTACAAATACCTGCTCCTAAAACCTTATGGCCCTGAGTAGGTCCTGAATTCCAAAGGATTACCTGCTTGCATGGACTTACCAAGACACAGTTTAAGAAAGAAAAAGCTGGAGCAAGCAGCAATTAGAGGAGGAAGGTGCCCCAGATAAAGTAATATCATTTACTCACTGGTCTATTGATCAGTTTAGCTGGCCAGCTTTAGGTTAGTTTGCAATTCCATGCCTTCAGACCTCGAGAGAGCAGGCCTGTCTGTCTCAGAGCCAGCAATCCATAAATCCATGCAGAGCCCCACAGAAAGGACACCTACCTGAACCACATCATTGCAAGCGTCCAAGAAAATGCAGCCTTTGGATTCTTTTGAAATCTTCTCATCTTTGTAGGAATTCAGAATATAGGAGCCATCTGTGAGCTGTGACAAGTAAAAATACCTCCTCTTGAATACCTGTAAAAACACAAATTCTTGCTCAGGCAAGTATTCACTCTGTTATGCATCACAAACCATGGTTTCCACATCTGCCCTCCCTGCTCTTGAGAAAAGACTGTAACACAAAACACTGCTGACCCTGGAGTGCTCAGATTCACCCATTTGAATATGGCTTGCTTTTACAAAGAGAGATTTCCATCATCTTCTTTAATTTTAATGCCCTTGTTGTTATTGTAAGTTTGCCATCTAAAGCAATGCCCCAGGGATTCCAGCTCATCTCTCAGCTGGCTCCAGCCTCATTTATCTTTACAAAGCAATGCTGCACAGTAAATTCAGATCAGCACAGTACTTGAAGATCCATCCCATCCCACCCTAAAGCAGGTATTTCCAGAGCCTTTTTCATACAGACCTCAGACTTACAAAGCAATTGTCTGGAAAACTTAGGAACAGACATGTGGAAATTCCTAGCACTCAAATGCAAGCCAAGGGACAATGCAATCCATTCAACTGCTTGGGTTTTTTGTGGCTTTGGGTTTGGGTTTTTTGATACAAACTTATTTTCATGAAGTGCCTTTGGCTTAGTGTCCAATTCTTACATCAAAAAGCAGTAATTTCAGGAGAATTGTCCCTGTATTTGTACTTCTGATTTTCATGAAGAAAAAAAAAGCTCTCCAGTATCTCTGAACACCTTTCTTCATGCTTGTCAGCCTAAAGCTACTGGACTATAATTCAGGAGACCATTTTGGCAGAAATTGTGGTAGCACCATATGCTGTAAGGAGCAGGGTGCATTTCACTGTTGCTGGGTATCTGTGTGAGGAGAATCATGAAGGAAGCCAGGCCAAGCAGCACTGCAAGGATTTCTACTGTTCTGTCTACCTGGAAGAACTATGAATAAACACAGCATTTTTCAACCCACATGGGAGATTACAAGTAATTTCCTGTTTCTATCATTACTGACACCAGCACAGGTTCAGTAAACCCCCTGGCTTGCAGAGAACTGGAAGGGAGCCTCGTGCCCTGAAGCACAACCCATCCCTTCTGAGAGTAACCTCTGGCCTCATTTGGATGATAATTAGCTGTAGAGATGCTCCACGGGCTGCTGAGCTTTAAGTTTTATAAGATTTAACTAAACCTTTAGCAAAACAGAGCATGAAGATACATGGAAAGCCAAGGATGTGAAGCATTAATCCAGCCTAAACACTGATTTAGCACTTCACTGAAGCAATCTCAGGAATTTTGGCAGTGGATGCTACAGAAACCCATGACAGATCTCCCTCTAGATATTACAGGGTTGATATCTGTTGTGGTTATGGGATTTCATGCTAAAAAGTTTGCATTTGCTGAACCCTGTTCAAAAGCAAATACAGAATCAAACAGCAAACACTTTTCCTGTGATCTTCCCCCCTGTGCAAGCACCGCTGTCAGAAATCACTGTCAGAAGATGAAATTAATACTCTAAACCTAGGAGCAGAGGGAACATCCCCTCTGATCAGGCTACAGGTGCTGCTGGTGAGCACTGAGATGGCAGAGGGAGGGCTAGAGACCTGGGGAAGTGCATTTGGGCAGAGAAGGACAATCCTGGTGCTGTGGTTATAGCACAGGCCACCAACAAACCATGCTGCAAACCAGAGAGGGAGAGCTGAGCCAAACCAGGGCAGTTCCCTGCACAGGAAAGGGTGCTCTGAAATAAAGGGTGGCAGCTGCAGCCCAATAAGAGTTTGCTTGTGACTCAGCTCTACACAGAACACACTCTGCACACACTTAGCACAGTGTGAGACACCAAGAGTCCAGCAGAGAACCAGCACTGATGAGATGGACACACCACAGCAGCCTCTCCACGTGGTGGCAAAGCTGAAGGTGGCCAAAGTCCTCAGCTTCCTCACACGTGCCTTAGAGGTGTTGCTGATTATGTGGTAAACCACAAAACTTTCTAAGAGGAGAACCCCAGAATCACAGTGTAGTTGAAAAACAGACTGCCCAGTTTTAGTTCTGGACATGAAGAGTTTTCCTTAGTGACTACTTGGCTTCCTTTTTTCCTCTTCCTATGATGTTCTGTTTCAAGGGAAAAAGCCATGAGAAATATGACTAATCTTGCAGATAACTTAGGAGACCCTTGGCTCCAAGACACAGCTCAGAGAGCAGCTCCTGATCCTCAGTACTTTGATATCAGAGCTTCACTGGAGACCCTGGATCTTGTAAATTGAACTGAAGCCAGTGCAGTTCAGGTAACTTCTCTGAAAGGCAGGTCTGAGGTGCAGGGCACTGAGAACAGCACCAGCAGAGGCTCAGGCTAGAACAGACCAAACTGACTACTTTGAGCATGAGTGATACCATCTCCAGAAGTTTCAGGGGAAAATGTTGCTTTAAGCTTGCTTGGAACAGCAGAGGATCAGAAAATCCTTTTCTGTCTATCACCTCCAAGCCCATTTTAAAACTCAAATTAAAATTAGCCCTATGAGCAGCCCTGTTCCACTTCCCCTGGAAGCATAACTCATTGAATCAAGCCTTGGAACAGTTAGGCTTTTGGAGATTATTTTAACATATCCTTACAAACTCCCCAGCAATCTCTCTGTGCTGTGACAAGGCAGCTGCATGGTGGGACTGCAGATTGCTCACTGCCATAGCAAAAACCTGTGGAGGAATTACTCAAAATCTCTGCACAATCTGAGCAATGTCACACTGGTTATAAAGAGCAGAGAACAGGAGACAAGGCAGCTGCTGCTTTTAGGTCAGTAATGCTACATCTCTGCACTAATATCACCCCTGCCTTAAAAGCAAAGATTTATCATTTTATTTTAAAGCTGGCCTCTCTACATCTTTCCAACTAGCAAGGAAACTATAAATTCAAAAAGCTGTCTTTGCAGGGCAGCTGTTTCCTCTCCTGGGCCTCAGCTGCTCATCCACAAAACAATCTTGCTTTACCAGAACATGCTGCACCTTTTGGTCAGCTTGCCTGCCATGGTCCAACGTGCATCAGCCTTACATGCTGGGGAGGAGAGGGTCAGAAACTGCTGCCAGACTTGGTTTTCCAGCCCACCATGGATACAAGAGGGGCAGATCCCATCCCAACCCAAGGCCAGCCATTGTGCTCCTGGGGGCTTTGGAGATGTGGCCTGAGCTTCACCTCATTCATCAGTAACTCACCTTCATGGTAACAGTGATGGTGCTGTTGACATTTGCTTTGTGCAGCCAGCCCTGCTTTATCACACCCCCCTTCTGGGAGCACAGGGAAGAGGAGTCCTGAAAGACAGCAAACAACCATAAAAAGAGGTCAGGTAAACTGTTTCCCACAGGAAATTCCTCCTGGACAAAGAGATTTGTCCACCCTGGAAAGCAATACCATTTAACTACAGCAATACAGTGACATGTAGAATGCATGTGCAACAGGTACAGCTAGGCATACAGTGCTACCATAAAAAATAAAATAAAATAAAATAAAATAAAATAAAATAAAATAAAATAAAATAAAATAAAATAAAATAAAATAAAATAAAATAAAATAAAATAAAATAAAATAAAATAAAATAAAATAAAATAAAATAAAATAAAATATCGAGAATATTCCTTTCCAATAAAGAGGTAAACCAGGCTAGATTGAGTCACCTCTTAAAAAAGAAAGATTACATCTATTCTGATAGAGCTGCACAGTGATTTTGCAATGAGGCTCAGGTTCTTATTCAGGATTTCAAAACAGGGAAGATGGAAATTTTCAAGATAGTCTGTTTAGGAAGTTGCAAAATGCAGAACTCTGAACTTTTCCTGTCATATCCTTTTGTCATCCTCATATTTTAAATTTCAGCAAAAACCACCAAACCCCAGTAAAATAACTGAAATGTAACTGGCTGATTTCACATTTACCAAACCACAAAGTTGCAAGTGACCCAACCAGGCTGCTCTTGGCACACCAGATGGGTTCCACCTGCTCCTGTCCCATGGTCCCAAAAAGAGAGAATGGCTCTCCACTCACACCTAACCATGACCTCCACTGGGGAGGGAGGGAAATGAGAGCCCAAAGTGATGAAAAAAAATCTCACCCTGGGGTTCCCAGTGACTCAGCAGCAGAGGCAGCCCCAGCCTGCCCTGCTGAGCCATGAAGGAGCTGCTTTACAGAGCCTGCTGCATCCAAAGGCAGGGCTTCACTCTTTTCATGTCCAGCTTCCAGAGTAAATTTTCTGATGCTTTATTTCCCTGGGTAAAACAACCCATGATCTCTCCTTTATAGTGGTTCACCTTTTTTAATCAAGAGATTTCTTTTACTTGAATTTCCATTACACAATTCTAATGCAAATGCTTTGTTGGGAAACTGTAACAAAATCCTTTAGATACAGCCATGCCAAAAGATACAAACCTCAAAACATCTGTGAAAGCACTTGCAATACTCTTCCACAACAAACCTCAGTAACTTCTCTTGTTTGAGGATTTGGGACACTGGCCAGAAGAAGAAAGGTCTCCACATTTTGATAGAGTATTTTTGTCCTTTTGCTTTTCTGGAAGCATGCTGATAACAGTGCATAGCAATGTCTCCAGCCCAGAGCTGATAGTTTTTAAGAGGCACCACCTCAAGTTACTGATGTAATGCAAATTAACAACACAGCTAAAAAAAGATTAAGGCCAAACTTGACAAAACATTTCCATTTACAAAGAAGCCAATGCAGTCCAGATCTGAGGTGTGCTGGGACATACTCCAGTAATTTGAGAAATGTGCAAGAAACGACCCCTCCAAATCTTCAGCTCCGCAACAAAGTTCCCTTTTGCTCTGTAATTTCCCAGCAGCAACATACTGGTGCCATGGGAATTTTAAACAGCTGGGCTAAACCAGGCTTCCCTCTGTAAACAAAAACTTCCTAATATCATGTGCATGGATTTATCTCCACGTGGTACTCGAAACAGAAAAACACTGCCTGTCCCTTCTGTAGCACATGTGATACTCATGGGCAGGAAACATGGCATCTGCACCATCCAAAATAACCACCAGCTCTGAGATGTCCCTACGGGCAGAGCCCACAGAGGAGCTCCAGGGCTGCCAGTGCTCCCTGATGCCAGCTGAGCACAAAGATGCCCCTTCCAGAGGTGCAAACACCTCCCAGCACTGGCACAGGATGGGCAGAGCAGGACTGGCACACTGTCAGCAGGGTGGGTCAAAGTGACTGGTGAAAAATTGCTGATTATGTGGTAAACCACAAACTTTCCAAGAGGAGAGCCCCAGAATCACGGTGTACAGTTTTAGCTCTGGACATGAAGAGTTTTCCTTAGTGACTACTTGGCTTCCTTTTGTTCCTCTTCCTATGATGCTCTGTTTCAAGGGAAAAAACCATGAGAAACAAAACTAATCTTGCAGATAACTTAGGAGACCCTTGGCTCCAAAGAATTATCATGTCATACTTTGAAATAAATCACTGCCTCACTTTTGATCCCAATTTCACAGTAGAAAGCAACTCACCAGAAAACTGTTCCTATGAACTGAATTAATTAAACACAAATTAACTTCTCAATGTATTTCTTCTTTTTAACAGGAATACATTAAAAAAAAAACCCAAAAACCAACCTTCTCCTTACCTCATCCTTTTCAAAGTCTTCATCAATTTCAAACACATGGCTTGGAATCTTGTCTGGCCTAAAGGATTTGCTGAAATCACAACACATTTTCATGTTTAATGAATGGAACATGAGGGTAGTATAAGCCAGCAGCTGATGCTGGATCCAGAAGCAGCAGCCAAAGCGCAGGCTACAGAGCACAGAAGATAAATTGCAGGAGACCTACAGCTCCTGGCAGCTGGGGAAAGCTAAGTTCTGAGTGCATTTCATGGAAATTAGGCACAAGCAGCCTGCAATTAGCTTTCTCTTGTTAGCTCTTGATTCTGCCGAGTTTTTGCTGACTTGCTTTTATGGAACAAAGAGAGAGCACTCTGGTTTATCTTCCATCTTTACAAAAAAAGAAGCAAGATCAGACTACAAGATTATTCAAAAATTTTAACGTTATTTGATCAGCAGTATGACTCCATTGCTGCTTCACATCCCCTCAAGACCCTCAGAACACACCCACTACATCCAATTAAGAAGAAAAGCATTTAACAAGCTTCCAGCACGTGAGCAGCCTGGACAGGGGTCCAGACATGCCCAGAGTGTGGGCAGTGAGCAGAGCAGGCGCCACCACACAGGAAATAACAATCCAGAGAAATCTGAGATGGATGTGCCTGCCTGAAAACCCAATTAGCTCTGGAGCTGGGATCACTGGCACAGCACTGGCACAGCCCAGCGTTTCCAAGCACAGCTCCCCAGCACTGGCAGCACCAGCAGCAACATCACATCACCCTCCCTGTGCTGGGGCACAAGGAGAATCTGCTGGGCCTGAGTGAGGCACAGAGGGGACACCAGCCCAGTGGGGCAATGAGGCTCCTGGGCAGGCACTGCCAACACTATTTACTCTGCCATGGCTCTGGGCTGCAGTCTGTCCTCATCCCAAACAGAGGGTGTGGGCACACACTGGAGGGTGGGATGTGAAGCACTGACCACACACCATTGTGGGCACCTTCCTGGCACAGCTGGGGGACAATGGCAGGGCAGCACAAACCTCTGGCTCTAACCTTGCTCGTGGGACAGGCACCAGGGAAAGGGCAGACTGTTCCTGCTCAGGCTGTGATCACACATCAGCATTCCAAGGGAGCACGACACTTACCATGGCAACATCCGAAAGTCTCCTGAGTATTCCTCATATTTGTAGTTCACCACGAACCAGTCAGAGCTGTAGGTTTTAATGCACTGAAAGGAAAACAATGCATCTCTCAGAAAGCTACAGCAAGCACAACAAAGCCCAGCACCATCTGAGAGGTTACACACTGCAGGGTGAGGTAAGCACAAGCGGCAAGGGTGTGGGCAAGGCTGCTTCACTTGCTTCATGCAGCAATGCAGAATTCCATAAGGAACCTTTTCAGCACAGAGACAAAAATCACACAGTATCTGGCCTGCCACACAGCTACAGATTTTGGATTTACATCATTCCAAGGCTCTAAAAAAGGAGTAGTGATTTGGGAGGAGACTGTTTTCCAGAAGGCAAAAGTTTTCTGTCCTCAGAAACAGCACATCTAACTCCACACGACCATTGCTTTTTGTCCTGCTGCACTTGCAGGGAATGGTCCTGGAGAGCAGCACTTCACAACAAACCCATACCACTCCAGACGCTCCAGGGAGGTTGTGGATGCCTTTGTCAGGCAGCTGGTGCAAAGCCACACACCTTGGCTGTGTCCAAAACCCACTGCAAGGACACTGCACGTGAGATACCTGTGAGAACATCCCTGTGCAGCGGGTCAGGCAGGGCTGCCCACAAAGGAGAAGCCAAGGGAGCTGCAATGCTGCGTATCAGGAGCTACAGCTGAGCATCCTGTCCAAGGGCCATCAAGGGCTGAAGGAAGGTGTCACATGGGCTTTGTCCCTACCTCTTTGACAAAGAGACTCTGAGCTTTCTTTAGAGCATCTTCCGGCACCGTTGACTGGACAGTCCTTCTCTGTCGGCTGATGACCGAGATCTGCAGGAAAAGGAGAACTTTTTCAGCACAAACTGCATCTTCAGGGCTTGACACTCACTTTAAATAAATGTGGTGGGCCTAAGCCACCAGTGGGTCATTTTGGTTTTATGTGTCAGTAATGCAGCCAGAATTAACATGTGGTTAATGCTGGAAATTTTCCAAGGTAAGCGGGACAGGAGATGAATGACCCTCAAACATGGGAGAGAGCCAGAGCAAACTCACAGACACATCCTCAATTGGAAATATCAGGAGGTCCCGGAGGGGATCGCTGTAGATCTGAACTCTGCGCTGCAGGATCACGTTCTCATAGTCCAGGGGTTCCACCACTTTCGTTTTTTCCTGCAGGAAAATCAGATTATGAAAAATATTACACATGTGTAGCATCTAAAATAACCAGTAACTAACCTCTTGTCTTAATTTCAAACTGTGTGACCACTGGACTGCCCATTACTCAGCACTCTGATGCTCCTGTGCTGCATAAGCACCGACGAGCATGTTTTGCAGAGGGGGAGATGAAGGGTTAAGTTTGAAGCAATAAGCTATACGAATAACAAAGCACTGTGCTGCTCTGTCTCAGCAGTCTCTAATTTCCTAATGGAGCAAGAAAGCCTCCTGGACAGGCCATAGCTCTCTTTAACAGCTGCAAGATCCAGCATCTTTATGTTTGAGCAGCTCATCTGTGCAGCTTGGCAGAAACACAGGAAGGCTCCTGCACTGGCTCAGCTCAGCTCAGGGCTGGCTTTGCTTGAGGAGCAATGAGAGCCGTGCTCTCCTAGGAATGAGGAGAGCAAGGCTGCAGCTACCACTGCCAAAGCAGAAATCTCAGCCCCTGGAAGGAAGAACAGCATCCCTCTGGAAAGACAAGAAAGCCCTCTCCATAAATCACAGCCCAGACACAGCCAAAGGCCAGAGCCCAGTTTTATTCTCACTCACATTTCAGGGAAGCAAGAGGAACTTCTCCAAAAATCCCTGGAGTCACGAGCAAAAACTATTAGGAGAGTTTCATTACATTCCTTATTGTACCAATTTTGTCTGTGTAACAAGTCCAGAACACAGAACTTAGTAAAATGAGAAAAACAACTTCTGAAGCAGGCAAATGCAATCTCAGTTGCCCAGCCTGACTTCAGGTTTCATCAGCAAGAGTCAGGCTCTCAGCACTGCATTGTGAAAATCAAACCTCACACACCAAAAGCCAACCAATGACTCTGTATAGGAGTGGTCACAATAAAACAGGACCCAAATTCTGACCCATCACCTTTGTCTTGCTTTGAACCTCAAACAAAATCCTGCTGCTTGGCCCTGCCACAGACAGTGTCCATGAAGGCCCTGCAGCAGCACGTGGTGCCATGTGCCTCTGGACAGGACATCCGTGAAGGACAACATGGAGAGCTGGGGCTCTCCCCTCTCAGAAGAGGAACATCAGATGTTTACCCATGGGCAGCACATGTTACCCTCCAGGAAAATGTTTTTTCTGGGATGAACTGCTCACCAGGACTGGAGTAAAGAGGAGACCAGTACAAGATCTCTTGCTGAACACAGCACAATCAGCAGCTTAAAAAAATGAGTCTCAAATGAGGACTGAAAGCTCAGCATTGTATAACCACTGGACAAACAGCCACTCCAGCTTGTTTGAGAGTCCACACAACTCAATGTTTTCTGTGACGTGAGATAAGCAAGGAAGTCAACATTGCTCTTCCATAACCAATCCTAGCCAAAGGTCCTGTGCCTGTTCTGTGCCTTTGGCTCCTGGGATGCACTAATGAAACAACTCCTGCCTCAGACAGTTTTGCATTTAAATGTTTCCTTTCCTTGTTGCAGAAATCCAGCATGAATTAGCTCAGTTATCTGAAAAAGTTCCCTTAGTCACTCCCTGAAAACACTGCCTTACTGCTTGCACAGTCCTGAAAGGACCCTCACACTCCTCAGATTACCAGTGAAAAAGACAAAGGTCAGGCAGCAGAGAGCCCAGGCTGGCTGCCAGGGCATCCAGGGAGCTCCCTCAGCCACGAGGGATTTGGGAATGGGGTGACAAATGCTGCCAGTCCCACTGCACACAGAACTTCTTGATTCTACATCCAAGACATGAGCTGTAAGGGATTTATTAAGAAAAGAAAGAGTCCATCTGAAAAACAGGAATCTGAAAAACCCAACAGGAAGACAGAGAAAAGGTGCTCATTTACTCTCAGTCAGTCTCATGCTCATTAATTGCTTAATTGAATTTGGTTAATCACCTGAAACACCAGTCTTATTTCAGGATAGCACTGTGCACTTCTCAAAGTCTGCTGAGCTTTGCAAATTAATGTGAATTAACAGGATACCCATTTGCAGGCCCACGACAGCAGGCAGGGCCCCACAGGACAGGCACCCAGCTCTGCCAGGCTTTGATTCACTGCAGCAATCCTGGCAAAGCTCAGCAGCCCTGGTGGGTTAAAGCAGTGCCATGACTCCAAGAACTCACAGCAGGCCCCCCTCACCTCACCCTGCAGCAGCTGTGACAGTAAATTAGAGTCCCTCTGTGAGCCTTCCACATCTCTTTGGCAATGCAGACCTTCCAATCACACTGTATGTTCAGTCCTTTTATTGTTTTGAACATCGTCCTGAAACTGGGGCTGTATTTCTAAAGCTGTTCCTTTTAAAAAGTTAGGGCTTTGATGACATTTCTTTTCTAGATCTGATACCTCTGATGACCAGCAAGACAAAAAAGTCCTGGCAGTCATCCTGGTGGGATTCAATGACAGCTGAAGGGTAAGGTCTGCAAAGCATCCCTGATCCTCACACAAAATGTTTGGAAACTCATAGAGCACTGCCTACAACAAATACAAAAAAAAAAATCCATAAAGGGTTATGGATTATAAAGCCCTTCTGGTCTGGTGGATGCAATGATATTGGAAAAAAACATGTGGTGCAGGCTGTGATCTATATCTGACAAAGCAGTGCCAGGCCCTGTGACATGCAGGGATGAAGGGATGTGCACTGGCACCCAGAAGGGCTCTGCAGCACCCAGACAGGCATTTCTCCTCTGGGGCTCTCAGAAATCCAGTCCTAGAGCTACCCAGCCCCAGGCTGTGCCAGTTCCCTGTCTCAGCACACAGCAGCCCTGTGTTCATCTCCTGCAGCCCAGCACTGACCATGCTCACACCCAACACACCCTGTCTGTTGTCTCTGAGGCAAAGCCAGAGGATGTAGGTCAAGCTGTTTGTCAGCAGGCAGCTGCTGAAGGAAGGATGTGGCTCCTGCCTGCCATCGAGGAAACAAACTCCTCCCTTCACCCTCAACTGTGCAGGCTCCCAGCAGGGCCAGGCAGGCTGGGTCCTGCAAACAGACCCTGGGGTAAGGAGGGAGCCATCCCAAATATCTGCTGCCCTTTTGACCCTTTGAGTCCACACACTCCCATCAGCCCAGAAAGGCTGGAGATAAAGCTGAAAATGGGATTTCAAAGTCTTAGTTTCCCTGAAGGTTGAGGAGTACCCCAGGCTCACACTGCCCAGCACTGTCACAACAGCAGATGGCACCCACCAAAGTCATTACAAAAGCAGAGGAAAAACTATTATACTAAAGTAATTAGAGTCTTAGAAACCACAAACTCCTCCACAGGGGAAGCCAATATCCAAGCACAAAGAAATGCTGCCAGTCCAACAACAAAATCAATCCATTTCTGCAGGAAAAAACGTGCAGTGCTGCCAAAGGCACCCTGCTCTGTGGCACACACAGCAGCTCCTCATCCAGGGCAGCACACCCTCGCACACTACTCACACTCACTCTTGCACACTACTCACACTAGTTCACACTCTTGCACACCTGCTCACACTCTTGCACACCTATGCACACTCGTGCATGCCCTCACACTTGCTCGCACACTTACACACTCTTGCACACCCACTCACACTCATGCACACTCACACACTTCCCCTGCCCCCGGCTCTGCATCCTTTCCTCTGTTCCTCCCCTGCAGTCCCTGCACACTCAGCAGCCCCTGCTCGCTCAGCAGCCCCAGCTCGGGCCTGTCCCCACACCCTCAGCAGTGCAGCCCTGCCCAGCGGGTGCTGCACACCCCAGAGCAGCCAGAGACACAAACGGATGAGTTGTTAAAGTGCTGCTGCTCAGAGCAGCTGAAGAGAGGAGGAGGAAGAGGACAGGTCACGTGGATGTGTGTAACTGCATTATCTCAGATTGTACAACTGCTCCCCAAAACTCAGCCCCCATTTTACACCTATCCGTTTGCTGCCTCACGTGTTGCAACCCTGCAATGCACTTACATGAAAGCCAAGCAAAAGCCCAAATTTTAAACTGAATACCAAAGGGCCAAGTTAGTGAAATGCACCGAAAATGAGAGGAAAAGCTAAAATAGGGTGAAATGGAGGTGTACAACTGCCCTTGGCACACACCTGTCCCAGGTAAAATCACATCACTTCTGAGACTGGCAACACTCCAGGGCAGAGAGACCACTCCCCACTGCAGTGCACAATCAAAAACAGCAGAGAGAGGCCCCCATTTTTTTTATTTTGCTCAAGAAACCTGACTGTACATGAGAGAATTCATATGATGCCTGGAAACTGAGCAAACTCACTTGGCAAACCATATGGGCATGTGGAAATGAGCAATTTCTATCCACAGAAAAGCTTTTCCACAGCCAGGGATTCAAAGATCAGATCAGGGAAAACTCACATTGTGTGGCCTTAAGAGCTTTTTCCTTTTAGTATCACATTTGTGACTTTTTCCACCCCCAGCTCCTGCACTGCCATCTGATCCCATTACACACTCTCACTCCAGCTTGCAGAAAGGCTACAGAGCTCAATTTACAAAAGCTCAGATTCACTTCAGAGAAGTCATCACTGCAGACTGCTGGGCATGAGAAAGAATAATGAAAACCCAGAAACTCTGGGCTTGGCCACTCAATGTACATGGAGGTGCCATAAACCTCTGCAAAGCCAGGATAAAGCCTGAGCCCCAAGGACTCTGCGTTCCAAACTCCAGAAGGGAAGGGAAGAGGTGGGAGCAGAGCTCAGGGAGGAAGGGCAAGCAGGGAGACAGTGTGAGTCAGCACACATGGCAGCAGCCACAACACAGGGCTGCCCTGCTGGTGCCAGCAGGTTTGGGCTTCTCAGCAAAGCCACATTTTGGGAACAAATCAGCAGGGAGGCAATGAGGCAGCTCCCAGCAGGTGATGGGGAGCTGGTGTCCACGAGCCTGCTGCAAAGCCAGCACGCAGCTGGATGCAGCAGATGCACAACAGTAAAACTTCAAGGATGAAAAGCAGTCCATAAAGCTGGGTATGAGCAGGCCAAAACTATTTTTACACTGGCCAGAAAGAAGGAAATTTAAAAACACAAGAAAAATATCCAGACAGGAATTCTGGCTCTGCAGAAGACACCAAAACACTGAGACACCACAGCTGCACCTGGGACAGGTGAGAGGGGTGGGCTGTAAAGTGGGCATGCAAACACACAGAGCATCCTGTGAAAAGGCAAGGGAGGAAAACCTCACCAGAAAGAGGAGAAGCAGGGGAAGAATGGAGAGGGAAAGGGCTCAGGAGCTGGCCCAAGGTGGTGCAGGAGAGGGCAGAATGGAGGATGGGCGTTTTACCCATCTGAGGATGGATCTGTGCAGGGACCACATCATAGGGAAACAAGAATTGTGCCAAGCTGGGCTGTGTAGCTGTGAGAGGCAGGAGATGGGGTCAGGGAGGCCAGGAGGGGCTGGCAGAGAAGGTGGGCACTGCAGGCAGGGGAGGAGCCCCAGGGCAACCGGGAAGGGAAGAAGGAATTGGTGAGGAGAAGGGGCCTGCCAGGGAGTGATCAAACATACACAAACACACACACAAACACACACACACACACAAACACACACACACAAACACCAACACACAGAGCTCAGAGCAAGGCTCTGCACAGCCCTCCACGGGCAGCAGCACAGCAGCCTCCTGAACAGCAGCACATCATTGCCAGGGCTCTCATGAGACAGGGGTCTGGCTCAGAGGGCACACATCCCCTTTCCACCCCGCACGGTGCCAGTGTGTGCCCTGCTCCAGCTCTGAGTGCAGAGCCAGCACCAGGCTGCTGTGCCCCACATCCTCCCTGCACTGCACGGAGATGGCTGCACCTCCCAGGAGCTCTCAGAGAAATGAAAAGCCTTCGTGGGGAAGGGGAGGATGAGTGCACAATCCTGGCACCCTGCAAGAAAACATCAGCAGTGGAAATGACTCACTCTTTCCATCCCAAAGCTCGAATCAGAAGCCAGCCCCCTCCCCTGTGCTTCTCTCCACCCCGCCCAAGTTCTGTGCAAAAGCATTTCACCGACCACAGCCCTTCCCTCCTGCATCCACGGCCCTGGGGGCACCAGAACCCGGGTTCTGGGTATTTTGTAAGGTGGAAGTCTCCTTTTCCAATGCAATGCCCACTTCCCAGTGAAAAAACACGTGCCTGCAGTCACACTGCTATCCCTGAGAGCAACACATTGCTGTATTGGTATTGGTGTGAGACACCAGCTTGGAGAGGGCTTGAAGAAATAGTCAAAAAGTTGATGTCACTGTAGACATGCAAACATTTAGCTGTCATTATTAGGCCTGTCAAATAAAATGAACTCAGGCCAGAAGTGTCTACAAGTTGGTTTAGAAATACAGGAAACCAGAATAATCAGCACATGACTCTTCATTTTCCTTCCACTTACTCAAAAATGGACTCCACAGCTCCCAGCCTTTAGCAGATCCTATTCTGAAGCAGAGTTCTGCAGCCGAGGGGCAGGAACACTGTTTTGTTTTTGGTTTTTTTTTTGAAAGCTTGAGATTCTTGCATAATCACTTAAGCAAACAGGCCCCAGGAAACAGCTGCATTGCAATGGAGCAGTGAGAGTTCACAGCCCGAGTGTGAGTGGCTGTGAAGGCAGTGCTGCCACTTCCACCTCCACACACCACCTCTGAAAACCCTGAACAAGTGCAGAAGAAGCCCTGGCACGACCCTTGTGTGGCATGAGCACACACCTGAGGTGAGCTCAGGAGCAGCGTTTTGCTTTCAGTGCCCCTGTCCCTGTGCCTGACCCTCCTCAGGATCGCCAGTGCTGCTGTGTGACAGTGACAGCTCAGCACCCTCTGCCATGGGGTCTGCAGTGCCAGCCCCTGGGGTCCTGTGAGTCCCTGCCTGCACAGGCACAGCCTGGCTCTGAACAGGCACAGCCTGGCACCAACCCAGCCCTTCTCCTCCAGGAGCACAGGGAGGGACCAGGGCAGCTCTGTGTCAGCCAAACCGCACCTGCATCCAGCTGAGCATCTGCTGCAGAGCAAGAGAGAGGTGCAAACACGTCACAGCTCTGGTTTCCTCCTTCGGAAATAATAGCGCTGATAGAAATTGGCAAAAGGGAACTGGTTTCTATGGGATAACTGAATTTCTGCCAGATATGACTTCTCAAAGCATTCTGTAATACAGGCATGCTAAAAAAGGAAAATAGTAATTACAATGACAATAATACATGTTATTTATTTAGGTTCTTAGCTGGAACATCCCAAAGTGCTTTTCAGATGTCACTTGTATTCCATCATTTATTTATGTAGTATCAGTTTTATATTTAGCATCCAAATCCAGAATAGCCAGCTCCAGAACATCTTAAAGCAATTAATGGCACATAAGCAGAACCCCTCCCTTTCCTGTCTGTCTCAAACTCTTCTTTTTCTCTTGGGCAGCTGCTCGCACGCAGGGCTGAGCCAGAGCACAGACACTGCCCCAGTGAGCAGGGGAGCACTCCCACCCCATCCCACCCCTCTGGGGCAGGGACACAGCAGGAGCAGGGCAGGACACTTGTCCAGTGTGGTGGTGCTCACAGGGGTCCCAGCACGAGGGAAGAGATGAGAATCTGGACTCAACGTTTCAGAAGGCTGATTTATTATTTTTATGATATCTATTGTATTTAAAAAAAAAAAAGATACATTAAAACTATACTCAAGAAAGAGAAAGGATTCCATCAGAAGGCTAGAAAAGAATGATAATTAAATCTTGTGACTGATCAGAGTCCCAAAACAGCTGGACCTGTGATTGGTCATCAAGTAGAAACAATCCACATGAGACCAATCAAAGATGCACCTGCCACATTCCACAGCAGCAGATAATCATTGTTTACATTTAGCTTCTGAGGCCTCTCAGCTTCTCAGGAGAAAAAATCCTGGCAAAAGGATTTTTCAGAAAATATGTGCGTGACAGTTCAGGCCCACAGAGCACAGAGGGGAAGAGCAGGGCAGGAAGTCCCAGGGCAGTTTTGGGTGCCTCAGCAGCACAGAGAACACCCAGTTGTGTCACGGGTGGTTTCAGCAGCTCAGGAAGTTGTCTCAGCCTCATTTTGCTCCATTTTCAGGCTGCAGGCACTGGACACAGGTGCAAAGGGGCTGTAAAGTTTAACTCTGTTCCCCTCAGCAAAGAGGGAGGCTGTGGATGAGCTCTGCAAGGGATGGACCCTTCAAGGCTTCAACCCAACCACAGACAAAGTGCTGCTGTCAAAGAAGCACCCTAAAGCTTCCCCAAATAAAAACATCCCTACAACTGCAACACCATCCAACAGGACAAGGGAGAGTTTAGGGAGGAAGAGAGGGAAAGGAAAACCTGGCACACAGGGAGCCTGCTGCCCTTGTGAGCCCTCCAGAGCTGCAGGACACTGCTCCACACACAGACACTGCAGCCCAGCCCACACCCAGCTCCTGGCACTGCCAAAACACAGTCCCACATGGCTGGGATGGCTCTCCAGGGCAACGTGCAGCACCCTGACACCACCAGCTCCCACCACTGCACAGGGGAGATGTCATTTCTCCCTTGCTCAGGGGACAGAGGCCAGGCTGCAGTGGAGATGTCACCCAGCATGGAGCCAGGGGCAGATGAGGAGTGGGGAATGCTGTGGAGCAGCAGAGTCTCCTTCCAGATGCAAGCACTCCCCAGGAACAGTCCTGTGACAGGAGATATTAATAGGGGAGAGAAGAAACTGCTTTTCAGTGAGAGAGAGGGGTGAGAAAAGGGTCAGGAACAAGCAGCCCTGACCCCATTAGAGAAGCAGCAGGAGGCAGGGAAAGGCTGTACAGATAAGTCAGGGCTGTGTTGAAGGAAAGAGGAGCCATCAAGGGAGAGCTTTGATTTGTACTTTTAAGAGAATGAAAGAGATGGAAGAGTTGGTGACAGGGAAACATATTCCAGCATTTTTAAGATGACAGCAATGGCCACAAAGGCAAAAGAAAGTACTGTGTTCTTCCTTGCACAGCAGGAGTGAGGAGGCCAATTAACCAGGGATGCTGAAGCACACGTGGTACCCCAGGCCTGGCTGCTGCTCAGCTGCTGTGTGTGACCCTGACTTGCATTCTCAGGCCACAGAAATGTCAAAAGCTTTGTGCAGTTTTGCACCATTAGAGATAATAAATCAGCATGCAGAGGGCTAAGTGAAATGATGAAAGAGCCACCCAGATGCAAACAGAAAATGATGCTACACTACACACTACAGCAGGTTGTGCTGGTTCAAATGCTCCTGGTGCTGGGGGAGGTACCTGCAAATATCTCCAGATACCAGAAGAGGCTGAAGCAAAGCCCAGGAGCCATCCCCCCTCTGGATTCTGAGAGCACAAATCCCAGCTGCAGTGCTGGCAGTGGCTGCAGGCAGCACCACCAACCATCTGCTCCAGGCATTTCACTGCACTGCCAGGGGTGGGCTGGGGCAGATGCTGCCAGTGCAGGGACACCTGCATTTCCATGGCATTGTCCTCAGCACTTCCAGCCTTGCCCAGTGAGTGCTAAAGCCCCAGCTAGCAAAATGTGGAAAGAGAGAAACACATGTGGTGCTTCATTGTCTTCCCAGAGCTTTCCTGTAACAGGCAGGAGGACACAAACATCTGAATGATGCCTTGGGAAGGATAAGATTTTGCACCCATCAAAAGCTTGTCATTGCCTCCAAAAACCTCCAGAACTGAACACATTGACTGCAGCACATCCTGTAACAGTCAGACCTCAGCACTCAGAAGAGCAAGGAACTGCTCCATCTCTTAAGGATGGGTATCTGTAGGAGCTGAGCCAGAGATTGCCCCCACAGAGCTGCAGAGTGCACTTGGAGCCTTGCTCCTCTCCATCCAGCCATGCCCTTCATCCACTCCACCCCTGGTGTGTGCTCAGGCAGGGGCAAACCCAGCCACTTCCCTGGCACACCTAGCCAGCCCTGGGCTAAGCCCAGCCCCTCAGGGCACAGCAGCTCTGGTTCAGGAAAGCATGTGAATAATTTTAACAATGCTTTTAAGTGTTTTCTCAAATAAGCCCCTGTGAACAAGATTGTCTCCACAGACACTTGCACAGGAGTCAGCAGTGGCACAGCAGGCAAACCCTGCCCTGGTTACACCAACAGCAAAGCTCCCGCCCACTGACAGGGGCACAATTTCCTCCCGTGCCTCATATATGTCTGTTTTTCTATGTAAATTGTGCAAACACAGCATGCTGACTGCCCCCAGGGGAACAGGCATATATTCTGTCTCTCTTGGGTGCCAAGATCACTACAAACGCTGCATATAAACAGGCTTCACATTGATCAAAGTGAATTTAGCTTATTAAAAGAGGATTCTATGCAGAAAGCTGATTTCCTCTGCATGAGCATAAATCAAGACACTAATAATATAGTTTAAGCTGAAAAAAAAACCCCACAGAAAGAACAAAATGCCTTTTTGCCTCCAGTCAAAACCTCCTTACTATCACCATTAAGGAGCTTTATATCTCCTTTTTGTGTCTGACTGAAACTGAGCCACCCATAGGAGCCCAGCCAGGATCAAACAAAACCCATCTCCTCCTGGCACACTGCCCACCCTCTCACAGGGAGCTTTCAGGGAGCACATCCCAGAGAGCAGACACTTGCCCTGAATACCTCTGGGTGCCAAGGATGCACACAGTTGTTTGTAAGCAGAGGCTCTCCCACTGCCATTTGCTGGCCCAGACCTGTGAGTGGCACCAAGCTGTGCCCTGGGGGTACCCAGAGATGCTTTCCTGGCCTGGCTGACCCAGCATGGGCTGATCTTTTGCAGCTGCTCCTTCTCAGATATAGTCTGGCTCTGCACCCTTTCCAAAATCCTCATGGCAAAGCAGTAAATGCATCTTCAGTCAAACTGTATAGAAATGATCTAAAGAAAATCAGAGCAATTGTGCTAGACTTAGAATTGCCACCAGATGACTGGGCTTGGCAGCACTGTGGGAAAATGCATCAGCTGTGTTTTGTCAAGTGCTTGCTGCTCTGATCTTGTCCTCCCACAGTTTTAATTTCCCTGTCACGACACAGAGAACGACACTTCTGGAAAACCTGCACAGGGCTGAGACACAGCCCCCTCTCCCTGCAGGGCCCCAGAGCTGCTGAGCACACCCCAGAGAGCCAGGGCAGGCACAGGGGTCTCAGCTCTGGCCTCACATCCACCCAAACAAGTGCAGCTGATTTGGTCCTTAGGCAGAAGGAAGAGCCCTTGCTGCTGTCCTGGCAGTGTCACAAGAGCCAGGATCCCACTCACACACTGTGCTCTCAAACTGCTCAGCTCTGCAATGCCCCACAGCCTCCATGGGCTGCAGGTGGGGTGCAGGAGAGGGGCACTGCCATGAGAACAAGGACTGCCCCCCTGAGCACTCAGTGCATCCTGCTGGCCAGAGTCTGACCTGCCCAGCTCCCCATCAGCAGTGCCCCCAGCAGGGTTCTCCTCCTTGCTGCTCGACTTTCCCACTATTACTCAGCAACCTCAGAGGATGGGAGGACAGAAGGTCTGAGCCAAAATCACCCATCTCCATGCACTGCCAAAGGTCCCTGGCTGCTCTTTCAGCTCTAGCCCAGATGCCTCTCCCAGTTACCATCAGCACTTTGGCTCTGAAGCTTCCCTTCTAACACAGCATTTTACTGTCGGTGCCCCAACAGGTCATCTTTCAGTTAAGAATGGTTTAAGTCATCACACTTGGGCTTTGACTGCTCCTTTCTTTAACCTAATCTTAAAATTTGCCTTTACCTTTCAAGCGTGTCATTTATCCCACCTGCTAGCAAACACTTCCACTAAATTTGTCTGTTTATTTAAACAGTGACATTATTTGTCAATTAGCCAGCCCAAACTCCATCCCTAGTTGTAATCAGTAGCACACATCAGGGAGCATTCAAAGCTGAAATTGATACAATCTGCCCTGCAGCCTCTTGCAGAGAGGAGCACAGAGAGAAGCAGGGTTCCCACAGAGCATTGCCTGCAGCACCCGGCACTCCCAGCAGGGCTGTGCCTGCTTTCAAGGGATTCCTGCTGAACTGTGCCTCCCCAGACCTCCCCTGCACAGCCTGTCTGTGAAAGAGATGCAGGGCCAGAGTGATGGCCAGGGTGCTGGGAACAGCAGCACAGTGAGAGGGAACAGGAGCCCCAGGTGAAGGCTCTTCATCCTTCCCTGTGCTTCACCAGGGATCAGTGTCCCCAAGCTCCCCTCCACAGCCTGTGCTGACTTCCACTGCTGCAGGCTCCAGCTCTGCCTACCCTGACAGGAGCGGCTCTGACTGCATCCTAGCAGCTGGTCCAAAGGGCACAGTGTGGACACAGGGACTCCAGGACACCTTGGAAAGGGACAGGCTCCCCTCACTGCCAACCGCCACCATATCCAATGCTTCCCTTCCACAGGCACAAAGGAGCAAAGCCCTGCCAAAATCAACAACCTGAATATTCTCCTTGCACTAGACAGGCATAAATCAAAAACCAGGAACAGAAATAAGATGGCATGGGCTTCACTGCTCCTGCAAGACAGCAGCTTTGTAACCACACTGTACCAGACATCCTCGGGATGGACACGGCGCTTCTGGCTAGAGAGACACCTCCTTAAACACACAAATTGTGGCTCTGGACAAGCTGACCACTTCCATGGCATTAAAAGCTTCCCTCAGAGATGTTTTCTTTTATGAGCATTTCATTCACTGACTACAAACAGCTTCTTACTCCAGACAGTTCCTTGTCTCGAGGCGTGCCCTGAATGCCCAAAGTGCTGAGCTCCCCCAACACACTGAGAGAGCCCCACGGTGCCCACTCTCCTGGGGATGGAGGTGTGGGCTCTGCAGCCTTAGCTCTGCCCACCACCCTTCATCCCCTTCATGCTCACCATTCCTGTGCTTTCAGCTGTGATTGCCCCAAGGCAAGCACACAGCCAAGGCACTTGACAAGATGACCAAGGGAATATTAAACTATTCACATAGTTTTTATTAACTCAACATCACCTGCTCTGTTCAGGATGCAGGAAGAGGATGGGATCCTGCCAGGCAAAGGCTCCAGTGCAACTCCAGATTGCTTCAGAAAGTCCCAGTTCCTGACATCCAGGGACACAGAGCATCACTTGCTGCCAGCCTGCTCCACCCCGTTATCAAACACCAACTCCTACTCCCTGTGTACCCCTGGCCACCCTTGGCTTCCCCGAGCTCAGCTCTGCCCCAGGGTGAGGGATCCCAGTCCTCATGCTGGGCCCTTCCACCTGCCCCACACTGGCTGTGCAAGCAGAGGGCAGATGGGATGGGGAGGTGCTCACACAGCTCTGCAGCTGCCCAGAACCATCAGCACCAAAACTGAGACTCACCTCGGGAACAGGATCAGAAACTGCGACTTCTCAGTCCCGCCCTCACTCCACCACTCCCCGCCATCATTTCTCAGGATCCTCTCTGTACCCTCCCAACAACCACAGACATCCCTTCCTCACAAAGATGACAAACTAGAAGATAGAGAGGAGCCAGCTTTTTGCTGGAGCAAACCTCATCCTTAATCACTGAAGAAAGTCAAAATGCCATGTGAGACATCCTATGAGCTTGTGCCACCTCCTTCCTCCCTCCTTGATCACTGCAGTGCCTTGTGGCCCTTCCCAGTGATGCAGAAGTGCTGGGATTTATCCACTGCTGCTGAACTGTCAAAAGCAGGAGCCTCTGCCAGGACGTGGATCAGGAGCACCCGCCCTCACCGTGCCCTGGTGCCTGGCTGCAAACACACGAGGCAGCACAGCAGCTCTGGGGATCTGCCTGCCAGAGAGAGAGAGAATTGGCAGGGACAGTGTGGGCAATGAAACCCTAGAGGGGCTCAGAAAAAGAGTGGCTGCCTGACAGGCTCTGACGCTCCTCTGGGTTCCTGTCAAGGTTTTATTTATCTTCATCTGCAGTCCCACCCATCCCTTCCCCTCCTGAGAAAAAGAACCTGACACAGGCGCCACACAACCATTTGCATGTAGGATGCCAAAGCCCTTCTGGTCCTGTATATGTAATTTTATTTTTAATGAGAAGTTCCATTAGCTTGTACATAGCCTTTGTCCCTGTGTGTTGTTGAAAGAGAGAAAGCAAATCACATGGAAGTCCATAAGAATCCCCAAACAACTGCACATAATCAGCAAAAACTAGCACGAGGAAATCAGGCTAGATTATTACCATGTCTCTTTTTTTTTCCAGGCTTAGAAATCTGTAAATTTACAAGAAAATTCAGTTTTTTAAAAGAAATGTTCTAACCTTTCAATTTATTTAACAGCACGTGCCATTCAATCTAATAGTAGAGAACTAATAGGAATTATTTCCTGAACTTGTACTGCACTTTCTGCATATCCCATTGCCTAACCTTTCTTCCATCAAAGTCAAGGTCAAAGTTGATCACACGCCAGAGTAATTCAATGAGCACCAGTGAAACACATCCAACAAAGCCTGGGAAGCTGGGAGCTGACCCCGGCATCCTCCCAAGGCGCAGCGCTGCCGTTTGCACAGCTGCGAGCACAACAAAGACAACCTGCTGCAGCATCCCACATGCCGGGATCAAACAAACGCATCTGACCACGCGTGTGACTTTCAGCCCAGAACCCTGAGCGCGATTCCCGGCATCTGTCGGGATCTATCGGGATCTGTCGGGCTCCGGCTCACAGCGCCTGTGCCTCCCGCCTTGCTCGGCCTTGCCCTTCAGTGCTGCCCTGTCCATGTGCCGGGTTCACATTGCCCGCACCCCGTTACTCCGCCACCTGTTCGCTCGGTGCCCCACACTCCGGTTCCCGTTAGTTCCTGCCGCTGCCGCCGCCCCACGCCAGGACCGAGCGGCGCTACCCTGCGATGCTCCCGGCCCGGAGCGGTGCAGGTGGGATGGGATGGCACGGCACGGAACACACGGAGGAGACCCCAAAGACAGATCCGCATCCCCTGCCTTGCCCAGCCGCGCCCTCCTCATCCTAAAGCTTGCCCCGCCGCGCCCTGCGCATCTCCCGCTCTGCCAAGCCCCGACCCAGCTCTGCCCTTGCTCCAGGCCCTCTTCCTCTTCCCCTCCCCGCATCCCCTGCCCGGCTCTGCCCGCTCCCAGCGCTGCCGGGCTCCTCCCGCCGCCCAGCGCCGAGCGGGGCCGGGGCGCGGCCCCTGCCGGGCGCTGCCCGCGCTCACCAGCACGAAGGAGCTGCGCACCGCCTCCGACACGCTCTGCCGCAGCTCGGCCGCCGTGCCCGGCTTGCTGAGCCGCTTCGTGAACTTCCTCACTTCCGACATGGCGACATGATCCGATCCGATCCGTGCCGTGCCGACCCGAGCCGAGCCCAGCGCTCCCTTCGCGCTCCCTCGCTGCCGCCGGGCGGGCGCGGCCGGGCCGGGGCGGGCGGAGCCGCGGGGCGGGCCCGGGAGGGTCCCCGCTTTGTCCCGCCCCGCCCAGGCCCGCTTTGTCCCCAACGCAGGTGGCCCGGAGCCCGCGCCGGCACAGCGACAGCCCCGGAGCCCGCCCCGGCACGGGGACAGCCCCGCTGCCCCTGCACAGCGAGGATACAGCAGCGACCTGGCCAGCGAGGACTCGGCGCGCCGGGGCTCAGCCGAGAGCACCGGGCTGGAGCTTCAGAACAACGGCACTCGCGGGATGGAGCACCGGGCAGCTTGGGCGGGTGATCTCCCGGCTCTCCCAGGCGTTCCTGCATGGCTAAGCTGGATCCAGGATAAGAGGTTTCTACTGAGTGAAATTTACCAGGGCAGCGGGCTGTGTTTTGGATTTGTGCTGGAAACTGTGTTGATTATTAGGGATGTTCTCCTTACGGCTGAGCAGCGCTGACACAGAGTCAAGGCAAGAACTTTTCTGCTCCTCACCCCAGCCCAAAATTGCAGCAATGAGCTGGGAGGGGACACGGCCAGGATGGCTCACCCCGAGTGACCCCCGGGACACCCCACACCCTGAGGCATCAGGTGATGGTATAGATCAGGGTCAGAAGAAGGGAGTGGGGACATTCAGTGTCTTCCCAAGTCACCATCACTCATGAGGGAGTTCTGCTGTCCTGGGGATGCCTGAACGGCCGTCTGCCCTGGGAAGTTGTGAATGAATTCCTTGTTTTGCTTTGCCTATGTAACTTTTGCTTTACTTATTGAACTGTATTTAGTTTCCTCACTTATACCCGCCTGATTCTCTCCCCACATCCCACTGGGGGAAGGGATGGAACAGCTGTGTGCAGCTGAGCTGACTGGGGTTAAATGAGAAAATATCCAACCTATAGAGTTTGCTATAGGAAACTGCTTTGGTTACAGAAGCTACGATCATATTCCATTTGCTTGCTCAGCTGCAAAACCAAGAAGGATATGAGAAGTTTCCTTAGGACTCAATTCCTACTCCTCATTACTTTGTCATTGTGCACTTCTTTGAAGGATGGTGATTTTGAAATTACAATAGAGAGCCTTTGTTTTGTTTACTAAAACCTTTAATATTTTTTTAACTTATTTTGTGTGTTGTTCATTGCCCATCTTCAGAGCAAGATACTGAATTGAGTTGCCATATATTCATAGGAATTTACACACATTGTGCCATATGACTGATTAAATACTATCTACAAGGATCTCACTGGAATTATAGGCATCCCATAAATCACACAACTTATAGAGAAGTAGTTTTGATTATGAGAGCCAATCTGTAGGGGGCAATGAATACAGCCATTATGATCCAAACCATTTAAAATGTTATCCGTGACTCCCAAAGCATGCAAGCCAGTTATTGTTCTGCTTTTTAGGAGTTCACTGAAGGGGCAGCAGTCACCAATGTTTCATTCAATTTCATATGAAACATTGCTCTGGGTTTTTACATCAGAGGCAAAACAAATCTGAAATTTTGTTGTTAATTATCAAGTATCTATTAGATGCGGAATAGAAAAAGCTGACAAGTTAAGGAACTTGCATTTTCACAAATATGAAGGTTTTCTGAACCTAAATCAGATTAAAAGCACTGTGATGCACAATTCCAGTGGCAGCACTGTGAGATTCACTTCCTTATTCCCACACCCATGAATGTTCTTGTAGAGATTTTTATCAGCCACTTCAAATCCTCACAGCAACTCCTCTGCAGTGATCTGGCAAATAAAATTATTAGGTCTCCTTCACCTGGCCACAAAAGGACAGGTAACACAGTGATGCTGGTTACAGAGTGAGGGCAGCCCTGTCCCCTGTGGACAGCCCCCTGCCCCTGTGGCTCCTCAGAGGGGCCTGGGCACTGCAGGAGAGCCCCACCAGAGACTGGGGCCAACAGCTGTGCCAGAGCCATTCCTGCCTTCCATTTGCTACATTAGGAGCAGCTCTGAGAACCTGAGTGTTTGTCTGGGGAGGAGAGTGCTGGGATGGTCACTTGACAAGAAATGAAACCCTCTCTAAAGCACACACTCAATTTCTTAGCTAGACAGAAGCAAAAGGTTCCCACTAAGATTGTGAGCCTGGTTGGGAGCCAGCATCCAAAGAGCTGAGCTGCCCATCAGCAGCATCCCACTGACCTGAGCTCAGCAGCCAGGGAGGGCCAGGGAACAGTGAGGCTGCTTCTTGAAGCAAAGCATGAAAGGGGAAATAAAAGCAAAGGGAAGGACACATCACATGAAAACACCCTGCAGAAAGCTGTGATTCCATCTTGGGCAGACTAAACATCAGAGGAAGTCTCAAGCACAAAAAGTGTTAAGGCAAGACAGCAGCCACAGCACTGCTGTTACAGACCAACCCAGGCCTGCAAGGACTGTAGTTTTCATCTCCTTTTTCACAAGGGAAAAAGGCCAGTAATTGTTTATCAGCACAAGAGAAGCATCCAAGGACACACAGGAGCATTTAGAAGTGCTGAGGAGTGGCACTGCCTCAGATAACCAAACTTTCTCCAACTCAGTTTGCATGGAGAACTCACAGATTCAAATGTGCTGATATTTTCATCTCTTTCTGTTTTTGTTGAGACTACAGCCTTGAAGTCCCCAATGTCATTTTGATCCCACACCTGCCTGAGTGATCAGAGGGTGAGCAGCAGCAGCAGCTTGTACTTCCCAGTGAGGATACATACTGGAAGGTACAGGAAACCTGGGTAAAACAGCTCTGCTGCCACACCTCCTCCCCAGCTCTGCTGCACAGCACAGACTACAGGAAGAGAAAATTTCCAGAAGACATCATATTAGACTGATAGTGGTATCCTTCCCACTGAGCAGTAGCACTATAGCACAGAAGATGCACTAAAGAAGAATCTTTTTTTTTTTTTTGGACAAATATCTGTCAGTGCAGCTGATGCTGACATGAAGTCTGGAACCATACATAGGGGACCCTGACCCAGCTGCACAAACCTCCCAAAGGTACTGAAGGCTTAGTGGCAGGCTCAGGATTTAATTTCTCAAGCCATCCACGATAAAAAGCACTTAATATTATCAGCCAATAATCCAATTTTTCACTGCTTTCAGTGGTTATCTGTGGGCCTTACTAGTACCTGCACATGAGCCTATCCCACAAAAACACTTACCAATTTGGTGGTTAATTGAAGCAGGTGATGAACCAAGAGTTTCACTGCACTGGGGAGGGTCCTGCATTCCTTCAGGGAACCTGCCAGACTCAGTTACCCAGATGCAGATGTGCTTTTTTTGCTGGGCAGGAGAAGGATTATGAAGATGCCATTACATCTTCCATTTCCCAGCTTCAAAATTCCTGTAAGATACAGCTGTGATGCTTGAATGTATTTCAAGTACTTCAAAATTTAAAAAACCCAAACAAACAATCCAGAAAGAGTCCTTAGGTTGGTATCTGCACACTGACTCCTCGTGATAGCAAAGCCAAGGCACAGACTGCCCCAGGTCCAACAAATTTTGTGCATCTTGTGCCTTCTGCTGAAGCAAGGGGCAAATCAAGTGCTTGGATATCTTCATTAGCCATCACTCCTGAGCTGCACATGCAGCCAGCCAGCACTGCTGCGGTGCTCAGGGGAAATCTGGGAAGCCTCCGGAGATACAAATACTCTGTCTGCAAGGCTGGGTATGGCAGGAGCAGCTGGTCAGACACCTCAGCTAGGGCTGCTCATCCCCGGGAGCCACATGCCCGGTCCCCCATGGCCAGAGGTGGCAGTGGCACTGTCATTAGCAGCCATGTGTTGGCTTCTCCAGGCGGTGAAGGGAGGCAGAGCAGCACGGAGCTGGTCCCTGGGCTGCAGAGCCCTGGTGTAAGAGGGCTGCCCTCTGCTGACTGATCCAGGCTGGACGGGCACAGCCCGGGGGATGGGAGCAGTGCCAGAGCACGGCCCTGCCCAGGAGGGCACCCTCCGGTGAGCACTCAGCTCTGCAGGAGCACACACTGCTCTCACCTCCTCCAGCTCCTGGGATGGAAGGCACGGCAGCTGCATCCTGGCAGTTCCCATCAGCATCCACCTCCATGGAACAGCACACAAGGGGTTTCAGGGACCTTGGGTAAACTCCTCCTTGCACAAAGGGTCAGTGAAGTAGCCCTAAGAGGCACCACCAGTAGTGGTGAATCCATGGGATGTCCCAGGCTGCCCTTAGCACAGCCTTAAAGAGACAATATTGACCCAGCAGTCCCTAGAATTTTGTATTTTGTATTTAAAAGTTCTCCCAAAGTTTACTTTATGAAAAATAAGGTAACTTATTCATATTTGATTTTTTAAAATGTGGCCAAGATACTGCTTCTGAAACACCCAGCATTAACTATTTTCAGATGCAGAACTACAAATAAGATTAATAGCAATTCCAGCTGTCTCTAAATGACTTCATTTTTCATATGTGGCTTTTTTTATTCTGCCACAGAGAACTGAGCAGAGGCAAAACCTCCTCAGTCCAGGTATTCTGCACACCCAGACACTGGAAAGGAGAGAGGTCAAGACGTGGTTGTTGGTGAGGGCCAGCACTGGTCTCACTGAGCAGGTGGAGAGCCCTGAGAGCAACTGCAGAGCTGCTGCCTGCACCACAAACAGAGTTATCACAGCCCCCCCCCAGCCATGGTCACACAGTACAGGGACACACAGGGACAGCACTGCCTTGGCTGCCCCAGCCCATCACAGCCATGGTCACACAGCAGGGACAGCACTGCCCTGGCTGCTCACTGCCCTGAAGGCTCCACCCCTAACCCCAGGGAGAAAGGGCAAGAACAATTTCTGGTAAATTGGGAACACCTCAACAGGCTGATGTTTGAATCTGTTCTAGTGTTTTACTACTCTGACAGAAAAAAAACCCCAAACCTAACACTTTTAAAATGTCTATTTAAACATAGGAATTTCCTCTATCTCATTTGTGCCCAGAGTCACTTGTCCTTCCACTGGATACCACCGTGAAGTCTCCAACATTTACTCAGTCAGGAATTTTTACACATGGGCAAATCCCCCTGAGATGGCTCTTCCCCAGGGTGGGCAGACCCAGCTCCTCAAGCTCTCCATACCCTGACTAGCCCTCTGCTGGACTCTCTCCAGCAAATCCCTGTCTCTCTGAGTACTGGGGAGCCCAGCAGTGCAGTGATGATCCCCTGAGCTGCTGCCCCTCTCTCCTGCATCCTGGAGCACAACTGATCATCAGATGGGAGAGACGGAAGGAAAGCACAGGGTTCAGAGCACTACTGTAACACAGCAACAATCCAGCTTATCAGCACTCCCTATTTATCTTCCTCTGCTTGAAAGCTTTAAAGATCATTTACAATAACTGCCACACACAAGAGGATTGTTATCTCACACAACTCCCATGAGCAGCTCTCTAGCTTGGACAAAGAATACAGCAATTAAGATGTGGATGCACACAGCTACTGGACATCCCCCCTTAGGTCAAAATGCCATTGCTGCCTGGTCCCAGCCCAGTATTTTTCATGACAGCTCTGTGAAAAGGCAGAAGAAAAAATTTCCTGATGTTTGTTTCCTTGTATTGCTATGTGAGGCCAACTGGAAAACTGTAGAGGGGGGATTCAAAAATGCTCAAATAAATCTATTTCACAATATGCTCTGCAGAGTCAAGTACAGCACATGTCAATAAATTAATCTCTCACCCTTTCAAATTTTCTTACTTTGTTACTGCTCTTCATTATTTGTTTTCAGACAGCAAAAGGAAGGAGCAGTTACTTCCATAAAAACAGAGTCTGTTGAAAATCTTAGGCACAAATTGAACTAAGCAAAGTCCAGCAGGTCTAAAAAGACAAAAATGGCATTGGGAAATTTAGATATGCAAACAGAGGAAATAAGTGGAAGCAGAATGGAAGATGACAAGGAAACACTTTCTGTGAGGCTGGTTACATACTGGGACAGGTTACCTACAAAAAATGTAGTGCCCATGCCTGGAGATACTAAAAGGCCTGAGCAACCTGCTCTGACCTGGGTGAGCAGAGGGGAATGGACTAGAGCTCCAGAGGACTCCCTGGATCTTGAATAATGTGCAATTCTGTAACAAGCTGTTCTGTTAATCACCATAATATAATACCAGCCTTTATTCAGGAGAGTACTAAAGGATAGATTTAAATTTATGCATGAACCCTACAAAAATCAAGGGAGTTATGGTTAGTGGAAACTTTCTGGCACAGCTCTAAACATGTGCTCATCACTTACTGCAGTTAAAGACAAATTTACCCACAGGCTTAAACAAGTAGTCGTGTTCCTTTCTGAATGGCCTTTTGTGTGCTGCTCTGTACGTAGCACTTGGCTTCACTCATTTTTTGTGCTCCATTTACTGAGCATTATAGTCTGAGCAGAATTCCACACCAAAGCCTGAAGCACCATCACTAAAGCACATATCAGTTTCTAACCATGTGAACTGAAAAGCCTCCACTGCATCTTAGCAGAGACCAATACTATCAGCAAAATACTAGGAAAGCAAAAGTAGCAGCTGTAAACATCAGCATAAAGAACATGGATTCATGACTCCAGCAGCACATCCTCAGAACCAGCCAAGAGTTCCCTACAGCCTTCCAGTTTGTTCCCACTTTCACAAAATGAAGCAATGTGCTTATAAGCAGTTCTCAAACAAACAAGGTATCATATATGAAACTAGAGAAAACACCTAGAAAACAGACAGAGATAAAACATAAAAAATTTTGCATTGCTGATATTCCAGCCAGAAGCAGCAGGTACATTTGCCTCAAAAGGTTAACAGCTTAGCATTCCTTACACTTTTACGTTCACTTTGGCTCATTTAAGGAGTGGCCATTTTCCAGTATGTGTTCAGCAAATTGGTAATGACAAGCAAAAAGAGCACAGTGGCCTTCCATGACTGATGAATCGATTCTGCCATGCCTATGGCTAATGCTCATATATTTAACACACTTAGAATCATGCCAGCTGCAGAGTTCAGCATTACTTTCAGTGAAAAAACAAAACCCAAAAGAATCTCACCAACCAAAAGAAACAAAGACATCCCCTTCCCCTTTTTAATTTCAGAAGAAAGGACTTGTGCAGCATCTAGAAATCAAATTTTAGCATGATTCAGCTCCTCGAGCTGTTGTTTTTGTCCCTCTGTACGTGCACTGGGCTCGGTGCCCAGCTCTGAGAGAGACAAAGGTACAGAGGCACAGCTTTGTTCCCACCCACAGCCACTCACTGCCAGAAGCAGCTGCCAGGACCCAGCTACAGCAGAAATGAGGTGCTGAAGATCTGTGACACTCACTCCAATCAGCTCATTTTATTGATTCTTGGGAAGTGACTGGGTTAATTCACATTTCCTGCACCAAGGTTCCTCTGCAATGGCAATTCCTCACTTTGCCTCCTGGGAATTCTCACTTTCTGTAAGCAGAATTTTGATGACATGAATGTCAACCTTTTGTTCCTTAACAGAGGTTGTTAAGGAGCCCCCTGGAAAAAAAAAAAAACCACTCCAGAGAGAAGAATTCTCCTGCACAAAGAGAAATGTTTTATTTCAAGAGATCTCCATGCATGCTGTGCCTGTGCTCCAGCCAGGAACATCACTGCAGTGCAAGGGCACTCCCTGACCTACAGACGGTGATGGCACATGACTGAACCCGACAGGCCCAGCAGGGAAACCCACATTTACCTGCAGGGAGAACCTGGAGGCTGTGACAGCAGCAGAAGGCAGCACATCAGGTACCAGAGCAGTCTCCAGACCCAGCAGTGGCTGAGATCAGACAGGACACATCACCAATCAGACTGGAATAGCACTCAACCAATACAACTTTTGGAAGGAGAGGGAAAGAGGCACTGATTTCTGAACCATCAAAACTGAGTAGAACAGTTCAGCTGGGGAAAAAGCATTGAGAATACTAGATCAATACAGAGGAACACCAGAACTGTGAGTGCTCAAAAGCTAAATATCAAGAAAAATTGAGGTCCATCTTCCTCAAGATCAGCTTTGTTTAGTGCCTGAATAATGAAAACAATAACCCTTTTTTGATGAGCACCTGAGTACTCAACAGGTCCGAACACAAACATCTTAATACAGTTTCTGGCAGCTAATGTGCAAACCTAAAAGTTCAACTTGTATCTCCTAAGCAGTCATGCTGAAAAAAACCCCAAAACCATTCAGATGATGAAGAGGTTAGAGAGGAGACTTTGCATAGAACATGTAAAAACTGCCCAAGTGCAGGCCATTCATGCTGCAGGAACCCCTCCCAATGTCCCTCAGCCCCACATGTACCTCCAACACTGCACATTGACAGCAGCCAGCTCTTCAGTCACTCAAAGCTGGCTTGGACCCATCCTCCTCTGTGTATTTCTTAGCAGCTAATAAGAACTCCATTCTCCTATTACTCATCCCAAATTTTGGCATTTACTATTTTAACTAGAATATGGGAAAAGCAGGAGTGAAAGAGCAGCACACACACACAAAAACAGCATACCCCAAACCCCCAGTGCTAAGCCCATATGCCTTCTCCTCCAGTCTGGACTTTTAGTTCCAGAGAAAGAAAGGCAAGCCACAATATGCCAAGACTCTGGAATTAAGGTACCTGTGAGCAAAGTGATGGCATTATACTGCATAAAGCAGCTTCTTAATGTGTATGAGTCAATAAATATGTAGAACATCTATAACAAACCCTAGAAGTGTCTGGGAACAGCTCACAGAAATCTCACTTAGTTACAGTCTTCTACACAGATACTGCATATATTATAGAAACTGATTTTTGGAGGCACAAACCAAATGTCTTCTTGTGCCACCTCCTCAAGTCTGTCAATTCAGTGGAGCTCAAAGTAATAAAAGAACCCTGAGATAGTTTAGCTTGTTTCATGCAGGTATTTTCAACTCTGAGTCAAATTCATCCAACTGTGTTAACTGAAGATAATTTTATATAATGTGTGTACCATTCTTGTATCTATTTTTACTGATAATAAACCCCTTTGAATTGCCTTTCTTGTCCAAGACAATTCTATACAAAGTCATAGCCAAATTCACCTGAGAAGAAAAGAATTAAATGGTGAGTGAGACTCACCTTCTGCCTTTCCATGTCTTCATTCTTCCACTAATGGGAAGGAGAGGATTCTGTCCACACTTCTGAAGTTTTCCCTCTGTGAAACTATTACTCTTAATTCTTCTACTTTATATCCAGTTGCAGTACTTCATTCCCCATTCTTTCAGAAATAAAGATGTGACAAGAGCAGGAAAAGTAGAACTCAGAAGGTAACAAGTGCTTGCAGGATCAATGATCTCAGAAACTGGTCAAAACTACTTTAGACAAAAGGCAAATTAACAAATCAAAACAGAAAAGAAGCAACAATTTCCAAGTGTGTGACCAAGTTTAATGATACATTTGTTCTCTGAAACATTTGACCATCAATAACATTTCATGGGTTATGATGCCCAGAATGTTACTTCATAGGTTTTTATATGAATATTTACAAAGACTTTCAAAATTCAGTGGCACTAAACAAACAAGAAGAACTTAAAACTTTAAGCTACAATGCTTAAAAAATGTAAACAGTTTATTTTACATAGTTGTAAAATATAAGAACTTTCTAATGCAGCTTAATTTTATCTGGAAGGTGAATATATCCTGGTGCCCGTGAACACGGAATGAGAGAATTCTTTACACAAGTATTGTGCTCCAGTGTGCAAAAAATTATATATAAGAAAGGAATCTAAAGTCCACAACAATTAAAAGACAACAAAAAAATTTTCACGTCCTGAAGTTGAGAAATTTATAAAAACATTTACACATGGTTGCTGACCCATCAAAAACTTGCATAACTTAAAACTCTGAATATTAGCTACTACAAATTCAAGGTCTTTCTCCAATGGAATTTTGTGCAAAGATCAGACTACATTATTCAGCATTTTTCCAGCCTTCCTTTCCCACCCCAGCTCCTGACATCTAGTGGCCAGAAGCACCACTAAAACCCTTTTGATACAGGTTCCAATTCGTGCAGTTATCCCAAAGGCACACACATGTGCAGACACGATTTTGTGCAGAAACCTGTGCAGGTTCACAATGACATGGCAAAACAACTGTCTGTAGAAAGTTTCGAGTCTAATGTTTGGCAGGATTATTCTTACACATTCCTCTCTGTCCTACAAGCCCAGGTGTTAATAGGCACACTGCTTTCCAAGGATCCAATATTTGAGTAGCCTTAAAATAAAGATTTAAAAATAAATCAGCCTGTAACATTATTATATTAGATACTTTGCTTTTGCCTGCATTATTTATGGAATTTCAATCCCACAGTACCATAGCTTTATGCTGTCAGTTGCAAACCAACTAAGATACATTTTTCTTTTTGTTAATGAAGACTTTAATTGCTCCAGTAAAGTCAGCTGATAAAAGCACTTCTGTGTGATCTGTCTTCAGAGCTCCTTAACAAGAATGAGAATAAATTGTTAGTTCATTAAAAGAAAAAAAAAAATATAAAAATCACACACTCATTAAAATATATGACATTACAGTGATACCCTTCTTCCTTTATCATATTTCTGATTTCTAGCCAATATTTCAAGAAATATCTGCATTTCTTCTCATTAATGGTTGGTGAAGCTCTATCTCTTAACAGCTCCAATGTAAAAGGAACAATCCTAAAGTACTTAGGATGGCAACTGTACCCCTAATCTCACATCCTCCCTCAGCTTTTAAGATTGCAACAGCTGCCCAAATGTCCAAGGTGGAATGCTAAGCTGGAATATGTACCCATGCCACTGCAAGGACTTTTCTTCTCAAGAAACCCCCACCCAGATCAAAAGTATTAATAATATTTTCCTGCTCATGCCATGGTACCAAGCAGAGTTCACCTACCAGAGGGGATGGTGTCTGATATCTCACAATCTTCTCCCTTGCTTTCAGCTTCTTGCTTTTCAGAAGTTTCCAGTGACACCATCAGACCAGGATTTGGAGCAAAGATTGCAGAGGTGACAACTGCATTGTGCGCTGCAGAAAGACAATCCAATGTTGATTTTTTGATTACCTTGCTTCAAGAATTTGTTCATTTTACAAGAACAGCAGGCAGAACTTGCAGTAAATATCCAAGAATCTCAGTGCTAGTGGCCATCAGGTAAACTCAGAATTCAAGGAACCACTGTCATTGTTCTATAATCTCGGGATTTCAGAAGATGATCTAAGTGCCCAAAACTAAGTGGCAAGAGGTCCAAAACATATGTGATATAAACATGGCCCACATTTTCCAAAAACAGTGTGTACATGGAGCAGATAAAAGAGCTGCTTTTTTCCCCACCCATTTTTGGTTTTAGTCTGCTGTGAAAGAGAAAGTTTGCATTTGTTTTCAAAGTCACTTTTCCATAAAGGATTATGGGTTGATAATTATTTTGATTTCTAAAATCAGCCAGCAAAACATTACATTAATTCAAAATCTCTTACTGAAACTGGACAAACTCTAAACTACTTTGTCTCTTGCCATCCCAAGGAGAGTCTCCTGTGAACAAGGATTCCTGACAGGCCCCCAATTACCATGCACCCTGCTAAGAATTTGTTCACATAAATAGCAAATAAAATATTTCAGTTTTCAAATCATATGAGCTTTGATAAAACAAAGATCAAAAGTTGGGTTTTACCTTTAATGCCTTCCCAGAAGTCATTTCGATCTCTTCTTACAGATGTAAACTTGCTCAGGTCATGGTATGTACTCCAAATGTAGACATATTTATCTTCTGAACCACTTACAATGTAGGTAAAATCATGGCTAAAGATTCAAAGAGGGAAAAACATTACTTTTCGTAGCTGTTCAGACATGCATTACAGCAGCTCTGCATCTCTGAACTCTGACACTAACTGGGCTACAGCCGAGGAAGTAAAGATGATTTAATCTGGGAAATTTATCTGGAGCAGGGGGGCTGAGCAAGATGATCTCCCAAGGTCCTTCCCAACCTCAGCTGTAGCACAGTTCTGCCCTCCCAGCAACAGTAAAGGACACACAGCTCACTGTCCACAGGATGCAAATGCATTCACTCACCCACAGGAGCTCCCAGCTCATCACTCTTCACCAGAGTCTCTTTTTACCTTTCCATTCCAAGCCAAGTGACATTTCAGCAGCTCAGTTTTATGCCAATGTAGATTATTTAAACAAAACCCTCCATACTTCAGCCACAGCATTTCCCAAATCCCTAACTCCATTGTTACAAAACTGTCTTACCTAAAGCTGGCTTTGATTTGGCTGCTGCTGTTGACATAACCTTTGTACTTCATAGATAACGACAGATCTCTTAGGTCATACAATCTGATTCTGGAATCATTTGATGTCACTAGTATCTAGAAAAGAAATAAATAAATTTAGGAGTGGGAACAATTAGCCACTTGCAACCATTTTTTCACCTGCACATTAATCAGAGCATAACATCATTAAAAGAATATATATTCTATTTTACCACTACTTAGTATTGTGTTAGCCTAAATCAGCAAACAGCAAGGCTCATTTTAGTAGTGTTAAAAGATTTGGCACAAACTTACTAAGCATTAGGTATAAATATCAGAATTCAGTACTGGTCCACAGCTGCACTCAAAGACAGTACCTTATTTTCTCCAGGCAAAGGTTCAATGCCAGTAATTTTTCTTCCAACTCTATTTCGACCTCTGGTAGAACGCACGTGTATTTGTGTGTGATACTTCAAGTGCTGAAAAGATATCAAAATATGTCCCAAACTGAAACAATTGTGTAAAAACATTAGCTTGCTTCAAGCTCTAACAGGTTTGTTTCTTGGTATTCAAATAACCATGACTTCTAAATCTGTTTGTTATTTAACATAAAAAAAACCACAGCCTCAAAGTTTGTTTACCTCTGTGTCATAAAAGATGCATCTTCCATCATAGGTGCCTATCACTGCATATTTGCCATTCTGACAGAAGTTGGCAGCTGTGATCAATTTTGTCTGCCCATCTACTTCATTCCACAATGCCACTTTTTTGTCAGGAATGTTCCAGAGTCGGAGTTTTCCATCCAGTGAACCACTGAGGAAGTACCTGTCATCCTGAGAACGCACACAAGGTTTAATCTCCACTTGTGCTATGAGTAAGTTTCTGCCTTCCTTAAAACCTTCCCACCCCATTTCCAAACAGCTCTTCTACAGAATTTCCCAGTAAGAACCCTCAGACAAGCTGATTGTAATTGTTTAAGAAATTTGCGGCAAATGGAATTCAAATTCTTACAGGTTTTTGACAAGATTACACACATGAAGTTATATCTCAGGTTAGAAAATTGCTCACTGTTAGCACAGGTAGTTTCTACCCTCTCAACACTCATCCTGCCAGGAGCTGAAAGCTCCTTTCATGGTTTCCCATACATCTACCAGTTCTGAATGTTTAGGGAACACTGACAAACACTGTTCTTCCACTTGAGTTTTATTAATATTAGGAAGCCTGATTATAGTATTTTTAAAAATTTATAAAAAGTAAGTTGAAATTAATCCCTTGAGGCCTCTGATCCACCTCCCCTGCTTGTAGCAAGGACAGTTACAGTTCCAAAAGTTTGATCAGGCTGTAGTGGGTTATATCCTATCAAGTTTTAAGAATTGAAGGATTCTGTGGTCTCTGGACAATCTGTTCAATCTCATTATGATTTTTTCCCCACAAATATTTAATCACAATATCCCTCACTGGAAATTTAAGTTTTCACAAAGTTACTCTACACTATACCAGCTGTGATGGTACAGCCAACAGACAATTCACTTTCCCCTTCACATGTACACATGGTTAAACCCCATGGACAGTCCTGGTGAGGTTCAGTGAAGATGAACACCAAGTTCTGGAATATCATCCATGAAGCATATTTTTGAAGTGCACAAACTCTATTATTCAATCTTTTTATTTTTTTAATTAAAAAAAAAAAGGGATAGAAAGTTGTAATTTTAAATTCTACGTCTCTAGAAGTAAGAGGGCAGTTACACTTACCCTTGGATGGAAAGCTATAGCAGTGACAAAGTCTATATGCTGGAAACAGCAAAGACATTCTCTTCTTGATATGTGCCATAATCTGACAGTTTTATCCATAGAAGAAGAAAGCAAGAAGTAATTCTGTGAAACAAGAGAATTCCACAGTTATTAACGGACACAAAGTAACGAGAAATACAGAAGCAATTTGATTGGTAGATCCTTACCAAGGCTATGCTGCCATAAAATTCAACATTTTATATTTTCATATAAAAAGGTTTATCCAAATTACCATTACTGATCAGTGCTTTCCTTAAGAGCTGTACACTGACCCTTGGTAACAGACAATTTTCTGGAACAATCTCAGTGAAAATGAAAATTTGGAATGTAGTTAAAGTATTCAGAGAAGAAATGGCATGACAGACCTCAGAGATGCCTGAGATGCTTCAACCAGACTGTGTTCCTAAAAGTACAACTGCATTCCCATGTGGAGAATTATCTGAATAAGTCTAATGTGAAACAAGGTAAGTCTTTAATTTTAACATAGATGTATGTGTTCAGCAACTTCAGAATGTGGCCACTTTACACAAAAAGTGAAGCACACTGAAGACAGGAAAAGCAGTAACACCATATAACAGAAACCACACAGCTCAAGGGAAAACCCTCCCACTCTAAATAATTTACTTTCATTATTGAATACACAACTGTAATTGTTACTGGCTTGTTTGGGTTTTTTAAGACCGCTCTTAATTACACAAGCACAAGAAGGTTGCTCACTTTATTTCAACTATTTCAGTGAGAATAAATGTTGCCTGTACAAAATTTCTCTTAACTTCAAGGATCATTTCATATTGTTTAAATGCATGGTTCCAGTGGCAACTGACAACAGAAAACAAAGAAAATAGAGAACTGTATATCCTGTATTAAGGTGCCTTACTTTAGACCAGGAAAGATCAAGAAGATCTGCTGTGTGGCCTTTGTATTTGCAAAATGGTCGTTGCCGAAATGGAGCATTTTTATCATCTGGGTCTTCATCAACTGCACTGCAAATCTATCAGAGAAATGTACAGAAATATTACCAAAAATTAGCTGGAAAAATTTACCATGAGGCACTTACTGCTTAGAAAAAGCATAACGACAATAACAATTTGAACAAACAATATTGCACTAATACAAAACCAAAATAAATGTCAAGTACAATGGGCTGTGAAGCATCATCCTGGAAGTGCAAAATTAAGTTCTAAATTTTCCATTTTACAGCTCTTATTCAGTGGAATTGGTTTGACAGCAATTTAAGCAAACACCTGAAGATAAGCTTTTGGAACAAAGTATCTCAACTTTAAAAACTGTGTTCCACTTCAGAATATAAACTGTGAGTTCAGGTTTCCAAGTTTCTAGTGCATATCATGAATGACAACAAGTAAGAGACCAGTCCAGAATTAACAGGTGTAAAATCATAATTTTTAAAAGCCCTAAAAGTTCCTATACAAAACTTCTCCAGGAAAAAAAACTAACTCAAACCAAACAAAACCCAACCACTCAAAACAGCATCTCTGGTTTGTGTGGCTTAGCAAGCCCACTCATTTACATGAGTTTAAGAACAATTGCTGGCCTCCCTGCTTCCCCCTCTGCCAAGACAACACACACTAAATAATGCTACTGCCAAGATGTTCACTTAAACCCTGATTTTGTCATCTGTTTCTTATACTACTAGAAGCCAAAACCAGAAAAAAAAACCACCTTAAATACATTCATTTTAATGGCAAGGTTTACTACAGTATCTGGAAAATCTACAAGCAAGAGTGTCTGAATACTTTTCTTCAGTCATGTTCCATTTTTTCTAAACAGAGGTGAAAAATTTAAAACTGTCAGGTATCATTATGCTTCTGAGAATCCCATTGCTCACTTTGGCCTTCCTCAGAAAAAACATCAAGTCAGACAACCACAAGTAATGGTCAGAGATAAAACACTAAGACAGGAAATTCAATGATGTAGAGTTTCTTCCCTTAGCAATTCACTCAGCAATCTCCTCTGGCAGGAGGCCACAGCACAGCTATGCAGATTTTGTAATGCTTTAAATTCAGTGATGGGCTTCCTTGCTTGCACCCCAGGTACATGGGATTAACAGATTTGATTGAAGACTTCTATTGATACAACAGTTTGACAAAAAGACACAAGCCAAGATCTCCTTAATGTGTGTTTGGATAAAGCAACAATGAGGATTTGGCATTACAAACCAGACCATCTCTTCCCCTCCCTTGTGTACCTACCCCTGCATCAGTATCAGACTTGGAAGAATTCAGGCTCTCCTGAGAGGGAGAAGGGGAGACACGGCCTGGAACACAGACAGAAACACCATGGTCAGCACCAGGTTCCCAAACAGCCAGAATTTCTGTCTCAGAGCTCCAGCCGTGCACAGATACCTTCTGTGTTGTACTTCATGCGCATGTTATTGAAATAGTCAAAGGCATTCTTCAAAACCCATATCCTCACTACATTGTCCTGCCCTGCAGATGCCAGTAATCGACCACAGTGAGAAAATTTCATTGTCCAAACAGCACCCTGGCAAATTAAAGAGATGATTAAATCACAAAAAGTGCTTTTCTGCATACCAAGACTTTCTACAACGTCAACTGACAAGATTTTAGACATACTCAAGATACCACAAGTAAAATAAACTGTAGATCTAAATGCTGATAAGTAATTGTTAAGACTGGTGGATTGTGTAACATATGTGCAAAAACAGTTTGAAAGAAAAAGGGCATAGGGCAGGAAGAAAAAGGCCCACAGGGCAGATGACTGCAAGAGAGGAGTTACAGGACGTCAGCACTACCACAGAATTCCACATAAGACTTGTACAGTTATCTGAGGGGCTCAGAACCTCCTGTTTGTTTTGTGGAACTGACAAGTACTTGTAGCTGCACTTGAGGTTTGCATGCATTTTTTTAAAGTAGAAACTGTGATTGATTACAACCAAAATGGGTACTACATATATTTGTTATATTCATCATTGGCATGAGGGTTTTGCAAAGCCTGATGGTAACAATTCTCTCTCCATTGCCAAGTCCAAAGAGTTACTAGTCAATAAAACATAACCACACAAGCAGTATCCCATTTCCTCCTACTACTGAATAAAGAGCTACCAGGCATTTGACTCCACCATGCTCCACCAATCTGGAGGAATTTCCTGGGTTTAAGAAGTCAAATATTGGCATGATGGAAATTAACAGGGATTGCCAGCAGGAATGGAAAGTTCACTTGTGGATGACAACTTGAAATCTCCGGTCACTGACTGCTGTGGGTCATTACCCTCAGCCCAACACTCAGAGATGAAGGACTGCTTCCAGTGTCAGACAGCTGCTGTCAGCAGAAGTTTGGGAAGTCAGGAATACTAGAATGTATTCCAGACTCATAGGGAAGCATGCTCACTTCAAACAGTAACAAATAAGTAGCTTTTCTGCCTGGTTCTCCACAGGCATTTCTGCAATATCCTATCCTGGTTTCTCCCCACATTATCATTCTGAACCACATACTCCATTAACCTCTCCCAACTTTTGCCTCCAAAACCTAGTAAGTATTTCTGTTCAATATTGTGTTCATCTGTCTAATAGACTCATTTATTTATTGCTGAACAGGTCAAGCTTGCTGCTCTGTGCTCAGTTCTGATGGAAGAAAATAGCCTATTTCAGCCTAAAGTTTTAACTGCAGGAACTGAAAAAAACAAATACCACTTGATACCATAATTCTTCAAAGGAGAGCTCTGGAGAATCCCTGATGCCTAGGAATCTACATGCTTTTTACCCCCTGAAGATCTGGGCAAACCAGTCAAATTTTCTTTTATTTTTTTCTTTCTTTTTTTTATGAAGTTTTTCCACAGAGAATAAACCTGACAGTCATTTTTGGAAGTCAGCAAGTAAATAAAAATGAGAAGTTGAATCTCAGGATGAACAGATTGAGCAAAATCACAGACGGAACTTGAGACCTACCATATGCTCTCCACTGAGATCCTGAACAACTTTAATTTGTTCAAAATCATAAGGTCCCTTGAAGCCATGTGCTGCTTTGAACTTAACTGGTCTTGTATAGGGCATCCCTTCATCATCACTGGAAGAGGGATCATCTTGATCTGTGTGAAAGACTAGAGAAACACAAATTCAGCACTTGATATTGCAGCACCTATTTAATATGTTAGTAAGCTTTTTGGTAGTGGATTAGTCTTGAATTAAACAATTTCTATAGGCAATTTAAAGATCTTAAAGCAAAATAAGAACAGTATTGCATTAAGGTCTAAAAATACATCCGCATTAATTTTAGGCTACAGCAAATCCAAATACTGAACGCTGAAAATAAGAAGTGCTAAAAATTTTTATTCTCCCCCTTTCTTGGCACCTGTCTTGCATTCAGGAGATCCTGCATTAAGTGATTTCTGTCAGTTTGATGTGTGCTGAAAATGAATCTATTGGCTTCTTCTCTCTGAGTACACTGCAATGGCCTGGTGATTTGCCCATGAAGTACAAGAATTGCAAAAGAGCTGTGGCCAACAGCCACTGGCAACACAAGACTCTGAAGTGCTGCATTTCCATGGCACTTATCTCAGGCTGTGGTTACACCAGCTTGCTGCAGCACTAAAAATCTGTCTGAAAGATACACTGATGAAACAAAAAGGGGAGAATTCAATTGCAGTTGGGAAATCTAACAGGAGCTCATGCTGTATGAGAATTCCAGTTGTAGTACTGGTTGCCAAAAAACAATCTGATTTACTAAAGTAATGAAGATAATCCCCACTTTTACCTTTGCTGGAGTAACTTTCCAAAAATGTGTATGTTTTGATATCAAAACCTCTTTCTAACAGCACAACAAAAAATCAGAGCATTAAGCTGGTGTAGTTGAAAAGGTCTCTCAAGTATTATTTTACAAGAATTTATCCTTGTAACCTGGTCATCTCAAAATGCCTACTAAGCTACAAGGTACAACTCTAAAAAAATCCTATCACCAACTGTAGAACAGTGGTAGAATGCAACAGGGTCTGTTCCTCTGCCAGCTTTGATACCTAAAAGCACAAAGATAAACCAACTACCCTACTGAAAAAAAAAAAAAGGATTGTCACTTACCTTCATCTCGAACACTCTTAACCTTATTAACAGCACGTTCACCATATTCTTCAGCAAGGTGCTTTGCTTTCTTCACAGATTTGCCAAGGAACTTTTTCAGTTGAGTCCTTAAAAACAAGGGTACATTTTCAACACATAATAATGGAAAATTGTCTTTTTTTTTGCTACTATAATCAGTAATTTTGATTTATAATGCAACCTTTTCTTTTTTTATTACTGCTTCTAAAAATAAGCAGTAAATTTGACAGCAGTAATGCAATCTTCAGTTCAAGCACAGAGCTACAGGCTTATGTAAAATCAGGTATCACTAGTAAAGTGATTACTTGAAAGATAACTTGCTCAGTAATCTGAAGGGAAACTTCAGCTTAAAAAAATAAAATCTGTTTTTTGTTCCCAGGGAAAGGAAAAAACATAAAACAGCATCTTACGTTTTCTGTTTTAACCTCCCTCCATCAGTGTCAGTTTGCTGTGTCTGCATTTTGTCTTCATCATCAGACTGTGCTGCATCATTACTAGGAAATACAGAAGTGACTGTTTAATGGGATATCATAATGAATCTAAATTGAGTGAAACATTAGTAAAGTAGGCCATGCATTTTAGGATCCATCTTTATTCCTCTATGGAACACATTGGAAAAGCATGGATGTTATTTTAATCACATAATAAACAGGTCTTTCAATTATTAAGCATCTTGATATTAAAGCTGCAGGTGTCAGATATATTATTCCCTGCCACAAATTTCCAACTTAAGCTTATAGTGAGATTTTGAAAGCTAAGAGCAGACAAAATTCATTAAATTACTAGGAACTGGTAACATGCCACTTTGTTCTCATACCTTATTTTCCACAGGTCAAATAAATTAATAGTTGTTAATCCTGAAATAGAAGTTTTTTTCACAAAAGAGTTCTAGAAAACTCTTTTAGTGAGCTTCTAGAAAAGTGAGCTTCTCAATAATACACCAATGCAAAAAACCTAGAAGTTGTCTGATGTACAAATTCATATGGGCCTTTGAAAAGAACATCTAGACTGACACGATATTCTCATCATTAAGCACGTGTCATTTTCTATCAAAGATTGCAAATAGATTCCATTTCACACATTAGAAGGATCTAAAACTCTGTTAAGAACAGGCAAACCTCAAAGCAGTCAGCTGCACTAATGACAACAGATCTTCAGAGAAACAATCTCCTATGAAACACTGAAAAAGTTACAGGAGGTGGTGGCATGAACAACATCCAGTACTTGAACATGAAATGTGTTTAATTCAGCACAGAAATGACATTTAGTATATCAAAGGCTAACTAGAGATCAGTGGATTTTCAGATGTACTTGCTTGTCAAGTTCCAGCAAGATCAGCAAGTTTTAGTTAACTTGAGAGAAATCAATAATGAGGCTGCTTCATTGAGAACTGGGAATCAGCTCAGATTAGTCAGACAGATGGATCTGGGCTCTTTTCACCTGCGTAAGAGCGGCTTCCGTTTATGCAAAACCCGTGAGAGCAACAGCATCTTGAAAGCTCTCATGATTCATACCTGACATATTCTTTAGTTCTCCTCATGATATGCAAAGTCAGGGGATTAATGCCTGTTGGCAACTTTTCTTCTGCCAAACTCAGAGGTATTTCTTCACCTGTATCAAGGTTTTTTATCATTACACTTGCTAGAATTTCCTATCAAAAAAAAATAAGATGCAAAATGAAGAGAACTTGATTAGACTTGAAAATCTAGAGTAAAACAGAAATCATCAAAACTTACAAATTACTTATCTTAATGGGAAATTCTGTAGCTCACTAAATATTTATTTTACAAAGACAAAGTTTAAATTATCATGTTAGTGCAAACATTATCAATCACTAGACAAAGATGAACAGTTATATATCACAAGCTTCAATTTCATAAATCAAAATGCAGCTATAGAGACATCAACCACTGCCTGACACCCTTCATGCTAATATGAAAATATATTATGTAATTAAAAGACATTGCAGTCTTCCCCTTTCCTACTCCAGCTGCTGTATCTTAGGTTTAGCCAAAGGCAAATCTAACATACAGGGAAGAAAAGGAATTGAGAACTGACTAGCACCACAAAGGAAAAGATTTATTTGGGGTATCTCATGAATGCTTACAAAGGTTCACCAACAGTTAAAAAAAAACTGTACAGTGATAGACACAAATGAAAACTTACAAAAGCCAAATATCATCAGAATTAGCGGAATTATTAATCAAAGAAACTATTTTTTAGTATGAGGAAAATCATTTTCCTGTTGCTGACTCCTTCCCCTTTTAGACACATGACAAAATGCCAGGTTTGCTGCTGTTCCCTCCCATGAAAATCCTATGAGGTGTTTGCATAGCTACCAACACAAACTTGAGGGCATTTCAGTCTGTTACAGCTCACACTTCCGAAGGTAAAGGCACACATGACTCAGGGACACAAAGTTCTTAGGTGGACAAAGCCAGTTGTGCCATCGCTCCTATTTGCATTGCTGGTGACAGCATGCAGTGGTTCAGAGAACAAGGAGAGACCTGACTACAGCAACTCATTTATCAGACAGGGAAAGCAAGCACAAAGGTGTTCCAGGTACAGACCACAGCCATAGATACCTCATCTGTGAGCTCTCTGCCAGAGTTAGACCTGGGTCTTTGTGGTCCAAGTACTTCATTTGTTGTTTGGCCATCAGCTGCTTTCCCATTCTCCTGAAATGGTGCAGACACAGATTACATTATCCCTACTGTATCACTGAAGCAACAGAAAATGTTCCAGTCATCAAACTCTCAACCATTTCCCAATACCTGGGCAGTGACAATTTTATCTCCACTAGTTGCACTGGCCAGATCCAAGGAAGGCTGAGAATCTTTGGGCACACCTTCTGTCACTGAACTTGAAGTTAAAAGACCACCAGCTGTGAAGCTGTCTCGAGAAACTGAAAAGAGATTTATTAGAAAGAAGAGCATAACACTTGCCATAGAGATCAAATCCTAACATCACTTACAGTCCTGAACACCTTTACTGACCAGTTTGGTATTTTTTAATGATCAACTGCTACCATATCTAACTTACAATTAAGTATTTCATATACAGTTGGAGGTTCAGGCATGACTTCACACCTAGGCCTCTTAAGCTTTATTAAATTCTTTTTAAGAGTCATTTCCTCGTAACCCAGGACTACTCATTTTCATAAGAACTCAGTCCACACCTTGACTTGCATTTCTATGCAAATACAGACCACACACACATTTCATTTGAAGCAACTGTTTTTAACTTATGTATTGATGAGTCAACTTCTTGCTATAGCTACAGCTATTTAAGAAAGTCTGTGAATGAGGAACATCTGTAAAGCAGAAGGGTATTACTTCATTGCAATAAGCTAAGATTGTTGCATAATTTTTTACCTATCAACTAAACTAAAAATCACATGACTGAATGATCCTTCACTCAAAACACAAAAAAATAATACCCTGTAGATAAATAAACCCATCTAAAATAGAACACTTGCCTTCTAGAACAGGTTTTTGCACTTCAAACTCCAGCTCACTTTTCTTCTTGCGGGGAGGCGGAGCTGGCCGGGCGGGCGGGGGCGGCCTCGGGGGAGGGACATTGGTGGGAGGGGGGGGCCGGGCTGGGACAGGTTTCTTTGTGCTGGCAACTATGTCAGGCTCTACAGTCAGCTGCCTCGGGGGCTTGGCTGGGGGCATTTCTTCTGTTGTAGAAGGGTCTTTGGTAGATAAATCTGAAGCCACTTTCTCTAAAGTATTTGTCTCTTTCTTGTCTGTTATGTCCTCTTTTTTTGATGTTTCTCCTTGTGCTTCAGTTTCATCCGTTTTATGGTCAGTTGCATTTGTTACTTTTGTTGGTTTATGAGATTCCTGTTGGTCAGAACTAAACAAAAGCTTCCCAGGCTCCAATTCAGCGTCCTTGCACACACTCTGATCCTCTGGTTCTCTAGTGTCTTCTGGTAATGGTATTTTAGCAGCTGGCACTTCTGGGACATCACTAATGATACCTGCTCCAGAAATCCAAGCATTTGCATCTGAAGTTGGAACAGTCAATTCATTTCCTCTAGATGCTAAAGCATCATCTTCTAGTTGTTGGGCCTTCTGGCTTTCTTCTATAATACTGTCAATAATCTAGAGAAACAAAACAAAACCATTATCCCAGTCACCAGCAGGCACTTCCTGGGTAAAAAATCCTGTCAGCCTGCAAAATATCCACAAGAGCTCTTCCACTGAAGAGCTGTTTTATATACAAAATGCAGTTTGGTTAAAAAGGAGACCAGAACCTTGGTGCAGAAATGGGCATATTCAAAAGATAAAACAAAGTAACTAATTTCCAGTCTTCTTCAATATATTTGGAGAGAAAACAAAACTACTTTTTGTTAGGAAACAAAAGCTGCTCATTCTTCAGAGTTCTTATGTACTGCTAAATATGATTCTGTAAATTACACAAATAATTCAAAACTGGTGAATCCTAAGTATGTTTTTAGAACACAGTTTGATTTTTACCCTTCAGATGAACATTTTTACTAGCATTAACAACTAATTATAACCTGTGGTAGTTTCAGGATGAATATTGATCATTAAATGATTTAACATTTTTTTGTGTGATGCTGGAAACTCAAAGCAATATTTAACTAACCTCTTTTGAATCATCTTGTTTCATTTCTCGTACAAATGTTTCATTTCCAGCTTTGTGTAGTTTATTGTCCGTATCCTACAAAAGAAAAAAAAGTCGTAAGATGATGGTACTAACTTCTTCAGTAAGATGATCTAACAAAAATACAGCTCCAACACATTAAATAGCATAAAGGACAAGAAATCTGACACATCTTCACACATTACTGCTGTCAGATGTTTAAACAGTAATGCTCAGTACACACGAGAAGTATTTCAGAGTCATGCACACCATGCAACAAAACAGGCAGTCATATATAAGAGGCTGCAACCTCAACTAAAATCAAACTGAAGGCAGCAAGAGTTCAGAGAAATAGACACATGTAATAATCTGCAGCAAGGAAATTCCATATTAAAATATTTTCTCTTTTATTTATCAACTTTTAGGAAAGGATGCAAGAACTATATAACAGCCACATACAGTAGAAACTATTTAGAAATTTCCAAATTAAGGCAGGCAGCTCTATCAAGTGGTCACAAATATGCTTCTGAGGTTCTAACATGGAATCTTACATTCTTGCAAAGACAGCTGCAATTACAGAAAAATTCTTCCTCCCTCTCCACTCCCTCCTGCCACAAAGCATTTCTAATCTAAATGCAAGCTCTACTTTGTTTATTATTAAAGTTTATCTTCAAGTGTATGATGACATAAATACTTAAATGTAATCAGTGCCTACAGAAGCCCATTATATTAATTTCCAATTCTGTTGACATTAAACTCACACACCTATTAGACTTCGGACTTAGGAAATATTTCTTACCCATTCCAAGACAAATGATACCATTAGTCACACATTCACTGAACCGATATGCTACCAAGCACAGAAACTACTACTTTTTCCACCTTCAGAAATTTAGCTTAGAACAAGTACTTAAGGAAGATACTTCAAAAAATTCAATAATCAAATAGCAACCTAGAGAACGTCATAGTTAATAATTCATGAAGACATTAAAGTTAGTTTTGAAGTTCATTGATTGCACACAGTTTAGTGAGAACGATAAAACAACATTGCTTGAAAGACTTACACATGTAATACTTAATTATTAAAGGGACACTAAACAGAACACAAACTGGGGGTAAGGCCCTGTTCCCTAAGAGGTATAGCAAGATATGGTATCACTGTTAAAATACTATTGATTCAGAGCAGAGTGCTGCTGACAGCTCTGAAACACTGGCTTCACCAGGATTTCCCAACTCTTTGCAGCCAAACCTACAAGAAGTGTTGTACAGCAGCACCTTTGGCCCTTGTGAGAGCAGGAAATGAGTGTTATTTGCACAAGGTTCCAGCTCCTCACCTATTCACTGTGTGCTGGATTCAGGCTCACTGTCACTACGCACAGAATACCAATTACCTGCGTGGGAAGTGGCAACGCTGTCTCATTAAGCTAAATATAGTGGTTTATCTTCACATAACCTAGGGGGAGGCTTCTGAAGTACAAACATTAAGATCTTTCTTATTTTGGAGACAGAAGAGAGCACAATCAACAATTTCATATAAATCAGGACCAAAAGCCAGGTGGCTGCAGAGCCTTGTTTACTACTCACAAATCAGTTGAAAGACACAGTTCAGTAATCACATACAGCTTAATTAAATTGCACATACACATTTCAGAATAAAATGAGCTTCGAGACACTGTAACATACCCTAAATAAAAGGAAAGCTGGAATTTCAAGACAAGCACAATTGCTACATACAACAATGAAAGTCTGTAATTTCCTCTGTGTGCAGATGTCAGGGGTACTGTAGCACATTAGGTGGAGATACTCAACCCTGTGCTCATCGACAAGCACTCGACTGATTTTAAGAAACTCACCTTTACTACATTGGTTCCAACTTTTGTTGGTGACCTGTCAGAAAGAGAAGACAGACTTAGGTAGAGTTCATAGACAATAAGCTTTGTTTTAAACAGTCTACAACACAGCCTTCATTTGCAGGAACTGTATACTTGATAATTTGGATGAGCAACAAAGTGAATGTTTTTCACATCACTTGTACACAAGTTCCCTACTCTATACCATACACAGATCCACAGCTTCTACAAATTCTGAGAGTTTGCCAGCAGAATCTTTTATGAATCACCTATCACCCTTTTCTAATAACAAGATGTTATTCCAAGTACAAAACTAAAACCATTTTGCACTACAGAGAATTCAAAATTAGCATGTGTATGTCAAGCATTGGGTAGACAATGAAGAAACAAAACTCTCAGAGAGCAGAAGCACAAACACTCCAGTACTTTGCAAATCAAGTGCCTGAATCCTGATCCATAGAGTTACCACTATCACACCACTCTGCCCCTCAGACTCTGTAGCAAACCTAAGATCTTGTTTCTAATCAGGACATTTGGTATAAATAGAGACAAAATACACTTTAACAGGAAGGAACTGGTGTGCACTACTTTCCAAAATACAGTTAAACAGTCACTTAGCATTAGCAACCACTCCCACACCACCTCTGGTTACACTAATTACATGAAAGAACAAGTTATCTTAGGGGAATGGTATCAAATAATTACTTCTTGTCAAGTCAATTCAATTAGTGGATGGTCAGCTCTTATCTCCTGAACTTACATCTTCTACAAGACTTTCAGAATTCTGGAAGATATTTAAATATTGAATCACACTGCTTACTCTGACTACAGAATCTTGCTGATACATAAAGGAAAGCTTGGACCAGATGATTTTTCTGGGCTGCTTCCACCCTGAATTCCTCTATGATTTTATCAGCTTGTCAGTCACAAGCAGAGACAAAGTTGCAGATTAATTCCCTAAAAGCTTACTACCAAAAGAACTGCCTGGATTGCACACAGATCCCAGCTGACCACCAAGATGAGTGACACTGAACCCCAAGTATCACCTGGCACCAAGAAATACACACAAATATTGAAATCTCAGCCTCATTCGCCCCTCCTGCCTCCAAAATCATTCTAAATAACAATACTTCCTGAAAAAAACCACAACTATTTCCAATTGTTTTTTAAGAATTTCAGCTCTTCTCTTTACCATCTGGAAGCATTTAATCACAAAAAAGCAAAGATTCCATTTATACAGCAGAGCTAAGTAAACAAGAAAGCACGGTGGATTGTTATATAAACACTATCATTGCAACTAATTTAACATGCTACACTAAGGTGCTTCTGTCCAAATATTAACTTCAGGTGCACAATACCTGTGACACTGTTTTGAGCTACAATCCTCCTAGAAAGCTCTAACCCCAATGGGCAAAAACAGGACAAAATACTTTGGCCAGAAAAACAAGAACATTTTTTGTTACGCAGAATACATTGCTGGGAAAGGCCTCAGCCTGTGTGGGATTTCTGGTTACTGAAACATTTTCAGTTCCACTATCAACTCTTGGATATTCTTAGGAGCAGCAGAAATGTGTCACAGTTCATTAAGTCCATGAGATGACTTTAACAATGAAATATATTTATAATTACACCATTAATGCCAAGGCTTCAGCCAGGTTCCTATTTTACAAGACAACTGCTTAACAACCTAAATAAGACAAATCCTTCAACTGCAAATAGATATTTTCATTTTATACTGTGACACTTCCCACTAATTGGCCCTCACTTCTGGGACAGGCAACTCATTCCTACACTGGTTACACAAAATAGGAGGTTCAAAAGACACTGCTACTGTTTCAGACTTCTTCAGCTGATTAGTTTTGCAGAAAATCTGCACTCAAACAAAACCAGATGTTACTTTCCATGCTCAGGCTACTCAGCTACCTTGGGAAAAAGGTGCTTGAGTGATAAAGGTTAAAAAATAGCAGGTGTAGAACATAACATGGTGCTGTTAGCTTGACATAACCCACACACACAGTTAAGGAGAAGCTTTACCATGGCATTTACATGCTTTTAAAATACTGGAGAGCTTCTACAGCTGCTTGGCAAAGCCCCCACTTTCAGATCAGTTTGCAATACAGGCAGGTAAGTTCAGAGTCTTGCCTGAGAGGATTTGAGCTGTGTGTCTGTCAGCAGCATCGCTCCCAGAGTCCTGAGCAGTTACTGTTTATGTGCTACTACATTTACACCAGGTCAGCCAGCTCAGTAACTGAAATCTTCTGCAGCTCAACACAACTCTGGAATGGTCTTGTCCTCCCAGCCACCAGAACTTACAGCCTTCTCCATGCCCCTTCACTTTAAGCCCATTAATTTTCTGGATGTAGTGCATAAACCTTTGCATTTTATATACAGTGGAAAAAAGTGTCTGAAAATATTTACATAAGATCAACCCAAAGATCAAATATTGATTTGGCTTTGAAAGGTCAGGCAGCACATGAAAACTGACATATGCCACAGAAAACATAAGGCAAAAACTAATCTGGTGTGAACATTTACTAAAAAGTGGGATTTATAAACTGATAGCAATACATCTTCTAGACTTCATTTCACCTAAGTTCTAAATTATCTTACATTACACCACTTTTACACCAGTTTAACAAAGGAAGGCTTCAAGGTTATCTACAAAGATTAAACACAATTCAAAGAAATATCCCATTTCACTTGCACAAATAGATGTCTGATTAGTCTGAAAGTCAAACAAACTCACAAAGAAACTTTTTTTTAAATTGTTTATCCCACAATCAAATTCATCCTGACAGTGAGCAGACCACAGGAAAGTCCCCATTCTTACTATCAGGGAGCTCCAGCCTAGCACCTGTTTGAAGAGGGCTTAACGTTTTCAACACACGTTGTTGTTAAGTTTTGTGACAGAAAACAAAACATTCAGCCCTTCAAACAAAAAACAATGTGAGTACTGGCCTTGGGCAAATCCCAAAGCAACCGTGCCTGCCTTCCTGGAGGATGTACATTGTTCTCCACCAGGTGTGCCAGTAGCAGATGGGAAGGTGTTTGCAGTGCAGAGCAGTGCCCTGTGCAGAACACGGGCTCAGCAGCCAGCCCAGAAGGGCCCTCAGCCCTGTCCTGCACACCGCGTCCCCTCCGGCCCGGGAAGCTGTGACTGCTCCTGCTGCAGCTCTCCGTGGCTGTCACACCTCCAAAGCTACAGGGATTCCTGCTGCACTGCATGTCTGGGCTGCCCTGGGGAGCTCAGCAAACTCTGAGTGCAGAAATGCATCTGCAGCACTGAACACAACCAACACTTCCCACTCCATCTGTTTGCTGCCACTTTCAGCTTTGCACATTGGCTAAAACACTCATACACACAAAAATTGTACTAAAAACCTCCCACATGTCAATGGGGCACAACTTACCCTTACCTGTCTTCTACACAGAGGAACACTAAATTCTTCAGGAAAAGCATCAAGACACCTTCTAAAGTACAGGACTACTGAAGTTTCAAGTCAAGAATTTAAACAAACCAGAGGACATTTCTCATTACCTACACCATCTCATTCATTTGGTTTCTCATAACAATTTTTAGGATACAAGCATACTAGGAACAAACTTGCCCCCTCACTGTTAGGCACATGAAGTCCAAATAATTTGGTTTAACAGTTCTTGATTTCAGAGTGGGTGGATAACTTTTCCTATAAATAAAATACAGAGGGTCTGTCACGTGCCTGCATCTAACCAAGTGTGCTTTACTTCATACTTTCCTTCTCTCAAAATCAATATCCTCCTGCATGGGACTGGTCAGGCCTCTACATTTCAGCATCTTTTCCTAAATTCTTCCATGGTTACAGTGCTTCTAAAGTGAGAGACAGAGGTTAAATAGGGGTATCTTCTGTCACACTACCTCTCCCTTTTTACTCTGGACTTAGTTATCCAACAAGTGGACACCCTCCATATATCAAAAGTAGGATTAGAAAGAAAAGGCAAGATCTAGAGCAGAAGGGAAGCACAAAGGCCTCACCAGAGGGCATACAGTAATCTCAGAATATCTCCAAACACACCTCACCTTAGAGAAGTCATCACCCCAGAAGTGCTACCCCAGGAATACCACCTCAGACCATTCTAATCTGAAGGAAACACTTTGGTTTCGGTAATCTCTGCTGATTAGTTCTCAAAAAGCACCAGCTACAGATGTAGTCAAGGATGAGAACATGGTGCTTTCCCTGAGAGGCACTCAAGCATCAATAATTTAATAACTTAACAGTGGGAATTGGGAGCCTACATCCAACTTGAAAACTCCACTCTTACAGACCAGACAATTAATAAAGCAAGTAAACAGCAAAGAAGTCAGCAAGCTGACGTGAACACTTGGCACCACTTTCAGAGTTTCTCTATCAGCAGCTATTAAACTTCCCCACATAGAACAAAGGCTAGGGAGGGAGGAAGCTACAACCTCACATTTTTAATGAGGGCAAATGTATCTACACTGCTTTGCTGCACACTAGTGCTGCCAAAAAGGACTCCCAGCTGATTTTACTGATCATCAGAACACTGAATGCAGGAGGAAATATCTGAAACTGCAGAGGGCAACATGTACTTGTTTTTAGTTGCCTTCCCTGCAACAAGAAGGTTTTGATTTTTTTTTTGGTGGTCCCACTCAACATCATTACACATGCAAAATAATATACCAGCCTGCTTCCTAGAAGTGCCCAATGCATGTGTGAAACCAGCTCTTATGAAATCTCAAAGCTTATTTTGAGAAAATACTGTCCATATTGTTAGATTCAACAACAGACTGAATTACAGACCAGCAGCTGTATTGCAAACTAAGCTCACAGACATCACCTCCTTACTTGACTCAGGCTCACAGAATTCTATTGACTTGAGTCAATGATGCATTGACACAGGTTATGGAAGAGCACTAGAGAAATTAAAAGCCCCTTTCACTTTAATTTCTAGTGAGTGACTTCATATTATCGAGATCTGCTTAGATACTGGTGGTGGAAACCTGCAAAGCCAGGACATGATCTGTATCAGACAAAAGCTGGATGTGCAGTTGGGCAGATTTAACAGCTCACTTCTACCAAAGCCTGCTTCCCCTTTCCTGTCTGTGGTCTCTAGTCACACTAATCCCTCACCTTCACCCTCTCTGTCCCAACCTTGACAGGCTTCAGCTGCTTTAACTTATGGAACAGTTTTTGCTGTTTCTAGTTTTCAGCTGTTTACTTTGAGTTAATGCAACTCAGAGAAGAGTTTCATCAGTACTTCTAGCAGGAGGTAAGCAGTTGGAGAAAAATCTCATTTCAGTACAAGCACTGTGAATCTGGCTTATCACATCTTGCAGAACTGCATTCTAAGATGTGCTTTTCACCAGGCTACAGCTAAATAGCTGAGCTCAGAAAAACTTTAATACAGGATCTGAAGGTGAGGAGAAAAGATCTAGTCTTTCCTTTCTTCGACCACTGAGTCGCAGCTTAAAACAAGCTCCTTGGTCCAGTATTAAAGCTTCAAATTGATCCCACAATCCATATCTATTACTCTATAAACAGGCCACGTGAAACCTCATCCTACCACGTAAAATATTGAAGAGGTTTGGTCCGGGCTACACGAAAACCAGAACTGATACAAGGCATAACCTATCCAGCACACAAGCAGAGAGAGATTTCCAACAAGAGGGGCACATTTGGCTGACACCAACAACAGTGTCAGGGTCCGTTCTGAGGCAGCAGCACTGGGACAAACCCCACAAAACGCTGGGAAACCTTCACTGCAGGGACCAGCTGGCTTAGGGCAAGGAGCATCAAAGCGACACCGAATCACAGATTTGTCAGGGCTGGAAGGGATCTCTGGAAATAACCTAGTCCAGTCTCCATTAAAAACAGTAAAAGTAATAAAGGCACCACTAAAAACAGAGCACGGAGCACACCAGAAGTTGCTCTTCACGCAGCAACAGCTGCCTGTTGCTGACGAAGCTCGCTCTCTTCGCCTTCCTCAGAAAATCTGTTACTTTTATCGCATTTCAGGGATTATTCTGTCGATGCCGATGCCATCTCCGCCCGTCTCCTCCCAGCCCTACACCCGCTCCCGCCTCAGGAAGGCAGGTATGAGCTCATCCTCCCTCCCTCGGCCGCCGCCGTCCGCACAGCGCCGGGCGAGCCCCGCTCGGTGCCCGCGCCCTCCGCGCTCCGAGCGCACCCCGAGCTCCAGCGGGGGCCGCGGCCCCGCTCTGACCCCGCTTCCCCCCCGCACCCCCGGGAGCTGCCCAGAGGCGGCGGGGCCGCGCAGAGGGGAGGGAGGGCAGGGCGAACTCACGGCGCGGGGGAGCCCGCGGGGTGCACGTCCTCGGGTGCATCGTAGAACTCCTCGGTGTCGCTGTCGGACGCCATGGCCGGGCCGGGCCGCCACCTCCGGGCACCGCGGGCCGGGCGGCGCCGCGCGGGTATCGCGAGAGCGGCCCGGCCCCGCCCCCGCCCCGCGGAGCCACAGAGGGCCGGCAGGGAGGGAGGGAGGGAGGGAGGAGCTCCCCCGCGCCGCGCAGCGCCCCCTGGCGGCCGCCGTGAAGGGATGAGGGGGAGCCGCCGCTGCTCGGCTCGTGCGGAGCCCCCGGATCGCAAAATCACGGAACCGAGCGGGATGGAACGCACCTCGGGGTCACCGAGCCCAGCCCATGGCCCAACACCGCCCTGTCAACCAGGGCATGGCACCGAGTGCCGCGCTCAGTCTTTCCTTAAACACCTCCGAGACCGTGACTCCATCACCTCCCCGGGCAGCGCCTTCCAATGTCTGATCACTCTTTTGTGGAGAAATTCTTCCTAACGTCCAACCTAAACCTCCCCTGGCGCAAATAAAGGCTTCGTCCCCTTGTCCCGTTGCTGGTTCCTTGTGAGAAGAGCCCCGACCCCCACCTGGGTCTTTTCCAGCCAAAGGATTCTGTGATGGAACCAGGTGATAGAGAATTAAGATGGTCTACTAGACAAAACGACAACAACGATTTAAACGTTTTTTTCTTTTTAATTTCTGTAATGAATGCTTGAAACCGGCAGCAGGAATTAAATAATATGGTTCCTTATTTGTTTTTCCTCATATTTTCCTTCCATAAATTTTCATCTGATCTTCTGGTTGGCTTTGACCTCTCAACTAATTATGAGTAATCAACAGCAACTCCCAGAGGAAAGAGGCTTCCCCTTGAAGCCTGCATAGCTTTTAATATTTGCTCAGTAATATATGCCTGTTCCTGATCCAAAACACTTAATCAATAAATGTGAGCAGGTTGAGCATAAATTTAGGCTTCCCTCCAAATTCTCTGCACTGACCTCCTGCCTCCCTCGCTCCCTAGCTCAGCTACAGCTCTTTTTCTGACTTCTAACAAACACAGTTTCCCAAAGCACTGACACAAACTGGAGTTCTCTGGCTATTCTCTTATGTTTTGTAAAATAAGTAAAGGCTTAACGTATTGAGACAGATATTGTTGTCAAATGGTCAAAACAGAGGTGTTCACACACACACCTGTCCTGCACATGCAGGTAACATCAGGCCACATCCTCCTCAAAATTTCCCTTAAAAAATCATTATGCTTCTCAGCCAAACCAGAAGTGCTGGGATGACAGGAAGAAAACACACTGGAAATGCATGAGCACTTCTGATTCTTTTTAAAAATAAGGAAGAATGAGCCTAGCATACACCTCAAGCTCTCAATGCTGAAGAATTTGAATAAAAAATTAGTACAGAAAATTGCTGACTTTATTCATTACACACTGTTTCTGCTCTAACTGACAGCCAAACACAACAATTGCATTAAAGTAGGAGGGCCTCTAAATAATTAAAGTCTGTAATGATGTAACCTTAGCTGGGGAAGGCAGATGGCTCTGGAAACTGGAGAAAAATGCTATTGAAAAGCGTCTTGAATTGTTTATCAGTGTGTCACTCATGGCAGCTGCATGACTTCATGTTTTATTAGGCAGAGGAAATTATGTCACTGCAGAATTAAATAACATTCAAATAAAAGCCTAGTTTTGGTATTTAGTCAGGTCTTACGCAATTATTAAAATTCAGCTTTACGACAGTGCTCTTGACCTTTCCACTCCAAACATACTTGTTTTTTGCATCAGAGGGGCTTTTCAGAGGTTGATAGAGCCCCTAGATCAGGGGGATTATAACCACAGGACCACAGTGACATAGCCATGCCTGATTTACCCATGGAGACAAATGTAATAGTGGCTACCAAGGTGTTATCTAAGCACCAGGAAACCCCCTGGCTGAGACAGAGCCAGAACAAGGACTTGTTCCTGCTGGGGTTATGCTGGCTGCTGCCTCTGCAGGGTGTTGCTGGGGATGTGCAGTGTTTTCAGGCTGCCTGACTGCTGTTATCTCTGCTGCTCATAAAGATCAGCAAGAGGACAATTAGGTGTAACAGGGACAAAGTTTCCCGAGATAGAAGATAAAGATCATAATTAGTGTTTGCAAGTGACCTGGCTGCTTTCTCCCCAGAACTGGCACAGCTCTTCCCCACGTGCAGGCAGGGAGGAGCACCAGCATGGCAGTGAGGGCTCATCTCACCTTGCCATAGGAGTGGGATGTGTTGGCTTGAAGGGACTGCAATGCCCAGCTCTGCAAGGAACTGTTAAATCTTCAGACTTATATTTGACATTGCCCCTGGCCCAGTTTTCTCAGAACCAAACCCACATGAGGAAGAAGATGAGATCATAGGTTAAAATCCTTATGGATGGCAGACTCCTTGACATAGCAGATTGTACATGTGGTGAGATTTGCTAACATGAAATCATACACAACTGAATTACCTGAATTGTTTTCTGACTTCCATGTCCTGCTCAACCATTCATCGATGCATTTCACACTCGAGTGAGCGCAAACTGGTCCCAGTGTTTTCCCAGTACACCATGGCTGAGCCCTGTGCCCAGCAGCTGAAGGTCCTCCATGCCCTCTCTGATCTTGACCACGTAATGAGAATTTTTGTCTTCAGTTTGGACATAGACTTTCCCCAGGGCTTCCCATGAATCAAGCTCTTGTGTCAGCTTGTCCCAAGCAGTCTGGTGTCAGCAGGACCATCTTACCAAAATCACCACTGTGTGGAAGTTTCCTGGTCTTCTGCCATGGCCAGGCTGACTTCAAGCATAAAGCCCTGTGTCTTTTTGAGTGACTTTGCTGCTGCTTTCATAGTTCAGAGGCTCAGAAAGCACAGGAGTCCCTCTCTGTTTCTTCCTGGCTCATTTGCTAGCATTGCTGATATTGGCAGATAGGTCTTGGCCCCACTAAATCTTTGTATACTCACTGCAGACAGATACAGGGTGGATTTGCAGCCTCTGCAAAATATCACCCATGTCAGATTCATCTGGTCTCCTAGGAACATAAGGTTTTAAAGCAAATCTCTTTTTTGTCATTGCATTAAAAAAATAAGGGCAAAAAGTATTTTTAGGGTTAACTGGGAGCTGATTCAATCCTGCTGCATAGACAGTGAGTGATCTCCTGAGTGCCCTCTGGGCACAGGGAGAAGAAAGGGGCAAGAGTGCTGGAAGAACTGCTGGTCCCAGTCTACCATAGGATGAAGACAGTCAAAGTGAAACCCAAAACATCTGGCTGAACCAAGAATTACACCAAGATTTCCTGCATGGCATCCTTGGACATGCTTCTCTGTATGACCTTGCTCCCCGGGGATACAGAGTTTGGTGAGAGTAGAAGAGACCTGTGTGGAACTGTGAATGGCATCAGTGGTCAGCTAAAACAGGGCAAGTGCCTTTGATTCAAAATCCTGAGCACCCAGCCTGTGCTGGTCGGAGAGAGGCAGGGAAACAGGAAAAGCTGCATACCTTGAGCACCATGTAGGAGCATCTGTCTTTGCCAACTTGTTTGACAAGCCATTGATGCAAATCATGATTTCTGGTTCTCTTTGTGAGAACTGCTCCTGCCCAGGGCTGAAAACCACTGTTGATGCACGGGCACCTTCCCTTGGCACCTGCCACCACAGCCGTCACACAGTGTCACCTTGGTCCCTGTGCTGTCCCAGGGGGAGTGTGCTGGGAGGTTTGGTTGTTGACAACTGTCTTGCACAGGCAGCTTTGTGTGAAGGGTGGTCACACAGCATGCAGAGTGCCCCCAAAATGGTGCAGAGGTGCCAGGAGGGTCAAAGGAGGATGACGAGGGGTGAGAAACTTTGGCAAGTATTGGCAAAGAGAGGAACCAGGGGAAACTGGAGGAGGGAGGGAGGATCCCAGCTAGCAAAATGCTATGAGGGAACTCACATCTTCCTGCAGGGGGTGAAGAAGTGCACTAAGAAATGCAAACACAAAGATAAGAGTAGAATGTGGTCCAACACCCACCTCCAGGCACAGGGGAATGGGAAAGCTTCACTGGGAAATGGGGAATGCTGGGAAATGTTCTGAAGTCAGCTCCCACACAGTCCTCCCTGGGCACTCAGGTAACAACAGTGATGAAAACCCCGTAAACAGCAAATCAGAGCACAGAAATCACACTGGCCAAAAATGTATCAAGCAAAATGTTTCCTGAAGAAGGCGTGGCAGGGAAGAGAGATATGGCAAGGTTGTCTGTGGCTGTGTGTGTCAGGTGTGGAAACAGACAGTGGCATTTGCCAGCTGCTGATAACTGAGTCACATTGCAAGCCCTGTGCCTGGGCTATTTACACCAGCAGCTATGAAACAGGTTTGTTTTCATGCAGGTTATGAGACCGATAGGGAATGATGCTAGAACACATGCCTTTCCTTTCTGGGAGCATGGGAAGTGCTCAGCACAAGGCATGCTGTAGGAAAGAAAATATCACATAACTGAAAAGCAGATCTGGAAAATATTTGCCCTGAATGGACTGGGCAGTCTTTTCTTGTTGTGACTGAGAGGGAAAGGTCCTCTGACTTATTTTTCTGAAGGTCATCAGGAGCTGTAGTGATAGGAAAAGGAGAAATGGGTTCAAACTGAAAGAGGAGAGATTTAGTTTAGATATGCAGAAGAAATTCTTTACTGTGAGGGTGGTGAGACACTGGAACAGGTTGCCCAGAGAAGTTATGGATGTCTCATCCCTGGCAGTGTCAAGGCCAGTTTGGATGGGACATTGAGCAAACTAGTGAGAAGTGTCCCTGCTCTCCTCCTTATGGAGATGCACACCCATGCCTGGCAGTGCCCAGCAGGGTGTGCTTTATGCAACTGAAGGGGTTGGCTTGTTTTTTCTCTGCAAAGGCCAGATCCACCCTGGAAAATCCAGCAGTGAGTCTCCTTCCCATGGCTCAAAAGAAGGGAAGAAGAGGTTTAATGTCCACTGGGATGTTGATGCCCTTTTGCTCCAAGCACAGGGTATGCCCAGTCTGGATCCTGCCTCCATCCCACAGGTTTAGGGACAGTATGTGGAACTGAACAGCAGGGACTGGTCCCTGGCAAGGAGGAGCCAGGACAGGCTGAGCAAAACTGGCAGTGCCTGGGGGGTTTCCCTGCTTCCAGATGCAGAGCATCAAACTTTTCTGTTGGAAGTAGAAATAGCCTTGTTATTTTATGGTCAGTTACCCAAAGTATGAAGCAGGATAAAGTGCAGCTGCTAAACCAAGGCGAGGTGAAGACTCGGTGCCTGCTGAATGGGTTAAGAAATGGCTGAGAAAGCCCCAACTGTCTTTTGAGGTGGCCTCCCAAAACTCAGACTGTGCATGGCTTTCTATTCAAAGGGTTCTCCTGCTGCTCTGGCTTGCACTATATCATCTGCTCTCACAAACAAACCAATTTAACTACACAGATGTGCTGTTTAATCGCTCGTCCTGGCACGCTGACAGTTCCTGCATGTGCAGATGAGTTGTGTCTCAGCTTTGCCAATGCAAATGCTCAGTCCTCCAAATTTCCATGTTTTATTTTTGTCTGAAGATGCTCAATGGATACATATACAATTGTTACATTTTTGTTTTCTCTACATTCTGTCTCTAGATGCCTAAAGCACACTGCTATTTTATGAATCAGGCTTGGCGTATCAATGTATAGCAGAGCTGGGAGTTGTGCTCTTCTCTGAACATCTACTTTTGTTCTCCATTGCAGCTCACCAAAAATCATGATCAAAGCAATGAATGCTGGCATGCACAATCAAAAAGAGTGCATTGGCTGTTTTTGTAAGGAACAATGAGAGCAGCTTGCTTTGAAGTGAATTTTGTCAGATTTTAAAAGGTAATTTGTTACTTGTGAAGATTATCCAGAATTAATGTAAGTGATGAAAGAGAAACAAATGCATATCTTTTACTGACAAGATTTTACAGAACACTTATATTGAAAGGGAAAGAGAAATAAAAAAGATAATAACATTACAGTGGAGGAATGATGTTGCATACATTTTCTGTGTTGGACAAAATTCATTCTGAAATGGCTGCATTCTAAAAATGTTTACAAGAATCAGTCTGATTTTTAAAGACACTGAGGAGTTTGGAAGTTATAACTTTATATATACAATTAACATGAAGCCAGTTGGTGCTAAGAAAACATCTTCTCCAGCTCCTGGTCATCACATCTCTATTTAATAACCTGTGGCTGCTCTCCTGGGCACTGCCTCTCTGATGTGGCAGGAGCACCCAGACTCTCCTGGCCTACAGCCAGCAGGTCAAACTGAGATTTTATCAGCCCCTGGTCTCTGGTTTACACTCAACTCCTCCACAGGATAACTGCAAATGGGATGCAGTTGCATGAAGGAATTTCCATGACTGTAAGAAATTTTCCTTGGAGGGAAATGAAGCTGTTCTGTTGCACAGAGGTACCTGCTGGCCAGAGCAGAATCTGGAAGTTGTAGCCCTGTGGGCAGGACCCATGCTAGGGCTGACACTGATTTAGGGTCACAGGTGGAATTTTAGTATTCGAAGCTTCACTACTAAACTTTTGTCTTCCTGACCAGCTTCTCAGGGTCCCATGGCTTGCTGAGGCTGTGGGCTCAGGAGTTCATGTGCAACCTCATTTGTGAGCCCACATTGACCTGTGCCTGTATTGGTACTCTCCAGATCTGCATTTCCAGTTCTTCCTTCAAAACTTGCATCCTCTTCCACAAACACACCAGCTGCTTTCTCCAGCTCCATTGCCTGTCCACAGGATGCCCACAAAATGCAGAGCACACATCAGCACTGCTGGGAGGTCCCAGGGAGGTGCTGCAGTGCCCAACCACCATGGCATGAGTCAGGGTTACCATGGCAGCCCCAGCTTCCAACTCTCCAGCTTTCATGGCTTTCTGCCTAAATCTTGGATTAGTTTAACCCAAGTTTGTTTGTATCTATCATCTATCTATCTAATCTATCTATCTATCTATCTATCTAGATTATGTGCTTTTGATGATAATTACTATTTACTTTAGTGACTCATTCTGCTGCTTTTTCTCTTGATAGACTCTGGGTCCCAGAGGAAATGAAATTGTTCCTTGTTGCTCTTTCCAGTGCTCAGAAAGAATACATGGTGAATATCTGTGAACCTGGGTGGACAGATGGGGGAGAAAATTCTGAAATGCGGATTCTGAGTTTTTATGGAAAGAATCTACCAAAAACCTCCACTGATTGAACCACCTACCCCATTCCTGGGGATGAGCTTTACTCTCTGGTGCTGACAGTGGTGTTGCCAGAGTACAGAGATGGGGAGAAAGGTGGAGCAGTGGTGGTGGTGGTAGCAGAGAGGTGTCAATGCAAGCTGGCAGTAAAAGCTGGAATAACAGTGGTGATGGGGTCAAATGAGCATGATCTCCCCCAGATCAGGAGTATTTGCTGATATATCAAAGTATTTTATGTGGTAACCCTAGGGCACCCCTGAGACTGCATGGCAGCTTGTCAGAGTTTAATCTCATTCTCTTTTCTGCTTTTTCCTTGCCAGCAGGGAGTGTGTCCTACTCTGCCATTGTGTTTTACGTGAAGGATCACTCAGGGTGCAGCAATTTCCTGCTGTACACTTCCATTTGTGCCTCTTTGCTGCTGAATATATGTATTTAATTATAGGCAGCAGAAGCAATTTATTTGTTTAACAGTGGCTGGGAAAAATACCCAGGGGAGATCTCTGAACATGACCACAAAGCTGATAAAGATTAATGTTAGGTGACAGAGCACTGGATAAGGCTATTCTCACATTTGGGTCAATATCTGCTATTCATAGCATGAGCATTAAGTAAACTAATATCAGCTTATTATGTGCTATTATATTTAATGAAGTTCAGCATTTACTTTTCCTCTGAAGACTGCCAAGGACCACATTAACATTGTTGTGTGCTCTGGCAGGCAGGAGAGCAGTGTGGTGAGTTTAGCACAACAGTCACATCAGAGCTTTCAAAGGGCACTATGTGACCTCTATGATTTATTGTTAGGCACAGCTAATGATATTTGAGTTAGCCCCCGTTGCTAACACAGAATTCATTATTAGTGGGTATAAATCTCTTTCCTGCTACAGGTGTTGCTAACTGCTGTGGAAGCTAATAAAGACATCAGTAGTCATTTACAAAAAGAGAAGCTCCAAGGGTATTGTTGATATTGTTGTGCTTTAGTCAACAGCACTAGGTCCCTGCTGTGCTGTGCTGGAAATAACAAAGCAGCTCCTTTGCTCACCCCTGCACTTCCATTCTCACCTCTATTCATTTCCTGCATTGATTAAAAAGTAATAATAATAATCCCAGAACTATTTAGGAAGTGCAGAAAGCCGGCTGCATCCTGCGCATGGTGGCCAGTCTGTGTGTGTGAAAGCCCAAGCCAGGAAGCTCCTCACCCTCCTGAACAGCTGCCTCCACAAGGCTGCTCCCAAATCCCTGCATCCTGGCAGGATTTCTTCCTTTATCCCTTGGCTGTTCATCACCTCTCTCCTGCTCACCAACCACTTCAGCCACGTGGCACCCACTCTGTGAGGCAGGACTGCCTCCTGAATCCCCGGCAATGCCCTGCTCCAAGGTTAATCCAGCGGCTGAAGAGCCCCAGTACAACCACCACGAAAAAGAAACTAACCCATATCCAGCAATAACTTCTGTGGAGAAACAGGAATTTACTGGGAAAGTCTGGTTTTCTGTTCAGTGTGTTGAGTCACACTGTGGTTCTGGGGTAGCTGAAACCACTCAGGGAATTCTTCAGGCTGTGCTAAAAAGAGCCTGATTTATTGTGCTGAGGAGCAAAACCACCTCTGGCTGTGGGTAATAAACAGCCATCTGTGGAGGCACAGAAAGCAGTGATGTTAAAGAATATAAAGTTGAATGCATTTCTTACTGACACAGTTATTCAAGAGAGCCCAGCCATGGAGCACTTCAGATGCTGCAGGACAGCACTGCCAAGCTCTAGGCCAGCACCATGCAGGACCAGCACCTGCAGCAGCCGGGGGCACATTGAGGGTGTTCACAGCCCCACTGAAGGTGAAGAGAGAACCTGTAGCTACCAGGAGATAAAGACAAAGAGGGAGCTGCACTGAACCCCTGTGGATGAGGAACATCTGTGTTCTCCAGAGCAGGACCAGCATCCTGCAGAAATGGTTTTCCCATCTAGGAGAAGTTGTCAATATTTTTGCTTTTCTGCCCCTTATCAGCTGAAAATTCAAACTAAGGAGAAATTAAAAACTCAGGCATTATGTTTTGAACCTAAGTTCCTAAGTTATGCAGCCTAACAGGCAGAAGGAGTTACTGCAAGGTCTTAGTTTAGATCTTTGTTCTAAATTTAGAGCTTTTACTGGCTGTAAATAAAATTCTCATAGTTGCTTATATACAACAGTTTTCCCTCTCTTGGTTAATTTTGGGAGTGTTAAATATGTATTACTAACTAATTGAAATGGCATAGTCCTAGATTAAACTCCTCTAGTGGAATGAAATTAAAGGTTTCTGCTCTGGTTTAGAACTCAGTGTGAATGTTTTATAGTAGCAGCAAAGCCAGAATTACAGGTTAAGCTCCCAATCTGTGTGCATGACTAACACCAGGAAAACAGAAACAGTTTGAATTTTAGAAGCTCAAGCCAGGAAACAATGAAGGAAATGTAACTTATTTTAGATCCAGTGTTCTCCTGGAAGGAAGCAACTCTTGCTAAATCCCTGGGCTCTGATGGCTCAGGGCAGGGGCTGCATCCCAGGGATAATGCCTGGACCCTGTGTGGATCTGGTATTTTCATCCCATCTGTCCCACAGTGCTTGATTTGGCGGGACTGGCCAAGGCTTGCAGCAAAGCAGCAAAAGCTGTGCAATCACCTCTCTCCTTCTTGCTGGTATTTAGGAGCTCATACCCACAACAATCACTGCCCTGCCAATGGTTATACTGCCCTGGAGGGCCAGAGTTCTGGCAAATGTTCATTTGGTTGGGGAAAGAAACCCCACACAAAAACCTGTTTGTGACTGCCCCCAGTGCTCCTCACAGAGGCTGCCCGGAGGCTGGGCACCCCTCAGGTGGGCATTCTGTGGGAACAGTGGGTGTTCAAGGCCAGCCCTCCCCATTCTGCCAGCTCTGGCTCTGCCAACAGTGGCAGGGAAGCAGTCAGGAGTGGAGGCTAAAGAACAGCCTCCTCCAGAATTTTCTGTGGCTCAGATGACCCCAGGAAAAACAAGAGGGCTACTTATGTCTGCTTCCATATTTAGTACCGGAGGAAATGCCCTCTTCAGCAGGAAGGCAGCATGTTTGACCTTCCTTTCTGTGCGTCCCAGCATGCAGAACACCAGTGACCTTTATGAGAGTGGGGAGAAACATATCACTGCTGAATTTTGGGGAGAACTTGGCACATTTGTCACTGTTGGTCTGGGGCAACCGGGAGCCTTTCACCATCTTCAGCTCTACAGTGGGATCCTCCATCCAAGCTTGTGATTGGGCAGGAGTTGGTGGTTATGGTAGGAAGCAGCAGAAATGCTCACTGCTGTGCTGATTTGATTTTAAACTTTCACATGAGGAATGCTGAGTCAAAGCTGCCTTGCTCCTCACATGGGCCAAAACCACCCTGCAGTGTTCAATGGCAAGGTGCTGCTCTCAGCTGGCTTCTGCTTCATTTCCTCCTCAGCCCCTCAGCCAGCTCCATGACATGCCAGCAATTACAATTTCCCATTTCCTTCCTCAGCTAATCCTGAAAGGGACAATAAATAACAAGAGGAGTCCTTTATAAACAGATATGAAGTACTCACATCCGCAACCTGTTACTAAACTTACAGGGTAATTTGTTGTCAGAATATCTGTTGGTGTGAGCAGCACTTGGACAGGCCTATGCTACAGAGTGTCTCACTTCAGTACTACAGTGTCTCCCTTCTCAAACTCCAAGTCTTCTCTGCAGCAGTGTCCTCCCGTTCTTCCCACTGGAGGTGATTGTCCTGAGCTGATGGAGCTGATCAGGAAATGAACAGAAAAAAACTCCAAACAAACTCATGTGAAAAGATCAAACAAAAGGTTCTGATTCTTAACTGAGAGTGGGAGACTTAAGAATCTTTTAAATACACCTTTTTACAGCAGCTGGCTCTGAAATGACTGATAAATATCCTCTTTCCACAGCTGAAAAGGCAGCACCAAGGCTCAGTGGCTCAATCCCCAGCGCTGCCGGGATTGAGCCCCATTCTGCACCGAGGCCCATCCCAGCCGCTGATGGTCGCCCCGGGCTGAACCCCGAAACAGCGCTGAAGGGGCGAGGAGGGGAGCAAAGGGGAGGGGAGCAAAGGGGAGGGAAGCGGGGCCGGGAGTGCAGCCGGGACCGCGCGGCTGCGGCCGCGTCCCCAGAGGGTGGCGCTGGGGCCCCGCCGAGCGCAGCGGCAGCGACCGGCTCCGGTGCCACCGGGCGTGAATGGGCTCCCGTGTCACCGGGCAGCGAGGGGCTCCGGGCGGTGTCACCGGGGGCTCCGCGGCGTGTGCGCTGCCCCGGGTGCCCGCAGAGCCCTTCAGGGATGCGCAGCGGCTGCGGGGGCTCCACAGAGCCCGGTTCCCTTCGGCTGAGCCGCACAGTGAAGCCCCGGTACCAAACCCCTCTGGAGGCTTTGGGGTCACTGCTGTCCCTGCGTGGGCAAGGGTTTGACACTCCGAGGGCTAGGGCACGGTGTCTTGCCGCTGTATCCAAGAGCCAAAGCCGTCCTTATAGGAAAATGAATCATGCTCCATCCCTGGAAGTGTTCTAGGCCAGTTTGGACGGGCCTTTGAGCAACCTGGTCCTGTGGGAGGTGCCCATGGCAGGCAGACTGGAACTCGATGGTCCTTAAGGTCCCTTCCAACTCGAAGCATTCTGTGATTTTGTCTCTGCTCAGGGATTGGCAAAGGAATCAATTTAAAGCCATTTATTTGCCTCTGCATGGGAGCTGAGCTTAAGCATGCTCACTCCCTTGGGACCTTTCCACTTGCTTATCTTTGCAGCAGTTCTCAGGGGTTGTTTTGATCATCTCTGCAATAAATAAGACTGGTGGCTTTCCCCAGCTCCTTTCCAACAGTTTGGTTTTTGGGTACTAGTTGAAAGACTGGATATAGCATGTCTGCAGTAAAGCAAGCTGAGATCTGCCCTGTACTTGGTTGACTTGGCTGGTCTCTTTCCTAATTGAAAAATGCAGATAGCCCCCAGGCTCTCCTGTACAGATATTTCACAAAGGCTGAGAGGCTAAATCAATTTTAAATGGATTAACTCTTATGAGTGTACCTCTGTTTTCCTGAATATATATCACAGGACAATTTAAATAGATTAAGTCCTGCGAGTTTAGCTCTGTATCCTGAATACCATGGAATTAAGGAAATCTTGTTTTATATCTCTGGAAGGACACTGATTCATCACGCAAAGCAGAGATCTAGTGCAGGCCAGTGTCTCTTGGAAAGAGCTTATTGTGTTGCTTAGGTTGCTGCATGGTGTTTATCTCTCCTCACTGTGTCTTGAAGCAAAGCAAACAACATTTCACTGCCCCCTTGCTCAGGCAGCAGTGGAAGGGCAGTCTGGTAGAACAGAAAAGCACTTTTTCTTCTGGGGGAATGAATGGGATGAACATAATGCTGTGGGGAAATAGGTGCAATGGAAACATATCCCCTTCCTTGGGGCTGGGGCAGAGCAGAGCCTGGGCAGCAGGGCAGGAAGTGTCTGGTGCTGGGTGCTGTGCTGAGGATGGTGCCCACAACTCATCTCCTCCTCCTGCCATCAGAGCTTGGGGTTTGGGTGTCTACAGCACATGGCACTGCTGCAGGGGACAGAGCATGTGAGAATGCAAGAGTCGCTCTGCCAGCAGGGGGACGGCTGCTGCTGGGGCCCTGCAGTCCTGCTGCCTCCTCAGCCAAAGCAGCACAAGACCCCCGAGCATTTGGCACACAGGCTGCTGGAGCTTTCTGTGAGTACCTGGTTTGGAAGGCAGTTTGCAAAGCCACGGAGACCTGTCCCTCCCTGGCACAGTGCTTGCAGGGCAATGCTGGCACCAGAGCCTGGGCACTGCTGCAGCCCATGGGGCAGTGTTCAGCTGTCCTGCTGGGCAGATAAACCTGTCTGTGCTGGATCTGCAGCTGCTGCAGGCAGGGACCCTGTGTCACATCCACAGCTCCCTCTGGCCATTGGGGACACCACCTCCAACAGGGTCCTGCTCACTCACTGCTTCCAAACACAGACAGGATCTTCCTGTCTTGCAGATTTAAACTCCTCATTTGTTTTTACAACAGCCAAATAAGCAGCTGACTCTACCAAGACCATAAAGGAAGACTTGCCTGTTCTGCTTCAAGTATACATCCCAGACTGAAAAACTCCATGCATGCAGCACAAATAAATATGTCAAGGAACAGAAGAAAACATTTTAAGAGATATCTGTGTATAAAAAGCCCAATGATTAACTGCTAGTATAAACTTTGAAAAAAAAGCATCCAGATCCTTATAGGAGGAGCCACAGCTGGATGTGCAGGGGGCAGCTGCCCAGGACATCAGCCCCCAGAAATACTCTCTGAGGCTCAGAAACACTGTCTAGACACTGAGCACCTGCAGTTTGCAGTGCTATCCAGCAGGAAGTGTGATGCACCTTGCTAGCTTGCAGGAAAGCAAATATTGACATTTTGGAGAAACTTGTAAATAGCATCTTTGATAAAACTTTATTTAAGCAGACAGGACCTTTATGCTCACCTGCAATGTGAAATCCAGTAAAGACCAAATGTCAGACCATGGCCTTAAAAGAACAAGACAAATGACCAGAGTGAAGGACACATTACAGTAGGTAAATCTGAAATCAGCAGCAGCCCTCAAAGCACTTGGAGGAAATAGAAGCTCATCTCCTCCTTGCCATGGTGCAAGGTGCAGGACATGCAGCAGAAGCCAATTTAGATGTTTGTGCTACTATTGGCAGCCCTGAACCAAAGGTAGAAGATCCCTCCCCCTTCTCCAGCCCGTGGCAGTGCTGTCCCAGTGTTTTCTCACAGCTGCACCTGGGGCATTTCCCACTGAGCTGCTCCAGGCAGAGAAGCAGGGTTCCCTCAGGAGCAGAACCGTGGCAGCCCCCAATGCTGGACACAGCAATGCATCCCCTGGCACTGCCTGAGAAAGGCTGGCACTCACCTACCCAGGGGGGTCTGAACTGGAAGGAGCCTCTCCTTGTGACACAGGAATTGCAGAGCATACTCTGAATCTAAGGGGGCAAGGTGAATCATGGCATCAAGGCTCCTGGCATGCTTTGTGCCTGGGTGGTGCAGGCCTGGCTGGATGCACTGGCAGGGCAGGGAAGTGCACTCCATCCTTTGCCAGCCATTCACTTGTGCCTCCAGCTAGCACTAAAAATAGGTCACTTTCATCAGCCTCAAGTTCATCACCAAAAGAGAGCAAGCAGATTTAATTAGTTTGAACACAGCTTTGTCTAGTCTTCAAGGGGAAGATGTGAGGCTGGCTTTTGCATTTATTATTTATCTCCGATGGAAACCATTGGGGTGCAGTGGCAAGGCCAGGTGGGGACTTCTGATGGCAGCTGTGACAATGTGTCTTTTTTCCTGCTAATGAGGGTCAGGCCAGATCCAGCCCTGCCTGATCAGCAGTTCTGCTTACATCCATGTTCAAATTATTTCCCATTATTTAAAAACTGAATAAAGGAAGCTCAGGGAGGCTGAAAGCCCATGCAAAACCTGCACAGCATGGGGAACTGTCCACATTACAGAAATGATTGTTCATCTCTGTATAGATGGTGGCCGAGTCAGAGATTTCCACAGGGGGTAGCTGTCCCAGAGCTGTGGTCTCAACAGAAAGGGTAGGTCAGTCAGTGTTTTAAAGCATTTAACTCAGGTGCTGGGAAAAGCAGGAAACACAGAATTCATACTCTTGTTGGATGCATCTGGCCCTCAGCAGATTGAAATTCACTGTCATCTCAGCCACTTGCATTTGATTTACTCCTTGGCCAGGAATGATTTGTGTATTTCTGCCTATTGCAGTTCATTAGATCTAAATAACAACCATCTTGCTTCAACCTGAGGGCTCATCCACTTCTTCATGCTGATGTGCTCTGACACAAAGTCAGTCAGGAATGTGAAATGATGGCAATGTTTGCTTTGAGCCCACTAATGTGAGGTGCTCTGGATGGAGCTGTGCTGGCTGCTCAGCCCAGGTGAGCAGTGCTGGGCAGAACCATGGTACAGCGCCATGGCCCTGACAAGGGGAGCACCAGGGCTCTGGCTCAGGGTCTGTGGTGTTATCTGCTGCCCCATACAGATAACACCACAGTCCTGGCTCCGAGGAGGCTCCTGTGGGAAAATGCCAATGGGGCTTTTGGTGCTTGCTTGCTGTGGGACAATACTAGCAACAAGAGCCCACAAATTATATCTGTCTGTAAAAAGACAAAGGCAGCTTTGCAGGGTGACTTCAGGAATCATGGAATATGACATTACATTTTCTGTAATGTATCAAAGGCACCCATGCCCTCTTCCAAATGTCCTTCCAAATATCCAGGTGAGCTGACACCCATCCATCCCCAATGCCACCATACTCTGGGCCTCACTGTCCACCAGCAGAGCTCAAACCTCAATTTGTAGGTTCAGCCTAAACAGCCTCATGGGAGCTGTGAGCAATCTCAGGGCATGAAGCTTGGGCAGCTCTTTGCTCAGCAGTGATGGGCACAGGTCATTGGGCATGTGTTGTGCCTTTGTTGAATGTCAAATTAAAGAGAAAGAAAGAGTAAACTGGGAAATGGCAAAGACTTTCAGCACTGCTCTAGGACAGAAATGGTGACATCCTAGGCTCACTGAAAACAAAGTTGCACCATCTTCTTGCATATGCGTAGATTTGTTTTATACTCTTGCAACTGCACCTTTTAAAAGAAAGTAAAAAACTCAACATTATTTAAAAAAAAAAAAAATTAAGCCTGTCTGGTAGCTTGGAAGCTGCTGCTCTGGAGGGAAATATCTGCAGAGCAATAGTTTGCCCTGGCTGTTGGGGGGATTACAGGGTGGGCGAATTGATCTGTCCTTCTGGGTGGGAGGTGGGATGGGTGTGTGTGTGGGTGTGTGTGTCCCAAAGTGCACCTGCAGGAGCAGGTCAGCCCTGCTGGCTGGAGCTTTCCTCCCAGTTCATCTCCTTGTACATCCCTGTGTCACTCTCTGCAAGGTACCACCAGCCCTGGCACCTGGCCTTAGACCACGGCCATGCCAGGGGACTGGGGTGTCCACCCACGGGGCTTGGGACATGGAAAAACCCCAAACACCAGCAGCATCCAGGAGCAGCAGACGGAATTGCTGCAGGGAGCACACTGCTGCCTGAACCCTCCCATTCCCAGGGGTAGCACCTGAGCTGATAAAAGACAATTTCCCACACATTCTGCAGTTTACATAGTGATGATCTTCTATACTAATTCCCAGGGGGAGGCAGCTGAATTATAATTGGATATATGACGTAGCAAGGGCGTAACAACTCTCAGAAGCCTTTTCTGAAACAGATGAGTATCTTGATTACTCTGTCTGCATTTCTCGCCAAATGTTTGTTGAACGAGGCGTATTCATTATCTAGACCCAGTGTGCTCCCTCCTGCTGCGGGTGCTGAGGCAGCAGCTCCGGGCCAGGGAGAAGCCAGGGAGGTTCAGGTGTGTGCAGGAGTGGCTCGCCAGCCCCAGGAGCACTGCTTGCGGCCACCAGGACACACAGATACAGCCCTGCTCCCTGATCATGGTCACAGACACTGGGGTTTGAAATAAGGACAGCTGGTTGGGGTTCTTTTAAATGTGTTTTTCTAAAAATCCTACATAGTACTGTGGGAGTTTTAATTCACGTTTTTCTGATAAATTTATCAGGTAATGTAATTATTTTTTAAACCATGTACAATTTCAATCAACCTTTGCGTATATTCTGAAGGGAGAAAGGTAGAAAAAAGAGGAAGGGGCAGATTTGAGGTTCACTCTCCCAGCAGTGGCAGGGTTCTTTGGCCAGTAAGTGAAGCTGGGGCACAACTGGCAAGGGCAGGCTGGGAGCATCCCCCTGTGTCTCCTGGCCTGAACTGTCTTTCTTCAGGCCCAGACGGACCCTGAAGACCACCCCAGACAAGTCGCCCCTATGCAGAGGAGACATCTCTCAAAACAAAGTGTCTGGAGCAGCATCTCCCTGCAATCAGGGAGAGATTACCATGGGATGGAGCACTGAGCTGCGGTGCGGAGCAGCAGAAGCCCTTTCAAAGTGCTGGGTTACATCATATAAAGTTTAGTCACTGTTTTCAGGAGGGATAAAAATAGCACAGTGTGTGTGTGTGTGTAACATACGGTGGCACATCTGGTTACGAGTCACTTTTAGGACAGACTTTGTTTTGAAGGAGTGGGACCTCTAATATTGTTTGTGAATCCTTTGCAGACAGCCTAATAGCAAAGGAAAAAACTGGAAAATCATCTGAATACAAGTGGGTACAAGAAACTCTATATATGTTACAAATGCATGTATTTTGGCACTGGAGATTTAAGGGAATTGCATCCACATCTGATTTCCAAAGAATTACTAAGTACTTATTTTTGTCAGCCAATTCTCCTAAGGGAATGGTTAAGGGAAAAACATGCAAGGGGCAGCAAAACAGTATCTCAACAAACTCCTGAAAAGACAAGCTGCGATTTCAGTTAGAGAGAACATTTCTAAAGGCACAGTGAGTACCTGCCAAGTGCTCAGATGTGTCTGAATTTCCACCAGCCTCCTCTCCCTTTGCTCCCTTGGGGCTCCCTCCGCAGGGAAGGGGTTCACACCCACCAGGAGGCTGGGAAATGTCCAACCCACAGTGGCCACACACAGGGAGAGCTGCAAAAAAGGCAGAACTGGGTGAGACCTGACCACTGCTGGCTCTGCTTCCCCCACATTTAAAGGCTCTTAAAGGGTTTTGTTATCACTGAGGTCTCAGAGGTGTCAGCACGTCTAGTGCTGAAAGTGGGACGGGTGTCCCCAAAGACACGGACTCCTTTAGCTTTGAATTAAGCCCAAATAAACAGAATTAAAGACCATCTGGCTGAGGGATTGCAGGGGAGCAATCCAGCAGAGAAAACAAAGGTGAAGTGATAATGTTAGTGACAGCTTTTGAGCAGAAAGGCCCCGAAGGTTGTGTCTTTGTCCTAATTTTACACCATTGTTTTCTTGTATCCTGAGGAGTGTTATTCCAAGATATAAATAGCTGTGGCTGAGAACAGAGCAACACCTTTGTCTCTTCAGTGGCAGAGACCATAGTTATGGAGCATTAAGTAAGCAAAAACCAAACCCCTTGAAATAATAAGCAAAACTGATGAGTTTTGTTCACGCCTGTAAACAAAATTACATTCTGTGATGGTTCCTGTACTTTCAAATGAATCTCAGTCTAAAGCTGATGAGGATGAGAAGGGACCACTCTTCCCTGAGGTCCCTGTGAGCCCTGTGCAGACGCCAAAGCAGCAGAGCCCATCCCCTGCAATGCTCCATTCCCCTCAAAGTGGGGCAAATGCTTGGGACAGAGATGTGGAAATATGTGAGCAACTCGAAACATTTCAAATTATTACAACCCCCAGTGTGGATGGAGGTCAGTGCTGCTGGATGGCTGCAGGGCAGGAGCATGTTGGTGCCTGTGGCCATTGGCTCAGCTGTGCCTGACATTAACAGGACAGAGAGAGCAGAGATCAAAGCATATTCCATGTCAGAATCTCGAGGCTGCACACTACATCCTGTTTCTGACATCCTGCATTTTCCTCCATAGCCCTCTCCCTACTTCTGCTGGCTACATCAGTCCTAAGTGTTGGACTGTGCACTTTTAACTCCATTTTCTTTTAAAAACTGCAAGGAATTCCTATTTGAGAGCGCAGCCCCAAAAGCTGAAGCTGTGGCATAGAAACTAAAAGCTTTTGTAGAAACAATTTTTTTAAATGTCATATTACAGGCCGAGGCTTTGAAGAAGAATTAGCAAGAATTAGCAATGTCACTGGTGAAGGCCTCAGCATAGTCCGTGAACTTTCTTGATGATTAGCCAGCACCTGGAAAAATGGTTCCTGTTCCAACAGTCAAGCAAGACATAATGAGCAAGTTTTGCTCTTTAATATAAAGTTTATTTTTATACTGTTCTGATCTTCTTTAAACCAGGAAATTGGAAAACAGGAAAATCCAGGAAAAACAGAAAAATGGCAAGAAAATGTTTAGCAGTGGCACTGCTGGACCTGTGGTGTTTTGAGAATGAAAGTGGGACAAGTTTCATGCAGACACAGCTTCTTCTGTGACATTGATAGAACTGGAAGAACCAACACACTTTGCACAGATAACCCACACTTCAAGTCTAAAATAGCAGATATAATCTTCAAATACAAATGGAGGAGAACTGTGCTGGGCTAGCTGATGGTGCTGGGCAGTGGAACTGTCTGGAAAAGGGAGGTCAGTCCCCACAGAGCACAGCAGGGGATGTGACAGGGCAGCTGTGTTGCACCTGCACTCACAACTTCACATGGACAAGGAATGCAAACAAAGCCTGGTCAGAGGGCCACATCCCTGCTCTGCAGATGGTCTCAGAGCTTTGGGAAAAACCTCTATTTTTTCCACAGGGAAATGTGACTGTTCCTCATGGCACAGCTGCCAGAGCCCTTCCTCCTCCTCCTCCTCCTCCTCCTCTTCCTCCTCACCTGCTGTCACACTTGGCTGGGGGTGCAGGAGAGGGACCCTCTCCTCCTGCTGCAGCTTGAGGGGACAGGGATGGAGCAGGGACAGATGTGGAGACTGCAGTCACACCTTGTGGAAGCAACTTCTGCAAAGCCCAAATATCCCCTGGTGAGCAGCAGGTTCACATCAGCTGGTAGGTGTGACAGTGACCTCTCCTCTCAAATACTACAGGAATCTTCCGGCAAAGGGATACTCTCCTTTGTGAAAAACAAAAGCAAGAGACTATTTTTAACATTTTGATTTCAGGGGTCAGTATATTCAAATATTTATTGAATCTCCACTCTTGCAAGGAGGTACCCATTTATTTATAGCTGCTTCATGTCTCTGTGTTTTCTTCCATTCTTATGTTGTTCCAGCTAAAACAGCAACTTTTACAACCCTCCTCTGCACATTTTCCATGTTTGTGTTACACTGAGAAACTAAGAGCAACAGCACTCATGGTGAAAGCTAAATCACTCCTGGAGCAGTGGATGCAGTTGCTGTAGCAGAAGTTTGTACTAAATTGCTGTTTGGGGGGACCAGGTCCTCCCCTGGCTCCCACAGTCACCAGAACCTCTCACTTATCAGCAAGATGTCAGGGAGGCACCACAAGGCATCCTTGCTGCTCTTTTCTCTGGGGTGTGCATGCCCCAAAACCCCAAAGGCAAAAGGATGGATGAATCAATTACCCATTTGTTTCTGACATTTATGTTGTATTTGGCAGCACCAGCATGGAGTGGCATTGCCAAACTCTGACTTTGTTGTAGATTCGGGTTACACTGCCACAATCCTTTGTTAGACTCAGGGCTCACCTGGAAAACCTGTCCTTAGGTTATCCTCATAAAAATGTAGGAAATGGATGTGGCCAGCACTGACAGCATCAGGTAATGCTTTGAACACTGTCCTGGGACAAGGTCCACATCTCTGTGACCTGCCTGGGAAGCTGTCCCAGCTCCTGGCAGGGTCTCCCAGAGCCATGGGCGAGGACAGAGACAGGGGAGAGAGTTGATCAGTTATTGCAGAGGTATGGTGGAGCATCAGCTTTAGAGTGAATTGAAATTTCATTTTCATGTCTTTCCACTTTGCTGCAGGCTGCAATTCAATTAAAATTCAGATGCACTGTATTGAAGTGCAATTCCCCACTACCCCTCAGGACCTGCTTAGTGAAAAGCAGGCAGCATCCAGCATACCTGCTGCATTCCCAGGCATCAGCAGCACCACAGGCAGCTAGGAAAGATGTGGTGAGGCAGAAGCAGTAATTTTTTTTTTCAGACATCCTGGGCAATAATGTGGTAGGAACAGTACAAATTGCTGCTATCAGAAATGTACATTTTTAATGCTAATTCTGCTGATGAAAAAAAATAGTCATGGGAAGTACCTCAATGTCTTTTTTCTCCAGAAGAGCCCATGGTATTTAGGAATTCCTTCTAGGATATCACACACAAAGAGTTCATGCAAGGAGACTAAAGAAAGGGTTAAGCAGCTCTGCTTTGAGACAGAGAAGCTCTGAGGGTGGATATGATTTTTCTCATTTAATGAGAATCCTCATTCCATTTTTTAATAAACTGGCTCTCTGCCAGAAAGAGTCACAGAGAGGGCACAAACCCCCACTGGGACACATGGACTGGCCAGGAAATGAAGTTGAATATTAAAAATATTACATGTATACTAAAAATAATTTTAAAATATGCACATAAATTCCTCCCTGAATTAAAAAAAAAGAAACCAGCAAAACCAAACCAAACCCCCAAAGTTATTTGGCATCACTGCATGCCCTGGACAGCTCTGAGCATCCCAGCAGGATGGAAGCTGCACTGCAGTGGCTGTTTCCCCCAGCTTCACATCTGCCCACATGAAGAAAATTGACTGTAGCTGTTGTGTCCAGGACATGTGAGTGGAAAGAAACAGCAAGAGCCCTTCTGCCAGACAGTGGCAAATGTGCCAAGGCAGGGAAGGGAGGCAGAGTGTGTTAAATGGGTGTGATACCACGTACCCAGACAAAACAGTGTCCAGCATCCTCAGGAAGGACCTTCCTGAGGGATCAAGTGATCCTGCTCAGCTGTGGAAAAGACCATAAACTGCATCCTTAACCATGGACTAGACAGGACAGCCTGCAAGGCACAGCCTGTGGATTGTGTGCACTGCAACCTCTGCTCCTGAAGGGAAATGAAGAACCAGTTTTCTTTCCCCTTTCTGCCTGACCATCTGGATTAGAGCTTCCCTAAGGATTTCTCTCCCTGGCACTGAAGGGATTGCTAGAGAGCCAATATCTGGAGCACTTGAAAAAAATGGAATATCAACCTCATAAAGCTCCACAAATTCCTATCTGTGCAAGCTCCAGTCATCACATAAAACCACTGTCACAGAGCCCAGACAACAAAACCCTGGAGAAAAACACTCAGGACTCGCTCCTGTGCCTCTGGGTTTACTGGCACAAAGAGGAGGACTGGCTGTGCTTGCTTGTCAGACATTCACAACTATTTCCAGGAGCCTTTCAAGGATATTTTGAAAACACTTTCTATGTAGTTTCATGGAAATAGTTTTGAATGATGTGTTGAGCCAAAGGAAGCACAGCTTTGCTGGCATAGACACCCCATTTTATTGTATCATTTTTGATATTGTGTTTCCCTGTGTGGTGTAGGGGTTTGCTGCTACACCTTATGGACAGATGCTCTGTGGGATCTCCATCCCATTCTTCAAGAGTAATATTTACAGCCACCAGAGCCTGCAGCTGGGACCAGCAGTAAATAAGGAGTTTCAAAAGCAATTGGCTGGGCTCACCTCCACTGTTTATCCTGCTGCCAAACACCTATAATTTCCCTGCCAATACTGCTGACCTGTTATTTACAACTCCCACTTTATGCTAATTCATTTGGTCTCCCTGAAGGGAGACACACTGCTGAGAACTTCTGCCATAGCACGGAGAGTCAAGTTTGATATTAAAATAGTATGTCCCTACTGCCCCCACAACAGCAGGGTTTTGTTAGTGTTGGGGCACAGCCAGGAGAGCTGATGGTGATCCCGGTTTCTGTCAGTACTGGTACTCTTCGCTGTGCCCTCTCTCATACACAAAATTTAGAGTAACCTTTCGAGTGATACACAGAACACACATATGCAGATTCATGAGCTTCTTCCTGGCATTATGCTGTAAAGAGTATGGACTAGAAGTGCTGAAACCATGATCCTACACTCAGATTGTTGTTGGTTTTGATCACATATCCCTCTTTAAATGAAGCTCACCTTAGAAAGCTCCTGGAGGGAGTAAATCTCTGTGGTCAGCACAGACATTTATGGGCAGACCTTGCACAGCCTGTTCAGGAGCTAGGCTGTGAACCTGTCAAGGAGCTCAGCCTGTTTCTTTTCCAATACATGTTGTGTTGCATTTTTGTTTCTGAATTTTACTTTCCTTATGCCATAAGGAAAGGCATAGGAATTCAGGACCAGTTTCCTTTAGGCATAGGAATTCAGGATCAGTAGTCTCTGCCCTCCCTGCTGTAACAGATCTTGGTGTTTCCTATTCAGGATGCAGTAGCTGAAATGTTCCCCTGTAGATAAAGTATAGAACTGAACATCTTTGTTTTCTCTCTGCAGTGATTATCCTTGTGCTGCACAGAAAAATAAAGACACAGACTTGCACTGCAGTCATGGTTCAAAACTTAGGATTTATATCCATGCAGCTACTGCATAAAATACCCTGTAATGAGCTAGCTGGTGTCACTGGGTTCTGCTGATGCTGTGCACGCTGCAGCATCTCAGTGGTGCAAGCACAATTTGTTTATCTCTGTAGAAATAAACCCTTCACTGCTGTTGCTGCAATGCTGATCAGCCTTCCTAGAGGTGCCTGAATCTGCCTCAGGGCAGGTTCCCTTGCCTTTGGGAGTATCATGATGAGGCACTATGTTTTATCCTGTGGCAATGTGAAACTTTTTTTTAAGCATTGTTTTGGGAAATGGCCACTGGCTAGTCCTGTGTTGTTCTCCTGTCCATATTTTTGCATGGCTCAGAAGGTTTACTGAGATGCTTTAGTATTAGCTGATGAATGGAGTCATTCCACACCACTGCCAGTCACTAAATTTGCTCCACTTAGAACCATTGAGCTGCTCTTGCTTGGAGATGGATTTGTTAATGTATTTCCTGACAGCAATCAATAATTTATTTTATATTCATTGTGATCTCTAATTGGGAGCGAACCCTAAAGACAGATTGCTTTGGTGTAAGAACTATTGACTGCTGCAGAAAGCCCATTTAGCAGCTCACTTTGTGGAGAATGAGAGCACACACTTGTTTTCATTGCTTTTGTGATGTTAAAGGGTGACCAGAGGCAGCTCTTCTGCCAGGACGTGGTCAGGTTGTGTCACACCCAACTTTGATCAGATCCTACAACTTTCAACTGAGCAAGGCTCTAGAGATCAGCACGAGTGTTTGCAAGAGGCAAGCAAAATACAGCCTTTATTACCTTTCTTTGTGTGATAGGAAAAATAACACACAACAGAAGTTCATATCTCGTTTTGATATTGCAGTGATAAATGATAACTTATACAGGGGTTTCTAGAATTCCACATTTTCTATCCTTACTGCTAATTATAAAGAAAATAAGGTGCATTGCTTTCTTCACATGGTAAGAAATTCCCAGGTATCAAACAACCAGTGCATGGATTATGGCATGTGCAGAGAGCAGAGGAGTGCAGTGCTGCACTGCAAGGCTCCACTGCTTCATCAGGAGCCACTGCTCTCCCTGTTGCTCCAGGGGAAATTATAAATATGATCCCTCCATCTGGCACAGGCCACTTCTCCTGCATCCTGGCTGAACTGTGTTGGCTGAAGCAGTTTCCTCTGCTGGCACTTGTTCCCTGTTCATCCCCACCTGTGGGAAAGGAAAGGAAGATGAAAGTGATGTTATTTATCTGAATTCCTGGCAGTGCTGAACTCCTATTTCCTCTTGGTGATAAGAAAGACCTGTAACACCAGTTTTATGAGTTAAAAGTAAGCTGATTTTACTCAAATTGAGAATTATTATTAGTGTTTTAGAATTCCTGTCATGTTCTGAAAGCTGCCCTGCAGTCATATGAAAGGAGTTAGAAACATTTGCCAGCAGGGAACAAAAGCATAAGCGTGCAATGACAAATTGTTTAGCCTGGAGAATACACAGTCTGCAGTGCTGGAAGTAGCTGTCTGTGGTGATTTGTAATTCTGTGCAAAAAGTGTTGTTCCAGTTGCTGCCTAAGCCAGAAGAGCAGTGAGAATTTGCAGAAGACATTGATTAACCCAGCACTTCTGTTGGCTGTTGGAACTTGTAGAAGCTGAATGCAAACATAATTATTTCATGAATCATAAAATATCCCCATGCTGGCACTTCAAAGCTCAATGCTGCTGCACAGACATTAAAAAAAATAAAAGAGAGAGATTGATGGAATGATAACAAACACCTTATTGTAGTGCATTTTGGAAATGTATAGGGTTGAAAGAAGGTATTGTATTTTGCTTTTTTTCCTCAGACATTTGTTGGAAGCACTTCCTGACTTGCACTACTTCACTTTTTGCCTTACAGTGAGAAAGAATTACATCTGGCTATTTTTTCCCCATGACTTTAAAAGCTATAAAACAAGCTAAACTTTAGAAAAGACACAATGAAGACACAAATCTGACATTACAAAAACCCAGACAATTGAGACTTTGGCCTTTCTGATAATCTATATCTCAAACTTCAGATTTCCACCCCTCTCTGGGCTGCCTCAAAATGTGTACAGGAAATCAAGATAAAAGCAATATAGAGAAATAATACAACTAAAATATTGAGTTGCTTCACTCTTCTTTATAAATTTGAATCTCAAAGACAGCAAGCAAGGAAAGATTTTACAGGAAAATTCCTGTATTAAAAATGACAGCTGTTGTGGAGGAATACCTGAATTACCGAAGAAATGTCTTGACTGAGTCCTGCACCAAGTTCAGGCACAACCTGCAGCCTGCCCCAGCTCCCAAATGGCTCTCTACCTCAGCTAAGGAAAAGCACTCCCTGATCTTTTGATAGTGATATTTTACTATAATATATTATAGCATGAAGAAATCTATTTTAAAAATAGCTATTCCTCTAAATCTGAAATTCTGCTTTGCTGAGTTTTGCTGGAGGAAAAACATGATAAACTCCAAAATTACTTTGGAGAAAATGACAAGTTCCACTGCTATTTATTTTGTGAGTGAAATCCTTGGAGGTAAGGGAAGACTTGGGGCTGGGACTGGCAGACTGCAGCTGGTAAAGGTTGTTATTTGTCAGTGCTTATGTTCCCAAGGAAGGCTTCCAAAACAATTTAGTCAACTGAAGATGAGGCAGTCCTTGCTACAAATGGAAATGTTGCAATCACACCCTGCACGACAAAGTGGGTAAAACATTTTGTGTGTCTGCCACAAGAAGCCATACCCTGGGCAATGGATCTCTGACTGTCTGATGCCCACTTCACCCTTTTATGCAAAGCTGGTGTGATACGGAATGTAAAATCTACTGGTATGTCTTGAAAGGATAAGTCAATCAGCAATCTTAGCATGTTTTAAAAATAGCATTAAAATGTCAGTGTTGCTTTTATATCAGCCCTTCATGGCCTCAAACTACAGAGGTTATTGCTGCAGTGGACAATGTAAGGATGTCAGTGGTGTATTTAGGTCAGATTCTCTCTTTGTAGTTGTTGGGTTAAATTTTAGAGCTGCTCTGAATCCTTGAGGCATTGAAATCCCTGCCTGCCTGGGATGGCCTCCTTTCTGCCTGAATGCCAGTCACAGACTCCTCTCCCTGCAGTCATCTTCTCTGCTTTCCCCATCCTGCCTTCTACTCCCTTCACATTTCCTTTGCCTTCCCAAGCTCCTCAGATTTGGATCAATTTTAACCTAAATGTTTTCTGTCTTCTTTTTCTTCCACATGATGAATTTTAATGCTCAGTGGCCAAAGTAACTCCCCCTTCCTACATATTTTAATATTTTAAATATGCCTCTCCAGTGAGATGCTCCATTTACATTGGAAATGTTTCTCTGAGAGTAGCAATGCTGTTTATGCTGATTTCTACCCTGTTGCCTGGCAGAGAAGGGCAGGCTGTCCAAGCTGCCTGTGATTCTCTGTGCCCCAGTAATTGCCATTTCAGCGGTGGCTGACTGTGTGGAGGGCAAAGAGAGACAAAGCATTAAAAGGGCGAAGAGAGATGAGGCATTCAAAGTGGTATCAAAAAAAATGAATCTTTAGGTTGTTGTTCAGCCCCCATTTTTAGTTTTGTGAAAATTGCTGTGGATGGTAAAAAAAGCTTGAAAATCAGGCTTGAGTATGCAGGATTTATCGGTATTATAATTTAATTTAGAATGCTTTTGTGTGCCAGCACATACCAGGCAGCTATTTCCTCTTCCAAGCAGTGGGAACTACTCTAATATCTGGTACTTTTGTAATGTAAAGGCACTGACTGTGCAAGGAGAGACATTTCAAATATCTTTTTGATAAAGCTTTAATATATATTTTAATGTTATTAGCTTTTGAGGGCTGCCTGCAGCTGTCTGGGGAGGCATGGCTCTGTCTGTGCACCTCAGCTGGCTCTGATCTGACCAGTGCTTGGCTGGTGAGGAAGCTGATACCCATTTCTGTGCCCGAAAGCATGGGGCTGGAAGGTGAAATTTCCATTTTTCATGCTGGGCACCAAAAGTATCTCATGTTTGCATCTCAGGACAGGGAGAGAGGCTGCCAGGCTGTCTTTCTTACAGGAAATATCTGAGAAACTGGGAGGCTTTCCTTGGTGTGCTCACAAAGTGGTCAGTGCTGAGTTGTTCCTGGCCTTTGGCATGGGATGGGATGGGATGGGATGGGGTGGGATGGGATGGGATGGGATGGGATGGGATGGGGTGGGATGGGATGGGATGGGATGGGATGGGATGGGATGGGATGGGATGGGATGGGATGGGATGGGATGGGATGGGGTGGGATGGGGTGGGATGGGATGGGATGGGATGGGATGGGATGGGATGGGATGGGACGGGACGGGACGGGACGGGATGGGATGGGATGGGATGGGATGGGGTGGGATGGGATGGGGTGGGATGGGATGGGACGGGACGGGATGGGATGGGATGGGATGGGATGGGATGGGATGGCAGCCTGCAGGAACAGCTGGGAGCTCAGCACTGCCTGCTCTCAGCAGATGTTCCTTTCTGCTCCAGCTCTGCAGGATTTCTTGTGCATTAGCAGGAGCCAGAGCTGTCAGTGAACTTTGGAAATGCAACGTGCGTGGCTGGAATCAAGCTGTCTTGGGGGGAAAGTCAGCTTTAAAAACACTTAAAATGAATGATTTTTTACCACAAAACATTTCCAGTGTTTACTGCTTGACAAATATGCACCTCACCTCTCGTTTTAGAATGATTTTAATTTTGTGAGGCTGTTATTGTTGCATGAATATGCAGATCTGTCCTTTTCATTATAGGAAAGGTATAAATCCTGAAAGTAGCTTTTCTAAATAGCAGAATAAAGAAAGTAAGAGGAACTAAAAAGCATTCCTGCAGCACAGGAGCTCACTTCACACCTGGAAGCACAGAGATGCATCTCCACTGCAGCCCTGCCCTTGGAGAAGGGGTCAGGGGTGCTACAGTTCACTTTGGCAGGCAATGCTGGCTGAAAGAGCTGCAGAAACGCTGCCTTAAACACGTGTGGGTACTCACTACATGTGAGCTGCAGCTCCTCACATGCCCAGATCCAGTCTGACAGTAACTACCTGCAGAACTGCAAACAGTGAATCAATGTTGCCACAAGCAATTGAAACTTAATAGAGCATATTTCTCCTCTCCCCAAGTTCCATGTTCTGTTTTGTAACAGATTCTGTTACAATTTATGGCAAAAGCTCAGAATTGTTTCCAGCTCAGGTGGTGCTGGGTACGTGTTTCTTTTGAGATAAAATCGAGTTGTATAATTTCTGAACAGGAAATACTCTTGCTTAATGGATATTGCTCTCTCTAATCTGTAATATCAATGCAAAGTGATTGTGAGGTAGATATAACCTGCTCTGCCTGAACTGGTAGCTGTTCATTTTTATACTGTTCTTAGATGCTGAAAGCATGTATTATCACACCAAATTATGATCAGTATAATTATCAAATTGTATCAGATTTGTCAGCATAAATACTGAGAATGCTGCATTGAAAGGAACTATTCTGTAAAGCAGACTTCCACAGGAAATGTTTGTGAATAGAGTTTTGCTGTAATATAATATGTAATATATATTATAATCACATATAAAACTTACTATGTAAATTGCTTTGTATTAGTAATTTTGTGTATTTGTCTTGTGTTTATACTTTGAGATGTCTGACAGAGAGTCTATAGCAAATTTCAAGTGGATTTCTTATAGAGAAATACATAACAGACATCAAAGCTTTGTACAAAAGTACACATAGAACAAGTTCTTTTTATGAAAATATAATACCTAAGCAACCCTAGTAAATATATTTTCAAGAGCTCCTTAGTGACAAAGCCTAGGTCTGCTGAACAGAGCTTTGCAGCCCTCCCCTGCACAGCTGGGCTCCTGGGGGCTTCCAGAGGCATCCTGGAATTTGGTGCTGAGAGGTCCCAGGTAAAGACCAGGAAAACTTGCCTGGTTTTCAAGATGGAACTGTTGGGAGAGCACTGGAGCAGTATGAGCATTCGATTCATTTGCCAAGTCCTTAGTTAAAAAAAAAATAAAAAAGAAAGAAAGAAAAAAAAGGAATATTCAGTTGTGAAATGAGTTGGAACCTGGGCTGTAAAAAACCACCTTTTGCCAGGTAAATGAGCAAAGAGGATCAGAAAGTCAGAAAGTTTCTGTTCTGTTGGAAGTGTGGGCTTGAACTTGGGCAAGACCCTGTGGTTCATGTGCATTGGAGACATTACCTTATCTTGGGATAAAATAGAGCAGTAGGGAAAAAAAGCAATATCTGGAGTGGCATGTGTTTTATAGCTAGTGTCCATCTAAATGGCAAATTTCCCTTTCTTTTCTAATGGAAAGAAAAAAGCAAAAAGGTGTAGAACTCACTGTTGCAACCTCCTTTTGTAAAATATTGTGACTGAACACATTCCTATACTGGAGATATTGTATTTGGGAACATTTGTGTGATATCCAGTGTGTCACTCTGTCCATGTCTCTTCTCAGCAGAGGTGAATTCTTCCTAAAGGTTTGTAATGATAAGTCGAGACTTATCTTTACAAACAGAGCACTGGCTCATGCAAGAGGTCATTTTCAAGGACAGGAGTTGGAAAAATATACCCAAAATACATACACAAAAAATGCTTTTTTTCTGCAACTGAGATACTGATTTTCTTATCATCTTCAGAGCAGAGGTGAATTGGTTCCTTGTGCCTGAATTTGCTTCAGTTGCTCTCACTGATGTGAGGAGAACAGAAGGGAACCCAAAACTGCCCACAGCAAAATCTGTTAGAGTTTCTCAACCAGGACAGCTTTTACTCTGAGATTGATGCTGCGCTGGCTTTGATAAACCAATGCAAAAAATGTTTGGATAAAAAACAGCTTCAAAAGCAAGTGCTGTCAAACATACACAACTCTGAAATGGTGTGCTATGGTCTCATAGGTGTTTCAACTTATCCTCCAGGGTTAAAAGAATGAGGAGTTGGTTGCAGTCTTGGCTGGAAGGTTACCTATGGCTTCATAATTAGTTTTGCTTCAAGTTCTGCCCTCAATTGCATTGCTGAAATTCCTATAACTTCATTAGGGTTGGCTGGGTTTAACGAAGGCATTATTTGCCCTAATATTACCCGCAGTCAAAAATTTGCTGAATGTTGGGGGTTCAGTAATTAAAGGTGTGTTTACAGGAAACAATACAGGCAGAACAGCAGAAGAACAGCAGCTCCCAAATCAAAGATGTGGCCACATGAAAAAGAGGAGAGGACTGTGAGGAAAATTCAGGGTTAGCATCCTCCAGCATTATGGGAGCAGGTGAAGCAATTCTGAGCTTTCCAGGAGCTAATACTCTGGTCTGGGGAGCAGCTTGTGGCTTGCCTTTCACCTGGTAATGTTGCTGACCCCCAATGAATCCCCTGGAGAACACAAGGAGATGTTTTTGTGTATCTATCACTCTCATTCCCTGGGCCACCAAGGACTAGTGAGTGCCTGAGAGGGGGTGACAAGGAAAATGGAGAGCAGTACTTCATTGGGAAGTGTAGTGACAGGACAAGGGGGGAATGGCTTCAAACTGAAGGAGAGTGGGTTTAGATTAGACATTGGGATGAAATTATCTACTTTGAGGTTTGTTTGAGGTACTGGCACAGAGAATCTGTGGACGCCCATTCCTGGGAACGTCCAAGGCCAGGCTGGATGGGGCTTGGAGCAGCCTGGTCTAGTGGAAGGTGTCCCTGCCCATGGCAAGGGGGTTAGAACTAAATGGTCTTTGAGGTCCCTTCCAACCCAAACCATTCTGTGACTTTATGACTGTTACAGCGTCTTTCTGTCCCCTCTGCTGTTCCCGCAGCTCTCCTGATGCACCAAGCTGCTGGAGACAAGCCCTGCTGGCAGACCTGCGACCGCTGTGCGCCGTGGCCTCTACTCTCTTTTCTCCCTCCTTCTTTCCATCCCTCCCTATCTGTCCATCCCTCCCTCAGTCTGTCTCGCCGTCCGTCCGTCCGTCCCTCCCTCCCCTCACCGAGGCCCCGCCCCTTCCCCATATCCCCGCCCCCTCCCTTGTTGCCCCGCCCCGCGCAGGCGCAGTGGATGCGGCCCGGCGGTGACGCGGGGACGGGCGGGGCGAGCCGGGCGCGCGCGGGGAGCGGGGCCGCGCTCGGCACTTCGGGGCCGCTCCGGAGCGGGACCGCGGCCGGGCCGGGCGGCCGCAGCCGCAGGTGAGGGCGAGGCGCGGGCACCCGGCTCGGTCCTGTCCTGCTCGGGGGCCCGGCGGGCCCGGGGAGCGCCGCGTCCTGCGGGGCCTCTGCGGCCGCGGGGGGAGCGGGGCCGCGCTCGGTGAGCGGCGCGGGGGGGCTGTCCCGCTCCGGAGGGGCTGCCCGAGGGTCTCCGCTCGCCGGGGCCGCTCGGAGGCCGCGGGGCAGCGCTGCTGGCGGCGGGAGCTCCCTTGCGGGCGGGACGGCACCGGGCTGTCCCGGGTGAGCTCTGGGGGGCGGCGGGCGGTCAGTCCGGTGCCGGGGGCGGTGCGGGGCAGCGCGGTACCCCCGGGTCCCCCCGTTCCAGCGGGACCTAGCGAGCGCTGCTCGGTGCGGGGCACAGCCGGAGCGCGCCGTGCCCGGCGGGGCAGGGACGGGGTCCGGCAGCACGGGGGTCACCGCTGGGGACACAGCGGGAGCGTCCCGGCCGGGGTCGCGGCTGGCGGCGTGTGCGGAGCGGGTGCCGCTCGCTAAAAGTGTCTTTAACTCTCCTTTTGCGGGCTTTGTTGTGCAGCCATTGTAATCTTGCTCTCTTCCTTCCCCCGGCCCGTTCTGCTCGTCAGTGTTTATTGTTCCTTGGTCCTTAAATGGCTGGAGCAGGTCTGGGTGCAGGAAGGAGTTTTGGGGATTAGCTCTGAGATGCAGCCATTAAAAAGGGGATGTAGCTGTATGTTGTAATTAACTTGTCAGTTTCCTCTTTTCCCTGTTCTCATAAAATTTAGGCCAAGCTCTGTTTTTAGTAGGTTCTGTTCAGGACTTTTCGCCTCCGTATGAGAAATGCGATGTTAACTTAAGAACTCTAGGAGTCTTGGCTCGGCTCCTTTGTATGATTCAGGAGACGCAAGGTGCACATCTTTGTCAGTTTTGTATGGCAAAGGGCGCTTCAGCTTGGATGTTCTGAGTGTTAATGAAACTGATGCTGTCTTAGACCTGCTGTGAAATCTGCATCAGAAGTACTTCCCTCGCTCATTTAAATATGCCTCATACATTTGAATAGAATGCCACAGAAGAGTTTTCCTTATTCTTTCCCCAGTGAGCTACACATGGAGATAATGCTAATGAATAACCTTCAGGGCACTCTTCCCACTTCTCTGATTTCATGGTAGAGCTTGTTCTGCAGTCCTGTTTAATACTAGAATATGCTGCAGAGTGTTGATAGTAAAAAAAATCGGTGTAGTAACTTGGATTAAATGCTATCCTGAATGGACTGCGTGTGATCTCTTTGATTCTGTGATTTTCAAAATTGTGCTTCTAAACATTTTCCTTCATTTCTAAAGTTCAAAAAATTGTAGTGAGGTGCCAGCACAAATTAGCATGCTGCTCTGCTTCAAAGAAGCAAGACTGCTTCTAGTGAGCCAGTGACTCTAGGTGTCAAAAATGAATTAAAGTGACTTTGCCCCAGCCAGCTTTTTTTATTATTATTATTCCTTTAAATAATTTCTTCTGCTCTTCTGTGAAAGATTCACTAAGCTGAATGCCATCTGAGGCTGTAGTTCAGCCGTACCTGATCTGTAGCAGTAATTGTGGCTTGGAGACTTCTGCAATTCACGGTATCATTGGCACAACTTCTGGTGATGTGTGAAGCAGATCAGCAGATGCACCCAGCCAGAAGAAAAGGGCCCAGATTTCCTGGTCTGGTTTGCAGTGGAGACCCCCAGATGCCAGCAGGGCATTTCCATGCTGAGCACTGGGATGTCTCAGGCAGCTGGGGGGCCATGCAGGGAAGGGAGCACATGCAGCTGGTAAGGGAGGCTCAGAGGGGAAGTGAGATGTAGCTCTGCAGGAAGGGCTCTTGGCTGGCACATGACCTGTCTAGAGGCACAGTGGGGTTGGGCATACAAAGGAAGGCCTTGCCTTTTCCCCCTGAATTCCAGGCCGGGTTGGATGAGGCATTGAGAAACCTGGTGCAGTGGGAGATGTCCCTGCCCATGGCAGGGGGTGTTCGAACTACCAACCCTCAAGGTGATCCTTGAGGTCTCTACCAACCCAAATTGTTCTATGAATTCTAGTCACAAGTGTGATTTCCCCCTTTGTTTTGTTTTCCAGCAGGCTGAGAAAAATGCTGGAGTACTTGAACAAAAAAATCAACAAGCTGTCTCATGTTGAATATATCTCAGTGTAATTCAGTACTTCTGTGGTTTCTTTGACAGTGGTGATGGAGCCCAGGTTGTCTGGATCTGAAGGTATCATTGAAGTTACCTCCAGGGCTCTATGTTCTTGGTGGGTCTAGCTGTTACAAAGGGATCATTAATCAACACTACAAAGAAAGTGTTGGTAGCAATTCCAAAGGAATCTGCAGTGTGTTCTGCTGGGAGTGTTTCTGCTAACACTACTCCATCACCTCCACAAACACCACGAGCAAAGCTATCAGAAATGCTCGTGTTTTTCATGGTTGTTAGGTTGCTGAAATAGTTGTGCTTCCTAGTATATGGCTTTTCTTTTTTTTCCCCTTTGCTATTTTAGATGATATATCTGTGCTGGCAAAACTTTCTGTGAAACTGCACTATGGCACAAATTGAACAATTATGGAGTGTTTTAAGAAAAGCAGCCTCAGAACATTTCAGTGTTTGGCTGTTTCACTGTATCAATAGTGGAAAACTTTTCTAATGACTCTTAATAGCTTATCAGAGTTGATTTTGACAGCCTGGGGCTGGGTTCACAGGGATGGATGCTTTTATCACAGATCTGGCATAGTGTTTATGGGTGTCAGTGTGAGTGGGAGGTAAAAGCTTAAATAGATGGGGCAACATATGTTCTGCTTTCCTTTCAAGGTTCTCTACTTTCAGGTCTTTTTCATTCTCACAGCTGTATTGCATTGTCAGAGTACTGACTGGAAACATTTTTATAGTTTTCTTTTTAACTATTTGTGATGCAACAGGTTTATTAAAATTCTGAGATTAGAGCTTTGTGGATAAATTAGAAACACTGCCGTGGAAGAAACTTTTGTCAGCGTATTGGCTCTCCTTAAACTAAGTGTCTTTGAAAAGCTACAAAGTAATTAACCAATGTTAAATTGTAGCCTCGGATGCACAGGCACGCTGTCCGTGGGCACTCAGCAGAATTGAAAAATTTTCCAGTTTTATCTGAATTATGATTATGAAATTATTCATGATTATGGAATATTATGAATTATTTTCATAAAGCTTTGTTTCCCAGGACTTTACAGAGTAGGAGGTGTTTTGGAGTGAAGATGTGCCTGTGCCATGCAGTGCAGGCAGCCAATATCCCAATAACCTGTGCAGGAGGCTCTGACCAGGCTGTGAGTGCATTGGGGTGGAGATACAGGGAGCTGGAATGTGTGACTTGGTGCTGGTGACAGAAGCACGTCAGAAGTGAATTTCCTGAAGATATCTTTTGGATTTTGAGGTAGAAAGGGACCTGTTTAAACCCAGGAGGAGCTTGCAACCTGCAATAAAATTAAATCTGACTCCTTTAATTGACTTGTGTATTTCAGAAGATTAAGAAAATTTGGGTGATTTTCCATGTTCAGTGTCCTGTAATGAATTTGAGGTCTTCGATGCCTGTTCTGAGAAGCTGGTTTCATGTGAGTTGGCTGTACTACTTTTTGAAGAATCCCCCAGCTACTGATTTGTATTATTGAGGTTTTTGCTTTAAACTTGCTGTAGGAAATACGTAATTCAATTTCTTTTTATGGAAACAGTGCTTTGTTCATACTAATGACAATGGTCATATGATTCCTTGGGGCTTTTGTTTTACCTCTTTGTGACTGATGCAGCTGCTTGGTGGTGTGTTCTGTAGTTGTGAGATTTGTTTGGCAATGCCAGCTATTCTGCTTGGTTTCTTTCATGTGAAATATTTCAAATATGAACAAACTTAGGTACAGGAGAAAGTACAAATGAAAATGGTTTGTGAACAGAAGTTTTGCTTTTAAATAAGTTCTTAGAGCTTTTGCCCTGACTTGTAGCTGCTTAAATTTTGGGGAAATCTTCAGACCTTTCTTTATTTCCCTGTTAAAGGACATCTATCTTACCAGGTGTCCCGTGCCTGTTTGAATTGTCACATTGCACATTTTGCCCTCCTTTTTGGAGAGCTCCTTCTCTGGAGGGTGTCCAGACAGTGATGCCCATGGAAGGCAACTGAAGAGCAAAACTGCTGCTGCTCTCTGTGCAGGTGTGGATGGCACCAGAGCAGAGCTGCTTGTCAGTAGGCAAAGCAGCAGGGCTGTTTACCTGTGATGTCAGACTCTTGCTTTGGCTCCTGCCTCCTGGCACATGGACTAGTTTGTCCTGCCTCTCAGAAGTCTCTTTATTTGCCTGAAGTGGGAGGTGTAAGCTGCTTTAGGACAGAGGTCCTGTCTAAGCTGTTCCACCTTGCAAGAAGAGAAACAGTTGGCACAAAGCTTATGGGAATGTGGTGCATGGATCTCATGGTTAAAACTAGGGATGGGGTGGTTTGAGTGCCTGTCCTTGCTCAGAGGACTTAAAAGTATGAGTTCTAACAAATATTGCAGTGCTCAGCTACTCATCATGTGAGTCCTGTTATGAATGTTAATTTCCATCTTTGCAGGACAGCGGGGGAAGAACTTTGTTCCTTTTTTCTTGGTGGTGAAAATAAGCTCATTTTATCAGTCTGTTATTCAGAAATCACAGACCAGGATTTAGCATCATGACAAGTGAAAACCATGGTGCATGGTAAATGAGCTTAATTCACACCATAACCATCTGGTCAAGTGCAAATTGTTATGAGAAAGGTGAGGTGCCATGTGATGAAAAAATTCAGCAGAATGAGTGTGAGAGATTATGATTAAATATTAGAGAGAATCTTATAGGCTGAAAAAAGCAAGGAGAAATGTGAATTTCAACCCAATTCCTTTTTCCTGGTTGTTCTTTGGGATCTCCATGTGAGTGGCGTGTTCTAGTTTAAGTTGAATGTGTTCCACATTCATTTAATTCAGTATTGTGAGAACTTTGATTCCTTTGAATAACTGACCTTATCAGATAATGCTAATGGAGGTATCCAGCAGAATGTTAAGATGATGATCTGAAATACCCAGCACATTTTTACTGTATTGGATTTCTGAAGTTGAAGCTCTGCTTCTGTCATATATGATTGTAGTATGTTTTTTACATTTTAAAATAATTCTGTAAGAAAACAATTAAAAATATTTCAGATTTCAAACTTCATAAACTTGTTAGGATTGAAAATTAAGCAGAAGATTCACACTCAGACAGCAAAATCTGATGCTGGAGAGAGTTTGGTGCTGCAGGTAATTCATCACATGTGCCTCTGGGTGGTCCTGCCTTGTGCCCTGATCTCCTGGGGCAGCCCTATTGGCAGAGCTCATGCTTCAGTGGTTGCAGGATGATTTCTTTCATGCTGCTTAGCTCATGGGAAACTTACCCACTCAGTAATGTTTTATCAGTTTGCTAACTCACCCTGTGGCTACACCCTGCAGATGGAGGCAGGAATTGTGTCAGGAGGTGAGTGGAGGGAAAGCAGCACAGCTTCTCCCAGCAGCTGCTGGGGATGGAGCATCAAACTCAGCTCGGCAGGACCAGGGCACTGCTCCCACTTCAAACTTGTCATGTTTCCAGATGCCATTAAAGAACCCTTCCTGGGATTGCTGTTCTCCAATTAGCTTTCCATCTGTGAGGAAGCCGAATGATCCATGTAACACTTATATTCATGGTTTCAGGTAAATATTTATATTAAAGCAGAAATTCTACACTACATTAAGGAAGGGGGAAAATTTTTCTTAGTTCTGGAGGATTCAAGAAGCCCTGCATTCTGCTAACAGATACCTGGCTCTTGAAGGGAGCCAAGAGGGAAGAATGGGTTGCTCTTCTGCCTTGTCAACTTTTGGCTTCTCAGTGCCTGACACTCAACCAGTTTCAGTGTTACAAAACACGTGGTTCTGGGCAAGTTTATGGCTGCCCACAGTTTTTGAATAGAATTGAGGAAGTGAGTAGCACATCCGTTATTTAAAGAAAGCTGCAAGCAGCACTGGAATCCTACAGACGTGGGCATGTGTTCTGTATATATATATATTTTTTTTTTAGAAGCTGATTATCCACCATGGTGCCAGAATTGTAGAAGACTTATGTTAATATTTTATGCCTACCACCCCCCCATCATCTTTCATCTCAGTGTTAGTAACTTTTTAAATAGTAGCAACTACAAGTTACAAAATACACGAGGTTGTATTGCTGACACTTATTAATAATTATATTTTATTGCTTTTTTATGTTGGAAGATTTTAACAGAAACAGTGTTATGAGTTTTGCTCTCTTCAATGTTAAACTTATAATATAGCAATAATTTTATGGTTAGAAATTTATTCTGGGCTCTTGTGTTTGCTGTTCTAAAGAAAGCTTGTTTTTGTACAGTGGAATTAAGGTATTTCCACCAGGGTGTATGTCCTATGAGACATACAAACAAAAGACTGGAGGCTTACACATTGAAGCTGGAAATTAGGAATTAAACACTTAAACTACAAAGGAATTGGAGGATAAATCTAGATAAGTCAGCAATATTGAATTTACCAGGTTGCTTGAGCTGCCTTACACTGCTCCCTTGGTGGGTCTGCAAATCTGACCAGTCTCTTGTGGTTGCTCACTTTTTTCCTGGGGAAGTAAATGTGCCAACATTCATTGTCTTTGTTCCTTATTAGTACCAAACTGAGTAGTACCAAACACTGACATCTGTAATGATAAAAGGACTATTGTGGGGAGTTTTGTGATCCAAGTGAGACTTGGTACCATATTTTACCCCTGAGTCTGAGAATTTTGTCTTCAATGTCCAAACAGAGTTCTGTTATTTAAAGGATAAGAGTAATGAGATGATCATGTTATCACCTGTCTTGGGGTTGGTAGAAGTGTTGCAAACTCATCATTTATCTCAGTGATGTTGGTGGTATCACTTGCTCCAAGATAGCTTGGCCTTTACTTTTGCAAATCTTTTTCAGGAATGGTTTAGTACCTTGTCTTAATGTAAATTTTGATTTGTGGAGGAGTTTGCTGTGAGGCTCTAAATGAACCATGGTACAACTCCCCTAGCACTTCCCTTTAGCAAGAAGGTAGGGACTGAGATTTTGTTCCTACTGCAATTCCTTTTTTTTTTTTTCCATGGTGGTCTAGCTGGTGTGCCTACCTGATGATAATGAAGAGCCACAGTGATGCACCAAGACCTTGTTATGATAGCACCTCCCATGTACAGAACAAAAAGGCAGTTTCTGTTCCTTCCCAAATCTTGCTATGCTGATGTAGTCCTTCTTCCACTGGTTATTCTTCTGGTGTTTGGTGGCACTGGGTGGGGTTGGGTATGACTGTATAAAGGAACTGTTACAACTGTTGGTAACATCTTAGTAAGCAAGTAGTCCCGCCTGTGGTGGTAACTGTTTTCTCTTTCTTGTAGCCTTAAGGTGATGTGGTGGACTTTTACCAGCACTTTTGCCTTCCTCTAAGGGCAGGGGTTTGTGTTAATTGTTACTGTAGGTGCTTACATGGCTCTCCTGGCTCATGGAGCTCCAAGTTATGTCCTTTCTGTTAGAAAGGGCTGAGCAGATGTACACTGGACTTGTCCTCCTCTTAAAATTGGTTTCTTTGGTGATGATATGTGCCAAATGCCCTGGCTTCTTTTGGAATGACAGCAGGGATTTCTTGTCTGCTGCTGGCTTTCTCTTGCTGTTGAATATCATTCCTGGTTTGTAGGAGCAGAAAATATTTCAGTAAGGGGGTTGTAAACCTTAACTGTGGTAGCTTAGACATTTATGTGAGCTCTTCTGCAGAATGTCAACCAAAATAAGCTGGAGTGGTTTTAACAGCCTAAATAATCACTCTTTGTATTGGTTGATCCTGAGTAAATAGGTTAGAAAGTACTTAAGAGCAGCTCAGCTGGAGCCTTATGGCAGAGAGCAGGGACAGGCAGCCAAGGGTGCTGAGCTCTTCCATGGCACAGCTGTTCCTAGAGCAGGGGATCCAAACCTAGGGCAGAGGTTCACAAGCTGAAGGGCTGCTTGGAGGCAGAAATGTGGTTTGTCCCTGCAAATAACCCTGTGATTACAGCTGAAATAAGAAAATTCCACTTCATCATCCTCATGGGGAATGTCTGTGTTTTCTGGTTAGGCTGTAATGATCTACTGGTTTGGAGTGAAAGAAGTGATTAGATTTAGGCATATTTCATGTGGGAGCAGGGCATGGCAGTGCCAGCACCCTTGTGGTGGTGCTGCCTGGTGCCAGGGCACGTGGTGTGGGGCTGCTGTGCAGCAGGGCCTTGTCTTCCCCACCTGTGTACAGAAGAGTCCGTGTTTTAGTTGTAAGCAGCTCACACTACTAGTCCAGATTGCTTATTCATTGGTAAAATTAATGGTAGGAGGGACTTGGGCTGGAAAACATGAATGGGCAAGGTAGGAGGTTGCATGACAACAGTTCACGGTCCTAAACAAGGAGTCAGGAATAAATAATGGCAGAAAAACAAATGGGAGGAGGAAAAAATGAATGGGTCAGAGGAGAAAATGATGTCTTTGTATTGACTTTATTGTCTCAGTGCCATCCCAGATGTGTCTAACAAGTCTGACATTGTCTAAGATTTTCATTACTAAGAGCCTTTCACAAGGCCCTGCAGTGTAATGCCTGTGTGTGTCACTGGGGAGCCTGACACGGCTCTGCCACCCTGCAGGTTGGGCAAAATGTGCTCAAAGGGCATGGGAGGAGCTGCACCTTACTCCTGGTTTTAAAGGGAGTAAGAAACCACCAAAAGCTACTTTCTAACTTCGTGTCTTTCTGGCCTTCTTCACCAAAACAAACTGTGTGAGAGGCTTCCTGGGGAATTGTGCGTGCCATTTCTGATACAATGGTATTTTAGTTCTGGAACTTGAGTCATTCTGATTGCTGCCATCCATAGCTGTGCATATATGAAAGCAAAATAATTTGACACATTTGAAGGAGGAGTATCAAAAGCTTCATAAAATAAGACTGCCATAGCCCCTTATCTTCAGGTAAACCCTTTGTTTTGGTTAAGAGGTTTAAATGTCCCATAGTGTTTCTGATCCATTATTATTCGTTAACTTGCACTTTACTTGTGATGTTGTTGTTAGCATTGCTATATTGTTTTAACTGGATAAATAATTTGATTGTCAAGGTCTTGTAATTGAAAAGAAATACTGTTCATTCATTGAATTAGAGAAGTGACCCTCACTTTCTGGTGCTAAGGGTGTGAGAATATGGGTTGCCAAGTGCAATGTTTTTGTTTTTTTCTTTTCTGAGAGGAAATGCAACCCAGCAGCATTATTGCCAGCATTTCTTCACTCTGCTTTACGTTAGAATGAATTAAAAAAATTAATGCCAGTGCAAGTAACAGCACTGCTGATTGCTCCTTGTGTTTTGAGGTAACTGCCTGCTGTTTTCTTTTCAAATTGGTTGTGCTGTATTTTCAGCATTAAAAGAAGCACAGTGTCTCCTCCTAAATCCCTCTGTCCCATTGTTCATGGCTGTAAGATGACTTTTCACTTAACTTTGTGCTATTTCAGCTCTGCTGTGACTGATGCTCTCTGTGCAAGCCCAGCAGAGCTTCCTGCTGTGGTAGCAGCTGCTGGGGGGAATTTGTGAGAAGGGGGCTTGGCTTGGGATTATGGTGCAAGGTATCACTTCTGTTAGGACTCCTGTGGCTTGTGTGTACTTTGTGATTGACATGAAGTAGTGGCTGTGATTCTGAAACAGTGTCTGCCTGAGGAGCTTCAAAGCAAAAATTAGATCTGACTTTTTTTTCTTCTGTGCTGCTGTTTAAATAGATTTTTATGTGGAGCTGTGATCTTGTGGGATTCTGTATGAAATATTCCATACACATGGAAAAGAGCAGGATGCCACAGATTTTTAGTGAGTTATGTGAACTTTCCCTTCAGGCAAGAAGCAGGGTTATCCAATTTTCCACTCACACTAGAGACAGAGCTCAAAGGGCTGCAGAAGCCAATAGTTAACTCTGTTGGAGATGCTCTACCCTGCAGTTCTTTAAAATAACATCTACAGTGGATAACAGTGTGCAAACGTGTGTGACAATTTTTTTCTCTTCCCAAACCTTGTTCTAGATGTCAAAATTAACCTGGACTGCTTGGGAATGGCGAAACATAGCCCTGGGATCCTGCCATGAACAGTAAGAAAGCTGAGATACTTTGTGTATGCAAATAATTTTCTTTTAGTGACTAAACCCCAGTGAAACCATTCCAGTTCAATTAACACAACCAGGCACACACTGTGCAGCTGGTGTGGAGTGCTCCCAGCTTTCCAGGCAGTAAAGAGGCAGCAGAGAGTGTCAGAGGGGTGGACCAGCAGGGCAGCATTCTTTAGAAAGATGTGCATTATTACTCTAAATACAGAGAATATATGCCTAAAAAAGTATCATCAAGTGGGGAAATCTCTGCAGTCAGTATGGCATTGGAGGTGGGAAGCTGCTAGGGGTGGTGCATTAAGAAATTATTGAGGTGGTAGCTGAAAGATGCTTTCCACTAATGTGTAATTACATTGTGAGACTCCATTGTTACCCAGTGTATAATTATATCAAGACTCCATTGTAATGGGATACCTTGAGTGCAAATTAGATTGAAATGTGATTAGATAAATTAGTGGAAGGAAAAAAAGTGAGTTTTGAAGCGCTCAAGGCTGAATTCCAGATGCAGTTTGTGGGAGGAAGTCTCTAAAACCCTGACAGAGAGAAGCTGCCAGGAAGCAGTGTCCTTTCACTGCCACTGCTCCTGAATTGGCTGCTGGTGGACAGGTGGCCTGGCTGATTAGGTCTCCAGTCTGAGCTTTCCTGTCCCACTTCTGTGTGGTGCTTTTCTTATATGAAACTTAGTGTGTAACAGAGGTTGATTAAACAGTTCATGTAGCCAAGAAAGCAAGGTAGCTTTGAAGATATTCTTGAGTGTTGATCGAAATATTCAGATATTTTTGTGTTGTTGGTATCCTGAGACTTCCTAGCTTGAAGGATGTGTAAATATTCATGTATGTACATGCTCTGTATTCTTTACATAGCCTTTTCCAGATGTTGCAGTAGACATCCTTAAATTAACTAATTGAAAATTATTCTAATTAATTTTCCTGGTACAAAATAGATTACTTGAGAGACTGTGTGGGTGAGTAATATATTTGTAAAGTATAAACAGTGTCTGCAGAAAACCTACACTATTTGTCAGCCTTCACTGGGACAGAAATTAGAAGGCTATTGTATTGTTACATATAATAATTTGGATCTAGTCCATTGAAAATATACATCTCTTGAAAACTCCTGTAATCTAAACTCTTCACAGCACTGTAAATACTTAGCATGCAAATGTTAAAATGAAAAAGTAATTTATTTTCTTTTGTAGGACTCTGACCATGTCATGTTTAATTCTTCCATGGGAGCAGTTTTTCTCCAAGGGTTTTCAAAAGCTGGGTTATATCCTTGAGATGTTAGGCACTGTGAATGCCTTGAAAATATCAGGACTCATTTGATAAACAAATTATAATTGTTAAATTCTTGTAGATCAAATCACAGAGCCTTTATGTTCTTTATTAGCAGAGCTGATAAAGACACAGGAATCTTAGTGCTTTGTACAAAGTAGGGTCTGTCACTCTAAGCAGATTCTGCTAAGACTGATTACTTTTGGCTTTCTGAGAAGTTTGTTCAGCTTACCTAAAAAGGATAAATGTATATATTTGTAGAATATTAAATAGCTTTGAAATTTTTCCAGAATGCGGCTAAAGCTTCAGTTTACTTTTTCTGATTGTAGATTGACTGAGCAAACAATTTAAGCTGTGCTGCACAGAGGTAAAGTATTGCTTCGTTTTGAACTGACTTATTTAGCAAATATACTGTTTGAGAGGTTGGGACATCTAGAATGATCCTGGGGTTTTTTGTTACCTGCTAATCAGTTATCTAAAGGTTGTGTGGTTTCTCTTCTGGTCTTTCCTTCAAGGTGTTTATTTGAGCCAAAAAAGCTGGACTGTTGTTGTACTGGTGTTTAAGATCCTTGTGTTTGGGAAGTTATTCATGTCTATTTCTAGCACAAGTATCATCAGAAATCCAAATCTCATTTTGCTTTTAAAGCTGTTGTGTTAGAAAACATCCATGTGCCACTAACTGAAGCTGAATGACCAACATGTGATGTGCAACCTACTCTGCTCTCATGTCATTTGTGAGGCTTAGGATAAGGCAGTGAGTGCGCAGGAGTGTGAGAGAGTGTGAGTAGTGTGCAAGAGTGTGAGCAGATGTGCATGAGTCAGTTCAGCGTTTGTGCCATTTCAGGCTCAGCTCAGAACAGCTTTACAAAGACAACAAAGGAGCACTGATGCCTCTCAGTTATCTGCATCCTGGTGTTCCCTCAGCTTCCACCTTTGCCCAGAACAGCACTGCACAATTAGGAAGCTTACTGACAGTGATTGCTGTTGGAAATCATACTGACTAACTTCATCTAGGAGTGTTTTTCTGAGGCCTTTATTTGCATATGTAGATTAGGAGAAGCCTCCAGGTAAAAGACAATGTTGATGGAAGTAACAGCAGGAGGGAAGGCTTGGAGTTCAGTGGGAAGTGATTCCAAGGTGCCTTGCCATAAGGATACTGGAATGGTAGCAATAAGGAAATTGCAAGGATTCAATTTCTCAGTGATGCAGGTGGTTCTGATACTCTGGTATGTGATGTAGGAGAGGGTGCCAAAACGTTTTCAGCAGAAAATGGGAGAATGGGCTTTAATATTCTGAGCTTTTTTTGCTTTTATTGCCAGGTAATGTATACTGGCTATCTGGAGTCAATTGTGAAGGCTGGAAGATTTCAGTCTGCTGAAGTTGTGTGTGCATTGTTTTACCAGGAAGCTTCACAGGCTTTTACTTCCTGCTTTTATCACTTGTTTCCAGTCTGATGTGAACTGGCCTTTTCATTAATGCTTCCAGAGTAGTTGGTGCCAGTTGGTACTTCTAAATCTGTGACACAGACTGTCCAGAATGGAGCTCCTGGAGAATGGAAGCAATCCATGGAGGGTAAGACTCCTAAGTTTGTACTGTCAGCACTCTTGGGAGATAGTGATTGAAAACCTTCCTCCAGCTGTGAGCATGGAGGCAGAAGCTCACATTACCTTTAGGAGAGGGGTGGAATGGAAGCTGCTTTGTTGTCTGGACACACAGCAGGAGTTGTGAGCACTGCCACTGGTAGGGGCCTGCTCTGCATTGTGGCTGTAGGAGCAGCAGTGGGAGGACATCAGCGTTTTGGGCAGCTGCCACTGACAGACCATCTGGGTGCAGTGCACAGCTCTGAACAATGCTTGGACCTGCGGCTGGGGATGACAAGAGGGTGCAGTTGTTTGAGGCAAGGGCAGAAGAGACAGAGCAGTGCTGCTGTCCAGGAGCAGAGCTGAGCCCGGGTGAGTCACTAACCTGTCAGGTCACCGTGGCTCTTGCAGGAGCTGGCTTGTCTCACTCTTGCTTTCTTGTGTTTTGGGGTCCCTGCTGCATCCTTGTCCCCTCCTTGAGCTGGCATCTTAGACTCACTGTCACTGCAGTGTGTCATCTGCAGCCTATTCCTTGTCCCCCTCTCCCAGGCTGGGATTGCTGTGTGGGAAGATGATCTGCTTAGGGCTCAAGGGAATGGAGAGAAGTCCATTCATTCCTTGGGACTGGATTAGGCTGTGCTGTAATTGCTGAAGATCCCAGTGTTGAGAGTATAATATAAGGGCATCCAACCTAGGTCTGTCAGGCTTAGCACAGCTGTTCAATACAATACAGCGTTTTCTTCTTGCCTTTGGTGCCATTTTAAGCTGCAGGTGTTTCACTTAGGTGTGATTTATATGTGGTGTATTAATGGCTGGATCTGCTTCAGGGATCTGTTTTCTCTTTCTGTGTGAGTGAAATACTATACCAAGAAGCTTGGGGTTTTTAAAACTTTAAGAACTACTGAAGACTTCTAAGCTTGTGTGAGCATGCTGAAGCTTGTTTTATTTTGTGTTTCTAGAATATGTTGAATAAATTTTTTATCAAACATTTTTAAAGTACATTAATGAAGGCCATTCTGTAACTGCAGTTGTAAAGCATGGTAGCACTGCTTTTGGTGGGTAAGACTTCTTCAAAATTGCAGAATTTCCATTAGGATAAGATCCGTTCTGCTACCTAGAGTTGTATTTTGACCGTTGGCTTAATTTATGACGCTGAATTTTTCAAAATGCAGCACTTTTGTCTGACTGAAGCTAATTGGTAGCTTCAGTTATATTTTCTGTAGTCTATAATATTGGGTTACTTTTGTGTCTGGACTGGATTTTTATAGAAAATGTTTAAGTACTTATATACTTCTGGTTTATGGGTGGAAGTCAGTAAATTATTCTACTTGGTAATGATTATCAGGTGATAGTTGATATAGGGGAATGCTGCTCTTGAGTAATGCTACTCTGATGCCTGTTATAAAAGATGGGAGGCTGTGCTGTTCTCCTGAAATGTGTACGAAGTCCATGCTGGAAACTGCCTACATCAGGATAGTCTGCATCTGGCTTCTAAGATGATGATAATGCTTTTTTAGGCATATATTCTCTGTATTTAGAGAGAGATTCTCTTACTATTACTTATATAGAGATTAAAGCCATTATTTCAAGAGCACAGTTCAGTGTCAGATTTAATCAGTTGCTGCTGGAAGGGACAGTGCTGCTTCCTTCTCTCTCTGCCCAGTGGGTGCTGGGGATTTGTGGCTGCCCTGGAGAGCAGCATCTCCCTGTCCCTCTGCTGGGACAGCACTGGCTGGGCTGGCTCTGCTTGTCCCTGTTTGCTGGGGGCTTGTGCAGGTGGGTCACAAGGTAGGCTAGGGGTGGTTGGGTGAAACCAAGCAGCATGGGGCTGTGGCCCTCAGTGGGGCTCCCAGGGGAGAATTCAGCCTCTTGCTCCCATGCATTTCACCAGCACTCTGCTTTTCAGAGTGTTTTGTTAGCTTTGATTCTGTGTTTTGTCAGCTTTGATTCAGGTTGTCTGCTGTGTTACCACTGTGGGTCAGGCTCAGTCCCAGCACCTGCTGTGTGATTTCTGAGACTCATTTAAAGCCAGCTTGCCTGCTGTAGGAGTGATGTTTGCTGAGGTCTGGCCTCTGACCTGACAGGTGTTTCTCACATTCCCTGGATGCTCACATTTGCCCCCAAGGATGTGTGGGCTTGTTCATGCAGTGGCTTCCTAGGCTGTGCCCTGCACACTTTGTCACTCCTTGGCATGCCTTGTGTCACTCATCTGCTGCTGTTTCTGAAGAGCTGGCTGTAACTGATACAAGTAACCTACATAAGCAGTGGGCACTATCAACCCTGAATAATCTAGAGCTCCCTGACAGGTGAATTACAGGTGTAAAAATAAGTTTTACTGGGTACCCACCACCTGAGTTGCATTCAGTGGCATATGACAATGCATGTAGTGTGTTTGCTTTATGGAGTTGGAAGGAGAAGTAGTTTAACTTCTCAGGAATGCTCAACAATTTTACATGGGTCTCAACCACACCTCTTTTAAATTGTCTTCCTGTATTCAGGCTGAAGATGGTTAGAACAAATGTAATGGTTTATATAGGAAATGAATCCTTATTCATTAATAAATGTACTACTTTTGGCAATTCTGAAAGAATGATGGCAAAATATAACAGCAGCTACAAGTGCAAAACAGAGACCTCAGGACCTTGCACACTAGTGAGAAATTCAGCTCCTGGCAGGGGCATGCAAGTTTGTGCTGGTGATCAGATTTGTCCTTTCTGTGACAGAGGTATAAGCAAAGGTGTGAATTTCTGATATTTGTACGCTGGGAATGTAGAATCAACACTGAGGATGATAGAAGATCTATTGCTAAAGATGAAAGTTAACTGAAATTTTTCTGAGTATGAAAAATTCTATTTCAAAATGGATTTTTTTGATCCCTTCAGACTGTTGTGTAATGTATTGGTCTCATTAGAGAAGCCTGTGTAGTGTCCACAGGTTGATAAAACAAGGACTGAGACTCAAGCACCCATCCCAATGCAGTAACCACACTACACATCACACAGGGTTGGTAGCAGAGCAGCTCAGGTGATGTAGCACTTTCTGAGTGCTAGTTTTTTGATGGAGGATGGATAAAACCCATCCCATTCACTCAGCAGACTTCTTTAAAAGAGGAGAACCTAAAGTTTGTTTGAAACAAGAGGATGTCCTGAGGTGTAGCAACATCAAGAATTAAGAACCATCTTTATTCTGCCAGCTGCTGTAGAGTCAGTGGGAGGGAGTGGGCAAGTTAGCTGCTATTAAATAATTCTGTTTGATGCTGTCTCAGTTGTAGCATGTTTAAAGTATTGCAAAGCATACACTGAATTTATAATTCATGCTTACAAATACTATGTGCTATTTCCTTCCACTAAATGTCTAAGTCTGCTTTAGCAAAATAAGATTTTAGGCTCTTAAATTAGGAGAGCTTGTGTCTACTCTGTGAAGTCAAAATTTTATTTGTCATGGTACAGAGCACTTGAAGGGGAGAGGATGATTTGCAGAAGCTTTTATTTTCTGTTATATACAAGGAGCCACTGTGATCTTATCTAAAAATTTGCTTCTGTATTTTTAAAATATTGACTAAGAAAAAGAAATTTCTTCTTTGGGCTATGAATTAATAGCAAATTGCTTTAAAGAAATACCCAGTGCATACAGCTACTAAGTTTTTATCATTCAGTTATGTTTATAAATGTAAAATATATAAAAGACTGAAAATCTGAAGTGTGGCTCTTTTCAGGAGTATTGCCTAGTTTATATTTTGCAATGTTTGCTAATAAATAAATGTCAACAAATAGAAATGTTACAACTTTTTCACTGTCCCTTCAAGTGGAGGTATGATTTCACAAGCCAGAATATAGTCTGTAGTCTTTCATTTTGGTTAAAGGCTGTAAGATACCATACCCCTGAGACGTAAAGAAAAAGAACTAGGAGTTTGTTTATCAGCTGTATTAGATCTTAGAAATGGAAGTAATTAAGATTTTGGCCTCTTCTGTACAAATTAATGTGATTACGTCTTGCTTATAAATAATTTGAGCTGTTTCTCTCTCCCTTAAAAGGTGGCTTTAATGAGTCACAGCTTCCATTTTAGTAAATTGTTCATGGGATAGGCAGGCTCAGGAACAACGGGGTTAAACCAAGAGATTATTTGAGAAATCTAGGGCATGTGCTCTCTGTTCACTTGATTAGTTTTCATAATTCATCCTTGTTTCCCCAGCAAAGAGCAGCCTAATGCATGCAAACAGGAAGCACTTTTCTTGCTTTTGTGCTCCTTCATCTCTGTAATTTTACCAGAGAAAGTAAGTGAAATGGGGAAACAGATTGTGCATGCATGTTTGGAACAAATCTTGGTTCATTTTGACAAAATCCACGGGATCAGAGAGCCTGGTGCTATTTGGGGATGTCTGTCTTTGACTCTGCTTCAGTTCTTTTCTGTTTGACTACAGGTGCATGAAGAACAGAGGAGATATTTCCGCTTGTCAGAGATGATGTGGAGAGACTCTTTGTGAGTAACTGCTGTGTGTTTTCTAAAAAGCCCAAAATGCTAATGTGGGAATTATTTAAATTTTTTTTTTAATTCTCTAACTTAGAATAACTGTGCCATTTGTCTAAAAGTTTCCTTTGGGTCTGGGAAACTGTGAGTGTAGAGCCCTTCAAGGGAACCATAGACAAAGCTCATTGTTGAAGGAAAGAGCTGGAGGACAGAGCAATGTGTGGTTTCATAAGGGATTAACCACAATGCTTCACTTGTCTGCAGTGATCCATCTACCAAAGGCTTTTTCTGTTGGCTGCTGAAAGTGTTCTAGACTGCAGTAAAACCCCTGACATGGTGGCCATGGGGAACCTCTAGCAGGTTTAACTTGTTTCTTATTGAAGTTTATTCTGCATGTCAGGGTCTTGACATTTTATTGTCCTTGTCCAGTTTTGGGTTGCATGTCTGCTATATCTGCTGTAAAGATGAGAGGAATAATAGCAGTCATTAGAAGCTTTCCTGACAGTTTTCAGTTCTTTTCTGCTGGAATAAACAACAATATTCTGGGATCAAGCAGCTAAACCACACTGCTAAAGTATTACAGGAAAGAAAGAACCTCCATGATGGAGTATAACTGTACCTAAATAAGTACTTAAAGGATTTGCTTTTGTGGAGACAAGGTCGTTTTTAGAGAGCACAATTAGGTGATGCAATGTCTTATTTTTCAGATGGATTCCATAAAAATGCTGTGCTTTTAGTGCTATAGGCTCCTCAGCCAGCATTCCTTTGGAGTAATTAGTCCCAGTGTTTCCTTTTTTTTGCCAGATTTCCAGTAACAGTTGTGAATTAAAGCAGCATGTTATTTTAGGATTTTCCGTGATAGTCTTCGTGCTTCTTTTTTTTGTGTGTAAGTATAATATGAGTAATGTGTTCTTGAGTGCTTTCTTTTAAACCATAAACTTTGATACTCTGGAGCTGCTGCTTTGTTCTAATGATAATTATCTAGGAGAATAGTGCCTTTGTGGACAACTTCAGTGCTTTTCTTGGCAAGGAAGAGCTCCAGTTAGAAGAACTGCTCTTACCTCAGGCTCCTTGATTTCTAAGTTTTCCTATGTTTATAGCATTAAAGCTACACAGTAAATTTTTTTCTTTGTTCTTTTCTTGAAGAAAAATCCTTTTATTACAAAAGACTTGTAATTGCTTGAACTCCTAGGTAGGAACCAGTTTGGGTTCCTACACATGACTTGCCTTTCTTGTTACCTGGATCTAAGAGAAAGGTTAAATGGTTTTTAGACTTCTCTCTTCCTGGAGACTTTTGGATATTTCCTTATATATGGTTTTGTGATTTGTTAAGTAACTAATTAAAAAAAAGTCACTATTGCTTAATGTCCTCATTCTGGTTTGGCATCTGCAAATAGTGCCTGATTTGAAAGCCTGTCTTGCTTTCACTCAAGAGAAAATCAGCTTAAAGATAAAGTTGGCTTGTAGTCATCTTTCCTTTGGCTTCTTCCAGGCTCTGCTTGCTGGTTCAGGAAGGCTGTGTGAGGATTTTTTTGTAACAATATCCTGGCCAGATGCTGGATTCTTTATGAAGCAGCAGGAGAAATCCTTGTCCTGATCCAGCTGACTTACCCAGGAGATAGTGTTGATTTGATTTACTCTGTTGAGATCTCTTGTGGACAAAGTCTGTGAAGTTTTAGCTGCAGTTGGCTGAGTAGCAATGATAATATGCAATATTCTTCATTACTTCATTATTTTTAAAAATAATGATCTCTTTAATATTATCTGTTTAATAAAATTGGGACTGTTCCAAGTATCAGTTTTTATACCTTGAAGTATTCTTATGGTGATGCTATAGTAATTTGATAATACATAAATTTTTCCTGGAGCTTATTTACAGATGTTGACTATATTTTCAGAAAAGAGTTTCTGTAAAATAGGCAGCAGGTATTTTGTGGGGCTAGCATTTAATTTGTGCAGGTGGTTGCTTTAAGGACCTTTCAGTTGCACAGCAGTCAGATTTTCATGGTCTTCAGCAGTGGGCTGGGTCAGGTTGTGCTCTGATGCTTGAGTGGATGAGGCTCACAGCCAATGGCACCACCATGAAGAGTGTTTTGGGATTTCCCTACATTAATACTCCTCTGTGTCAGCAGGTAATATCTTTGTGGACAGTTCCATTAGGTCTTACGGCATTATTGCAAGGGTGAATCTGTGTAAAATATAATGGGATAAGTTGAGAATTTAATTCAATTTTTGATGCAGGAGGGAGCTGAAGGAACTGGTTCCTTTGCCAGTTCTGTATGATCATAACCTTGGCTTTAACCTTTATGCTGTAATATCTTGAGAAGTATTGTGGACTATATAAAGGAAATTGTTTTTTTCCTGTTGCCATTGTTCTTTTTCTGGTTATTACCGTGTACTTGATGTGTAGAATTTCTGGTGGAAAATTGAAAAACATTTCACCTTTGGAATACTCAGAGGTTTTAAAGGGCTTGAAATATACACTGCACCTTAGTCCATGAAGTTAAAATGTAACTTAGCTAATGAAGAACAAATGTCCAATAAAAGCTTTTTCATTTTCTATGTAATATTGATTTGTAAATTAATAAACGTCAAAAATATTAATTATTGAGTGGAATTCTTAAGTGGATCATATTTAACATGAAGTTCAACCAAAATGCAGAGATCACAGCATTCCCAATGGTGATTATTTCTGGACAGGCTGAATGAGGGTGCCTTGTTCTGCTCGACTCCTGCCCATGTCTGAGTGAGTATAATTTGTGCAATAGTAGAAGGTGCCTGAGCTGTGCCCTTGGTAGTCAGTAGAGCAGGGACTGTATGTGACAAGCTGGGCACTGAAGGGACATGCTGTATCCAAGCTATTCAGTTTCCTCATGAATGGGTTGATTAATGTGTTCTGCTGGCCTTTCCTCTCTGTAACCACATAAAGCTTTATGCTCTTAAAATAATTGACAGTCAGCAGCTGGTTTCATAGCAGGATTTTTTCACTTGTCCAAATGTCATGGTCCTGTTGTCTTTGTGGAGACAATCCAGGTTTTTCTTTTACTTTGCTGGATTTCTTCTGTACAGTTTTTTTCTTACATGCAATGCTTATCTAATCAACCTTTTGTCAGCAGAGTTTATTTCATCACTGTGGGTTTATTAAGTGTAGGTGATGATGAATGAGCTTTAATAAGTTGTAGCCACAGGTGACTTATATCAGGGAAAGGCTTTATGAGGGTTGGAAAGTGCAGATGAAAGTCCTTTACAGAATACTGAAGAGATGGGAAATCTCCAAGTTCACATTTTAAGAGTACTTATAAATTGATTAGATGCTTTTGGGCCAGCTAATAATAATTTGATTAATTTCACCATAGATAATGTGAGTTTAAATTTGGTTCATTTTGCAAATCCAGGCATGAAAAAGTTGATCATCTGACTTTAAATTCAGAAGAATTTTTCATTTAAAACACTATTTTAATACACATACCTCAGCATTGTAAAAATAGTGGTTTTTGCTGCTTTCTGTTCAGTGCAGTGGTTTAGGGCTGTCCTTGCAGGGAGCCCTGACTGAGCTCCAGTGCTGCCTGTAGGAATGGGGGTTTCTGTGCCTGCCCCATTTGAGGGGAGGTGTTGGTGGGAAGAGTTTCTGACCCTGCTCTGAGGCTGCAGCAGGCTGAGCTGTTCCCTTAGACACAGGGCAGAGGGTGGAAGCAGTGTCATCTTCTAGGCCATGGAAATGGACAGAAAAGCTCATTTGGAGCAGATAAACTTTAGAAGTAATGTACAAAGAGAGGAGGGGTCTCAGATGACTTGTGGCAGACATGAGATAGTGGATTAAAATTTCTGTAAAAGTGTGTTCCAGCTATGCTTTGTCCTATATCTCCCTGAATGTATTAACAGACAGATCTGCTTTTAAACTTAAGTTACATAAATCTTTCTGTAAAACGCAACCCTGTTTGTGCTGAAATTTTACAATGACTCTGGTATTGTCAGACTTGTCCCTCTTGCAGCTAAATGTAGGAATTAGCCCCTATCTGCCAAGACAGGGATTGACTTGAGAGCCATGATGCCAGTGTATTTAGGCAGTGAAATAATCCTGTGTATCCTGGGAGCACAGAAGCACAGTTGTGTTCCTGCAAATGTTATGCAGGGATTGAAATTGCTCAATGGTTTTGAGATTATAGATTAGATTTCATTAAGACTGTGGAAGGGTTTTCCTTTCTCAGAGTAACAGCACAAGAGGTTTATTTTGCTGCTGTACAATATCTTATTAAAGGTTGCACTGGCTGTGCAGTGAAGAAGTTTGTATTCTGATTTGGTACAGGTGTCCTGAGCTGTTTTGGGAAGTATTTTAGGATGGTGAGGGCAAAGCAATAGATCTTTTGGAGCTTTACTGTCTGCACATTGGTGATGTGTCCTTTGCTGAGTTGCCTCCTGCTTGCCAGGGTGTATTTTTCACAAGCCAGGTGCTTATGCTGCTTTAGCAGTGTTCTGTGTGCTGTACAAGCTAATTTTGCAGTAGAATGGTTTACATAAAACAAGAATTACTTGCACTGATTTTAAATATGGTTTTGTATTATGAAGTTCACTGTAGTGAATCCTGTTCCATTAGTCTCACTTCCTTTTTAGTGCATGTGGCTTACCTGAAATTCACTGCTTGTAAATGGCATTTCAGGAAGTCTGAACTGATCCAACACATGCTGACTTTGCCTACAGCTGAATTTTGATGAACTCTTCAGTGCAATACGAAGTGTGTTGGGTTTTTTTATTAACAAAGCTTCCTTAAAATTTAGTCTTTGGACAGTTTTGCACAATTTATTAAAAATTGCTTTTGCTTCAAGGAGCCAATCTGAATAGTTGTTGATATTTTTTTTCTTCTTCTAATAAAGAACAGTGTCATAGTATTTTCAGTTAAAGAGAAAAATCCATGGGGAATATTTTTTGAAATGTTGTCTGATGCCTTCTTTAACCCTTGCTCCTAAAGCAGCCCTGACTCAACAGATGTTGCATGTGAGTGTTTGCAGCTGGATCAGAATAGCCTCTGATGGGAAGGCTGAGTCTCTGCTGTTGCTGTGCTAGCAGAGTGCTCTGCAGTCAGCTTGCACCCCTCTTCATGGTTAGTTTTGGTGGCTTTTGATCAGAGATTACCAAGTTTTTGGGATTGCAAGATGCAAAATGTTACCTTAACAATTGCTGCTTAATTGCACTTGTCAAGCTGTGCCTGTGCTGTGCCAAACTGGAGCTCTCAATTCTTGCTGTAAGAGCTTGTGGATTGTCTGGGATCTGTGCAAAATCTACATCTAAGAAGTGATAGCTGCCATATATCATCACTCTGACTGCTGAGTGCCATTGCCAGCTTGGTGTTTTGAAGGAGAAATTATTGTTGCTTCTTTTCTGGTTCTTTTGTGTGTTAGTGGTCCCATGGAAGAGAGCACACAAGTGTTTGTTGGCTGTATTGCCAAAGGTTGATCTAATTGAGAGGAAAAATTGCTGCAAAACCAGCAAAGCTGAGCCCTGTAGGGCATCAGAAAGCAGCTTTTCATGCTGGATGTAGTGAGAGAAGCAGGAGTTGTGGATGGATGTGCTGTAGTAACTTAATGTGGCTGAAGAGACAAGGCAGGAAGACACTTGAGTAGTTTCAAAGATTAGGAAATATAGGGCTTGTCAGAAGCCAGAACAATTTAATTTTGTCAAAGATGGATTTTGGCTGACTAGATAACAAGGCAGAAAAGGCTACATCTTGAAGATATTGTAGAAGAAGTTTTGAAAAATGGTTGTCTGTTTGCCAGTAACTCTGTATACCTGCAGCATACACTTCTAGAAGATGTCTTCTCCTAATTGATGACATAAATTGGTAAAAATAATTTATCAATATAACTGCATTTATTTAAGGCCCTTGCTGTTCTGAATGAGAAACAGCACCCTTCATATTTCCTATGTCTTCACTTTCATGCCAAGGGACAGGATCCTGCAAACAAAACACTCTTTCTTTAGTGCTCCCAGCACACAAATTACCAGTCAGGCAAAACTGCACGTCCCCAGTGATGTACTGCTGCAGGCAAGATAAAAGGCATAAATAAAGATCTGCCCAAAACTCGAGGTAGCATGTGGGCAGAAGAGAAGAAATGAGAAGATTATTTTGATATAAACACTGTCACTTTCACCCAAGGCTTTATAATATTAAAATGTCTGAAAACCTGGTTCAGCTTTTGAATTTCAATTGTTGATGCTTTGTTGGCAAAGAGAAAAATGAGTAAAGTTCAGTAGGTTTTTTCCCCTTTTTTGTAATACAGAATATTTTCAATGTCTGGAATGCTTTGTGGTGACAGAAATGACTTAATATTGATTTTAATTGGATAATAATTTGGTTCTTAACATGTTTTCAAGAGAGATTTTTGATGGAAAAATTACACAAGTGTATCCTTGTAAAGGAAACAGTTCCCATCTTTACATTTTAGATATTGGAAAATTGTGATTTGCTGTGATTCTATGTTTTAGAATGTCTCCTCTGTTTTGTGGCTTTCTTTGATGCTTTTTTGAAACCACAAGTCTTAATTTCTTAGAGTAAACAGGAGCTGGACTCCACAGATCTTCAGCAGTCATTTAATGCAGAGTTGATTGCCTTAACCCAACAGAAATTCCAGCAACCTTATTTCAGTGTCCTTTCTAGAAATGAAATCTTCACTTAAAACATAATTGTTCCTTTATAATATGGACATAGAAGCTATAGCATTGTTTCTATTATCTTGTGCTGTACTTTGCACACCCATAATGGTAGTTTGGCTGATGTGGTTAATTTATGCTGGAGTAACTGGGTTCATTTTTTCAAAGAAAAAAGAAAAAGCAATAGTTTTGTAGTGCAGTATGTTTCTGTATACAATTTTTGAGCTGCATGCTCAAATATAAACAACTTTATTAGTTTTCATGCATTTTGCAATTGAATAGGAACATCATACTTACATGGAAAAGGTAAGATTAGGGGTCATAAGTTTATGATGAAATGTGCTGCTGGCACAACAGTTTCTGGCACTACTTTGTAAAGGAATTTTACATCCTGGCATCCTGTCAGGAATGATACTTTTGATTTAGTGTTTGTCTGAGAAAGTGACAGGGATCCATCATGTGCCTTTCCTCACCACTGTATGAAATGTAACAGCCTGGCTATGAGTGTTTCAGTATGCTGGTGGGATTTATTTTCCTTTATAGGTGATTGAGGCTATTGCTGCAGCAAGAGGCATCATTTTTGACTAGGATTTTCTGTTAATGCCATTTAAGACTTCCACTTTTTTCCTTTGGATTGCTAATGGCCTTTAAACCTTTCATTTAACTAGATTAATAAAACTTTTGAGCATTCATCTTAAGAATAAATGCTCAATTATTTCTGTTCCAAGGCATGTATTGACATTAGGCAACCTTCTTTTAGCCAGTTTGGAGTGAAGAAATCTTAATAGATTCTGTAATTTCATTGACTGATTTAGTGTACTTTTGTCTCAGTCTAAATAGATAATTCATAGGACAACAGTTGAAATTACTGAAGTTATGTTTTGGCAGCAGCTGAATCAGCCTTGAAGAATGACCAAACTCATTGGTATGCTGCTCGCTGCTTCCGGGTGGATTTTCCTTATAGGTTTGATCTTGGATTAGAAGCAATATATTTTCTGACTTTTTTTTTTCCCCCAAAGCAGGCACACAAGTGCCTTTTGTCTGCTGGATGCATTTATGGTGATTTGAGCATATTCAGTTTCAAATTTCACTTTTCAGACTTGCACTCTGAGTGCACACAACCCCTTAGCAGTGTTTTGGTCAGTCACGTTTCTGCTTAGTGTGGAAAATGGCTCTTTAATGAATAATTCTGTGAAACTCTGAAGAAAAAAAAGTTATAAAAGCTTTCCTTAGACCAGAGTTCTTATGTATGTGTTCTCTCCATCTCTGAAAACTTCCAGTCTCTAGTAATCCCAACCAGTACCTACTCAGTCCTATTTCCTTCAAGTTACTCTTTTGTACTTCATTTTATTTAGCAGATGAACACATCTCTGTGTTCATAGCAGTGATGTTTTAAGTGCTTTCATTCCTCACTAGGTTCATGATTTTGTCCTTTGTTCCCAGGCATGTGCACTTAAATACTTTAGAAGTCCATTGCCATTCAAAATGTGAATGTTGGGATTATGATGTGAAGCCTTTTTAATATATTAGTGTAAGAATTAAAATAAGAAGGTAAACAACTAGAAAAAAATTCAGTGAATATTTTTAAGGCAATGACAAACTTATTGTATTTATTGGGCACTGGTTTTTGTTACATCTGGTCTCAGTATGGTGTGTGTGACAGTGTTTATGCTTGTTAAGGGGTAAAGGTTTCTTAATCTCAGTGGAAGAATTAACCTCTTCAGTAAAAAGTTTTTCTCCTGTAAATGCTTTTAGCTCTCCAAGTAATCTTTATTTTCAACCAACCACTAAAATGACCTAGGAATTGGTAGAGTGAATACTCGTAGCTTTATTGTTAACTTGCATTAAAAGAAAGTATCTGTAATGTTTTCAAGATTGGCTAGGTAAAAGTAATGTTTTCTTTGTGATGGAATATTTGATAAAAATGCTCAAGTTCCTCTTCTGTGACTAGAAATTAACATCCAGGCTTAATGAATTTGTTGAAACGTGACACAAGTGTATTCCTGTTTTTTCTTTTTTTCGTGAAGACAGACTAGTGGTTCAAAGCAGAAACATTCTGTTTCATATTTAGAAGCTGGGTTTTGGTTTGGGTATATTTCTGGGTTAAATGCAGTTCAGTTTCCTCTAGAAATGTCTGTGGGTCCTGCCATCTGTGCAAGGGCAGCTTCAGTGTGTGGTTTGTGAGCCAGTGCCTTTTGCACAGGAACTGTTTGCAACTTGAACTTCATGTGGGAGGCAGAGAGGTGTGGATCTAAAATAGTTCATATTTCATTCCAAGGAGGTCAGCTGCTGCTTTTCCTGGGACAGGTGAGCTTGCAAACTGCCCTGACTGCTTGGAAGGTCTGGCTGGCTTGTAGGATGTTCAGCATACTGTAAGCAGGTTTTTTCTGGAAAGCTGACTTTGGAAAGTTCTCCATCTGATGGCACCTGTTAGCAGTGTGGTGTGATCTCATGCTGAATGTCACTTTCCCTTTTGTTTCCTCTCTCTGTCTTCTGTCACTTGGGTGGGTGGTTGTCTGCTGGTTATAGTTGTTCTCCTGATGAGTGGTGGTTGTAAGTTATGAGTAATTGTTTCCCTGCTCTGTTTGCTGTTTATTTGAATGCATCAAGTTAAAAAGAAGGGCTTTAACCAAAGCAACTTTGTGCTTATGATAAGGTGCTTTAAATTCCTAAATCTAAAATAATCTACTCTCATGGTGTATATGGCATTGTCCCTTTGAGAGAGAGTATGGTGTCTTTTTGTCTGGATGTAATTTATTGATTGTGACCTCATATTTAAACTGTGTGTATCACTTCTGGGTACAGACTGGCATAGTTCTTAAATTGATAATGTACAAAACATTCAAAAATTACTCCTGTTGTTTCAAAAATAAGTCATTCTACTCTTCTTTTATGCTAGAGGTGTTCTGCCTGTGTATATTCCTGTGTGCAGCTTGGTAATACATTTCCCATTATTCCATTGTCATTGGACATCTGGGATATCTCTGATTCAGGTTGCAGTTCACTTGGATGCAAAATCAGTCATATCTTGGAAAATAATCACACAGTGGTGGAGACTCTGCTGGAAAAACAGTCTTGCTTGTGCTCGTTGTATGGAGAGATCAGTTTTGCATCTGAAACTGATCTGTTTTAATGAGCTGCACCTTAAGCTTGCTAATGTTGTTAAGGACATCTTGTAATAATGAGAAGTGTTGGGTTATATTTGCATTAATGTTCAGTCCTGGAGAATGAAAGTTGAAGCAACTACTAAGTTTTTATGTGATCATGAGAGGTATTATACAGGTATCCTGCAGGACCAGTGAAGGCTGTTCAGGGAAACAGCTCAGTTTTTAAAACAGTGTGTTCTACAGGCTGGGGACTTCCATCCCATAAATAAACACTCTGAAATCCAGACATCAGTATGATTCCTGCAGATAATGGTAAATTTAATAATGGAACATAACACTGCACTGCTAAAATGTCCATGTCTGTCTCAGAAAAGCTCCAGCTATAACTACTGCTCTTCTGCCTTGTCACAATATTCTGTGTATATTTATGCCTGACCTTCCTATGGCATTGCTGAAACTTGAGCATCTTGCTAATCTCCTATTTTCCCAAGCTGTGTTTTCACATCCAGCTCCATCATGTTGGATTCCAAACATTTCCAGCATACGGCCACCCTGTTCCAAATTCCTGAATTCTGCTTTCATTCTTCTGCTCCAGCTCACCTGTTACAGGGTGGCTGAATCTAAGCTGACAGCCAGGTAGGTGGAGGTGGATCAGAAAGGGATCCAGGAGGGAACTTAATTTAAGGAGAATGTGTTAAATCTCATTTTGCTTCTGTTGTCCCAAAGAGCACAGAGGTCATGTATCAACAAGTCAGCAAGTCCCTGGCAGCCCAGCTGGACAAGGAGCAAAGCCCTGTTTGCTGTTGCTGAAATTGATGTGCCTGGAGTGAGTCAGAGCAATGTGGGAGAGCAGCAGAGCACCAGAGCTGCAGCAGAGGAGTTTGCAGGCTTTGTCAAGCTGCTCTCTCTGGCTGGAGCAGCATCTTTGCCTTTGTCTGGGTTCCTCTGTGCTCCCACAGCCAGATTTTCTCCTCTCTTGTTCTGTCTCCCGGTAATTAGAGCACCAATGTGACTCTGCTCAGTTCTGTTTTCAGATAATTAGAGCTTGGCCCATCCAGCAAAGTACAAGTTGTCTGTGTTGGGCTTTGCTCAGGGCCCTGGCCAGGACATCCCTGGTCTGTCATTGGCAGCAGGAAATCCTTTTCATTGCTGCTCTGCACTGGGGTGTGGCACAGGCTTGGGCTATGAGGAGTAATTATGTGATGCTGCTGGCTGGCTGTGCAGTGGGAGCAGCCATCCCTCTGCTGCTCCTGCTGCAGGAGTAATGAGCTCTGGAGAACAGCAATGGCCTTGTTCTCCAGCCAGTGAACTGGGTTAGACACTGATGCAGAACTCAGGAGCAGGGTAAATGAACTGAATCACATTGCTGGGATTTGCTGTGCAAAAGAATTTGTACATTCAACACCAGAAGGCTAAGGCTCAATAATTTTAGTTAATTTTAGTTTTGCCCTTTGGATTTTGTAGACTTTCATCAGATTAGAGCCCTGAAGTAAAAGCTTAGTCACACTGGGCCTTGTGAGTTGTTCTAGGGTGTTGATAAAAAAAAATTATAAATAGGCTGCTTATCTACAAATCCTGTATTTAGTTATTTACACACAGGTGCCTGATAGAATGACTGAAAATCTTCTTAACTATTTATTGAATGTAATTATTTAAAATACTTGGTAGTCTTCAAATAGGCCTTTTCCTTTAAATAAATCAGTCTTTGATTAGTGCCATCTGCACATCCCCTTTCCCACAGCAAAAAAAAAAATGTCCTTGAATGGACATTTATTTCAAGATCCAGCAAAACATGACAAAGTTTTAGAAACTTCTCCTCAGCAGCTGCTTTTTTGACAGCAAGGTGTCAGTAGTTTGCTTATGTTTCTGTTTAAGTGAAAGACTCAAACAGAAGAAGGTATGTTTGTGCATGTTGTTGCTTGATTCAGGATATGAGCCAGAACACAAGTTCACAGAAATCTGATGAGAAGCACTAAAGAAAGAACAGTCTTCTGTAGCAGTGTTTATGTAAAACTCCTGGGTTCATAGTTGCTGTAACTCTTGGTTTCCCTGCAGAGGTTTATTATTCACTGAACAGTTTTGATTTCAGTGTTTACAGAAACTCTTGTGGCAAATGTTCATCTTATCTTAAGCTACCAACTGCATTTTGCTTTGAGTTCAGTACTGATCCTACTGAATAAATATCTGGTTTACTGCCCTCCCTTCCTGCCTTCCTCCCTTCCTAATCTGACCACTGTATCCTGTGCTTTTGCAGTAATGTATGTTTGTCTCAGCAGAGATTTCCCACGTGTCCCCAGAATTAATCTTTTCTTCTTTTCATGTTTTCAGTATAGGCTGTTCAAAGGCCTCTGAAGCTTCAGCTCTCAAGGATTTTACTGTCATGAAAGTACTGAGCTCCTTTGAGATTGCCTTTGGATCTCTAGACACCAATGTTGCTTTCAGTATAGGGTTTGAAATTTAGAATCAGTGTTCCAAGTGAGTGAAGAAATGCTGTAGTAAATTGCAGGAATCTACTCATCTGTAGATACACAGGGAGGCAGGAGAAGCTCACACATGGCTGAGGTTAGTGCATGGTTTTTTAAAAAAAAGTATTTTAACAGTTAGTTATGTGGTATTATGGCATTGCATTTTCCTGGCAACATTTTGTGCAATATGCAGCAAGACTTTGTTCAGGGGGTTGCAGTCACATCCTGCCTGCTCTGAGTTACTCTCATGATTCTCCTGAGCTATTATTGGGCAACTTTGCTGTTATATTAGTTATCTCAGAGGTTCTTATAAAATCTTTCAGGCAAGTAAGATATTATTTGCAGCATGATTTATGGTGTTGCTTATGATGAAAATCATGTTTTGTATTTCTCATGGTGTTGTATACCCTCCTGTGTATTATCATTCTGTCTTGTGTGGGCAAAATTGTAATTTCAGCATCTCCAGTAAATGAAAATGCCAAACTTCAGAAGGAGTAAAATATCCTGCACTAGGAAGAACATGTCAAAGCAAAGCTTTGATTAATATAAGTTTTGCTTTGTTTAGAGATCCAGAAAATGATTATACCATGGGACACATACTGCAGAGAGCTGAGTAAACATGGCTGAAAGAATATGCAGAAGTTTGCACAGGTTTGTCAGCATGCAAATAGATGTCCTTGTGTTTCAGCTGTCTTACCTTTTTTCTGCTGTTTGTACAGTGACTTAGCATGGTCTTGGGTTTGATTCCTACACCAAACTTCCAAATTCTATTTTAAATTCATATAGTTGCATTTTGTAGTTCTAAGTTACAGCAGAAAATTAGTCAGAAATACCTACTTGCTGTGTCAGGGATTGTCTAAGATGGGAGAATCACTAAATATTTGTCTTGGGAGGAGTGTGTGGTAGCAGTTGACACACTTTGGAGTCAGTTGTTCACTTAATTTGTTAATGTTATTTCATACCTAATTCTGTGCCTTCATTCTTCCTTCACTGAAACCTTTTCTGCTCCAGATCCTGTTGGTGGGAATTTGACATCTGGAAACAATTTTATATTGAAGGCATAGATTGGAAATGATCAAAAACGTCTTGAAGTCATAGCTTAAACTCATCTTCCCTTGTGTTTTTTACCAGTACAGAGTTAATTACATAGATCCAGGTGTAATATAGGAGGAAGGGGATTTCCAGTTGTTTTTACATAACCATGTGTGTCCATGTGTGTGTTCCACTGCAGAATTAGGGATGCTTTGGTAGTGGGAGGTAAGGTGGAGAAGTTTGCTTGCTGGCCTTGTGAGTGCTGGAGTCACCTATGGGCACTGGGTACAACCACTTCTGTTTTGAACTGTTTTCTCATTTTGCCTCAGTGAATCTGTGTTGTAATAAACAGTTATTGAAGAGCTGCTGCTGGTGGGATAGCTGCAGTATGTTTCTTGAAGACATTTCCTCTGTTTCATTTCTTTTTCCATACCAAACATCTGCTAGTTTCATGTAAAGCTTTCTCTTTATTGTGTTGGAGAGCAGGTGAATCAGGACCCCACATTTCCCATGCTTTTTGTGACACTATATACTCTGAATGTATTTCTTCTTTCCTCTCTGCTCTCCATGCTGTTAAGTCAAATCTGAAAGTTAATTTTTGTACAGAAGTCATTCCACAGGTTTTCTCATCCTTTTCACTCTCTGCCTTTCCCAGTTCTTTGCTGCAGCTGGTAAGATGGGACAAAGAGCAGAATAGCTCATGTCTCAGACCAGATAATGTGTGGGAAGGATGCTGTGTTTGTCTGTAGGTGTCACAGAATATCCTCAGTTGGAAGTTACCGCTAAGGACCATCAAATCCATCTCCTGGGTAGTACAGCCTTAGGACTTCAAGGCTGGGTACAAACTAGTCCAATCTAGCTAGTCCTAGCTATCATGTTGCACAGATCAACCAAAGCATAAAAAAGTAGTATTTTTCATTTGTTTTCATAGATAAAGTGAGTTTTCTGTTTGTACTGGGGTTTTTTTCCCATTTAAAATGGGAATTATTAAAATATTTGGTGTGTAGTTCTTGTGAATTCCAGAAGGTGGCACAGCTGGTTTTCCTAAAAGCATTCTGATTGCAAGAAAAGCACACAATGCTACTGCGTTGATTTTAAAGCTGTTGGTGGAATTTTGATCTAAGGATAGCTGGATCAGCTTAGACCTTAGCATTTAAAAAATTATTTAAAGGTATACCCATCTGCCTTTTTTTGTTTTTCAAACTGCAAAACCCTTGTGTACAGGTTTTTATAAGTTAAGTTTTTGAAGGTGGAAGTAGTTTACCTAAAAGTGCAGGAGGGAAGAAAGGGCTTATCCAGTATGTGTGCAGTGAAATTCTTCCCTGAGCTGTTTTACAGAATCCCAGTTTCCCATGAATGCATTGTTTGAATAGCTTGCTTTATCAATTTGTGAAATGAGACCAATTCCTGTTTCTTTTGAGCTCTTTAGCAAGTGCTATAAAAAAATTAAGTTATTGGTATGGTAACATATAAATTATAGTTTTGTGTGGTAGCACCTCTAACCACAGGCAGATTTTTAGGTGTACCACCATTAGGGGTTGGAAGCAGTATGTGAAAAGAGTGTGCAAAAAAGACCAATGAGGCTTTTAATGGCAATCTATTTTCAGATAATATGTGTCTTGTTCTAACTGGAAGCTTGGTCTTTGTGCAGTGTTGCCCTGCATTTATTGGTATAAGAAGGTGTTAGATACCATCTCATTTGATGCTTTCCTTATTTGTCTGTCTCTGGAGCAGTCATCTCCACCATGGTGTTGATCAAAAAGTAGTTAAATAAACTTTAAATGGAGGTATTCTTTCCATTCAATGTAGAGAGACTCACTCCTAGAGTGAGGGCACTGGGCAGGGTTTGGTAGTGGGGTCGGTGCAGGGGTGCCCTGTGCAGACACAGCTGGGGTGGATTTTACATTAAACCCCCTTTTTGTTAGAATCCTTAATTGTAACATCTAGGACAGCCCTGAAACTTTTGAAGGATGAGATGCGTGGGATTTTTTCACTTTCCTTCAGCTCCCTCTGGCAGACAAAGCCCTGAATTACAACTGCCTTACTTAAAACTATTTCAGTGAAGGGCTTGTCCCAGCTCAAAGTTATCCTGGTTGCTTGGTGTTCTCTATGTATGCTTCAAAAAGACATCTTCAGCTGTAGAAAAGTACACTACTGCAGCTGCAGAAGGTGCTGAAATACAGACATTTCTTGGTTTAGCTGACTCTTGCACTGTGTCTTCATGCATCACAGCTGTGCGGTCCTATTTCACCCCAAGGACCTCTACACCATGCACTTCTATTGATTTTTTTTTCTCCAATGTGATCTCTCCTGAGCCTGCTGTGATTCACTAGAGCAGCACAGATGAGAAGGATGTGACTGTTTTGCATAGGAGCCTGGAGTTATTTGCAGAATTTAGACCCTTTTTTTTCCTGGCCAGATGATGTGGGTGGGATGGAGTGATGCAGCTGTGCTGCTGGTGGCTTTCACTGGGCTGAGCCTCCCACCCACCTCTGCAGTCTTCTCTGAGCTTCACTGATTTGTTTTCAATTCTAAGGGGGCTGTTTATGAAGGGGACTTTGCCAGGTAAAGAGATGTGGCCACATTTCTCAATAAAGATGTAGGAAACTGTCAGGAGTGTGTGGAGTGCTGGTAAAATGACCTGTAAAAGCTGCTACATGGATACTGGTGAAAGCACTGAACTGCACTTTTGAATATGAGTCAGATGTCTGAAGTTATATAAAAAAAGGTTTGTAATAATAAGACTTGAAAGTATTTCATTTAAATAGTTTTAAAAATACAAATAAGATTGCCATTCTTCCATGGGCCTTTCTAAAATCAGCTTGTACTTTTCTTGCTATGTACAATTATTTTATGCAAAGCAGCGTGTCCTCATTTGATCCTAAATTATCCAGATTGCCACTAAATAGGGGTATCGCAATTGCAGAGTTCTTCCAGTCTGCTAAGTGAATATTTTAAAACTTTAAATCTGTTTTTGGAAATGAATTAATAGCTCGTATGTTTGCCCACCATAATATATTTGAAACAAGTAACTGGCATTTTTCAAAACTTTGCCTAGGAAATGTGGAATTTTCCTTAAATTTATGTTCTCAGAGCTGCTAAAGATGAAAGCAGTTTGTAATTTTTCTGTCTATAATTTAATTATTACACAGGAGTTTTGACATTTAGTTATTTAGAAGTAGAACATAGTAGTGTATTTCAGGGAAATGGAATGAGTTCATATGAAGAAATGTTTTTGTGATCATGTTTTTTTGTCTTCTGGAAAAATCTAAATGTAAGCAAGGTATGCATTTTGAAAGTTGCAAGTGTTTTTAAAATGTTGATGACCCCTAGGATGGGGCTAGTTCTGTGTCATGAATACACTCATTGATTGTACAATGAAAATTTAGTACAATACTCTCTTTTCCCCACTTCCCTGTTACCTGTTCTGGTTTTGGTACTAATTTCACCTGTTCTCATGGCATTTATTTGAAATAATCTGTGGTTCTGAAACTTTTTCTAGTGTAGAGAAATAACACTGTTTTTTCTCTCACTGAATGTGAGAAATTAACACTAGCCATAAACAATTAACATTAGTGACAAATTTGAAATTGAACTTTTTGCGGCTTTAGACTTTCACATGTTCCTGTGTGAAGGCAAGCTGAACTTTAAGATCAAATTGCTATTTAGTAAAAATTTGTGTCTAATATGCTTCAGAGTATCTAAAGGTGGGTAATTAAATTGATTGCAGCTTTTGTGGCTCCTTGAAGGGATCCAGGCAGCTGCAGTGCAGTGGCCATGGCATCCTGGAAGATGCATGCTGCAATTTTTATGGCTCCCAGGCTGCACGCAATGATTTCTGACAACCTGCACTTGAAGCATCAGCATCTTGAAACCTTTTCAATCTCATTCTCTGTCAGTCTTTCTGAGGAATTCTGGTCTTTGGATAGAGGTGTCAGGAGTGTGCACAGTGGGGACATCAGAGGTGACAGTGCAGTAGGAATTCCTGTGTTGTGGAAAAGTTTGTATTTTTGGCTTTTAAGGAAACTGAGTCCTTACAGAAGCACACAACGAGCAGTGGTAAAGGCTTTGTTCTTGACTCCCCACACCTGCTCTTTTGCTCCTTTCCTCAGGGATACTTTCTGTGGGTGTGCAGGACCACAAAAACACACTCCAGTGGATAAAGATGGTAGGATTTAGAGAATGCAAGAGGACTAAGAGATTCCACGTAAACAATGCAAGAATGAAAGAAAAAGCCCACAAACTTTCACTTTAAGAATATTTCCAAAAACCATTACCCAACACATGCCACCTGTAGTTTGCAGTTTGCTGTCTGTGGTGCAGGAAATACTGAAGTTGTTCATGGCTGGTGCTCAGTCCTGGCTTCTGTTCCATTACTAAATTGTTTAATATATTTGCAGCATTTGAGTCTGATGCGTAAATGCGTTTAGGCATACTTTACTAAAATAAATTGAGCAGCCAGCAGACTATAACAGCTGTGGAGAAGTTGTTTAGAAATAAATTCTTTGTAGTTCACAGTTTGACCTAATAGAAATAACTGTTGCTTCAGACAATTATCTTCAGCAGGGTCAGTCTGGCTGCTGTGACTGTGCATTCAGTTTTCTGTGTTGATTTATTAAATATAATCACCTGGGGAAGATGAGCCAACTTCTCTGAATAAATTGGTGCTAATTCAAAAGCATTTCTTCTTAGTGGTGTGCTGTCAGTAGAGTACAAGGACTTAGATCAAAAATTGGAAACCTTCATTAGCTCACTTTGGTTTTACCTCCTACTAAGTGTTTCAAGACCTTATTTTACCTAATAAATTTTACATAACAGTAATTTACCCAAGTAAAGCTGGTTTTGTTTTTTTATATTATAACCTGTGTCTTGTAATTAAGTTAACAGTGCATCTTGACAAATCTTACCTCAATTTTAGAAAAATCTCTCTTCAAGAATACACACAAGAAAATGCAAGACATCTATAAGTGGCATAAAATAAAACCCACTTTCATGGTAAGAAACACACACTTCAGAATATTAGAAATATTTCTGAGACTTTTTGTAGCTACCAAATATACCTGAGACAGGCTTTAATATTTTAATAAATAAATGCTTCCAAATATTTAAAGTGTGAATACTACAGGGACCGAATTTGTGCATTTCTTGTTTTCCTTTTCCTGCAAGTTTTTGAGAACCTGACTTAAGATCTGAGCAAAATTATTTTACTTAAATAGTTTTTAAAATAGTTGATTGTGACCTTATAGGAAATGGCATGAGTTTTTTTGAATGTTTGCTGTTGCTGAATAATTTCATACATTTCAAACTTGGACTATAAGATTTTTTTTTCATTTATGAATGATGCAAAGACCGGGGTTATGGACATTTGAAGAATGTGTGAAATGGAGAAACTAATTTCTCAACATGATTCCTTCTCAGCATCTTGGGTTTGCTGAAGAACTTTGATAGTCTGAAAATAAAATGAGAATTTGAATCTCTCCTATCTGAGGTGTATGGAAGGGAAGGGGAAGTGGCTGTGTCAGATGCAGAGTAATGTGTATTTGTCAAATATGTATATAAATAATATATGTCCATATATCGTGTCTGTGTATGTATGTGTGTGTATATATATATATATGCACACACATGCTATATAAGCAATCCCATATATATAGTATGCATATGTATATTTATGTATAATAATTTTCACTGAATTGATGCATCCTAAAATGTTACTGCAGCAGTTTCTTCATTTATACAGGAAAAAATGCTGAGTGAGGGGATAGAAAACTGTAGGACTTCATGTTAAACACATAGGAGATGCCCTGACTGCTTAACTTAATATTTAAAGATTTGTGGATTTTTTTTCCTATTTGAGAAAGGGTCCCACATATTGCCATAGAGACAGGAACCTGCACTACTTACAGCATTTTGACAGCAGGAGAGGTTGGCTGCAAACCCAGTTTATCTCACTTCTTTATGATTGCTCCTTGTTCCATGAGCAGTCATCCCAGTTTAAAAGAATTAAATTTATTTGGTAGTAACTACTTTGTAAGCATCTCTGATCCATTTATGAGATGAGATTATGGATGGATCCATTTATTATCCATCACATGCACCTTGATGGCTACAGTACAACTGCTTCTAAAAGCTGCTGTAATTTATATCTGATGTCTGAGGGCTTTTTCATCCCCAGTTATAAAAAAAATTTGAGACTATAGCAGGTAGCAAGTCAGAGTACAGGTGTTATTGTCAGAACTGTCTTTAGCAGTTTTAAAGCTAATTTCTTAATGAAATTTAAAATAACTAATTCAAAGACTGTTTCTCTGTAAGATTTAGTAAGATTTCTTAGTAAAACTTCTGATGTTTCTAGAAAAGTTGCCATTTCAGTAAAAGCATTGCCAGGTGCATATTGCCAATCTTCTTCTATTCTTCAGTATTTGGGGAATGTTTCAGTGCTGCTGTGAGAGGACTGCAGATGTGACTGCAGTGGTTTCCTTTGGATTCCTCCTTAGGCAAAGATTTGTTTTCCCTTCCTATCAATTTTGGTATGAATGTTTTGAGATATATGGTCAAAGAAATTGTATTAATTAACTGACTCATGTATAGGGCAGTACTGTCAACACCATCTTTTAATTATTCTCTTCCAGTAATTGGAACAGCTGCAGTTTAATAGACTGAAAAGCCAGAGGTAGAGGCATGAGAAGCACCCAAGTGAAGTGGAAAGAGCTGAGTAAGGAACCAATTAAATTATCACACAGCCAGTTTTTTGGGAACCTGTAGAGAAATGTTACACATCCTTATTTGTTCCTCTTCAGTTTCTAGATTGTGCCTTTGCAGCCATATTTAAATTGCTGAAATGATTTGGATATTGAAATGAGTGCTGCATTTGAGCTCCATGCCTCTGGGAATATTTTGCTGGATTTTGGGGGGTTCTGCTTTATTTTCTCCTGTATCAAAATGCTCTTGTGTGGTGTAGGATACATCAGCTCAGCAGGCTGGTGGTCAGAAGATATAGAAAAGATGAGAGAAAAGATTCCTCCCTATGTGAAACTGATTTTCTGCCATCAGTTTGGAGTGAGTTCTGCTGCTACTACTATCATAAACCAGGGATTTTATCCCATAACAAATGTGCATTTTAAAATGGAAACATGCTTTTGTATTAATGAATTTTTAGAACACAGGTGTGGGGAAAAAGAATCTCAGAAGTTTGAATATGTTTACTGGTCTAACCACTACCATTTTAAGGTGTTTTTCTTGTTGCTGAGTGTGGCATCTTCTCTTACATAAACACTCTATCAGTAGGAAATAGTTTATGACACAAATATTAAGACCTTTCTGTTGTCTACATTTCTAGCTGAAAATGGGAGATGTACATCACACTGTCACTGTAGCTTTGGCTGTTTTTCTTTCTGGAAAGCTTAAGAAGCCTGAGGTTCTGGAAGTGAGAAGACTTTTCAGGTCATGCTAGGAAGGGTTTGGAAGACTTGAGAAAGTTGTGATGTAGCATAACCCTACTTTTCACCTAGTGCTTTCAGTTCCTCTGACACCTAAGAGATGAATAAAAGGAGACAGGTAAGTAGCCCGTTAAAGTGGAACAGCAATTTTTTAACCTCAGCAAATCACTTGACTGAGCAAGTATTTTTTTCAGTTTTGCTTTTAACAGTTTAAGAACAGAGGAAAAAAGGCTAAACTCATTGTCTGTGCAAATTGATAAAAAATCCAGAACATCTCTAGAATTTGACTTTTATTCTGCTTGGTTTTCATACAAAAATTCAGGTGGCATTCAAAGGCTCAGAATAAATACTTTCAGACTAGAACAGTTTTATATTGCCTGGGCTCTGCTACAGATTTCTGCCTGTGCTTTTTTCTTCTTTTTGAACAACTGTGAAGAGAAATCTTATGGGAAATGCAGAGATGGTTTAAAAGTTTTGTTGGATGCACAGATGCCCCAGAACTGTGAACACAGTGGGCTGTAAGAGGACAATGTGTTGACAGTTGCTGTGTGTGACACAACGAGGCAGCAGCTTAGCATTCAAAGGAAGGAAGAGGATATCCCCAGAAAAGGAAGAGAGTCACAAGGAATGTGGTTTTAGCTGTGTTGCTGCTCTGGAAATCAGGGAAGAAGAAAAGATGCTGTGATCAGTGCCCTGTGTGTGATTTGGTCATGTGCTTGCTGAGTGATGCTGTTCTCAGCTCTTCTCATTGGGGCCCAATTTCGCTTGTTGGTCAATAGTGGAGCAGGATGTAGGTGCAGGGATGGAGGGAGAGGGTGAGGAAATGCTTTCCTCTCTAATCACAAGCACTTTTCAGTGTTCACTCTGTGGGATCAGAGCTGCACTGCTGTTCAGCCAAAGCCAGGAGCTTCTGGCCTCTCCTAATGTCTCAGCTCTGTAAAGTGGCACCTTGGGATCTTGCCTTTGGTGCCATTATTTACTTTTATTCTTGTGCCACCTGTTCCTTTCCTTTATGGCTGAGTTTTGTGCAGAAATTCGTGATACTCTCTCAGTTACTTGTCTGTGCTCAGTGCAGCTTTGTAAACACGAACATGAAAATAGCTGCTTAAACGCCAAACACTTTCTCATCTTTTGTACACAGAATTAAGGATGTGTGGCATACTTGGATAATAAGTAGAATATAACTTCAAGCAAGTTATAAATAGTAGATGCTTTTAATTTTGAATGTGAACATGCTTGTGGAAAATTACAGAAAAGCCCCTCGAATGGTCCCAAAATTATATTTAATCTGTGCAGTTATCATGGGATTTTCAGCTCTTAGGAATTTTAAATTTAAAGCACATCCTCAATTTGTGTGCCAAGTTGATATGTTTTCAGAGCACTTCACTGGGAAATATTTTCTCAGCAAGGAGTATTCTGCACAGAGGTGTAATGCTGCTTTTGGCCCCCAGAATCCTTCATTTGAAGATGAGTGGCAAATTTATGTAATATGAGAACAGAAAAATGTGTATTCAGTGGTATAACACACTCCAGGAGATCAGATTACTTTTCCCATATATTTAAATGTGCAGCTAAAATGTTATTTTGAAGTCTTAATTAAAATATCAGAATTATATACTGAGATGTTCTGTTGACTTAGGAATAGTTGATGCAAAGCATAAAATACATAATAATAGTATTTTCCTTCTGAATATGCAACCAATCTGTGACTGTCAGGAAGAAAATGGGATTTGATTTATTTTTTTCCCCTTATGTGAGGATAGGTGATTCATTTCTCACATGGTTGTTCTTAAGCAAGTGACAAGTATTTCCCTATTTTTAGAGTACCTGGCACTGCTGCTTTCTTAAATTCTGGATTTTGTACATGGGCTGTTAGATGGAGTAGTTTATGCTGGACTTTGGGAGGGTATTTGGTTGGCAGTGCTTGGAATTCCTGTACTTTAAAAAAATTCTTTACTGTTTTTTCTGCTAAGGTTTTATGTTGTTTGTAGAGTAAGTGACAAAGTAAGTGGGACACAAAGGAGAGCAGGTATTTGAGGACTCATGTTGCCCTCCAGGGTTAATGATCTTGTTGGGGTCAAAAGTGAGAAGTAACTCTGATTTCTGTGCCTGTCTGGATTGACTTCAATGTCAGTCAATGCTTGGGAATGACTTTATGGCTTGAGTTGGATTTTATTTTACTGATCAAAAGAGTATTTCAGGAGTTACTTCTGAAAAAGGGGTCCATTGATTGTCTTTAACCTCATTCTTTTTTTTTTTAAATTAGTCATGCTGCTCTTAATAAATAAAACATGTGAAGATCTCCTTGAGGGTGGTGGAGCAGTGGAGGCAGAGGCTTTACAAGCAGTTACCAGTTGGCTGCACTCGGTGGGAGGAAGGGAGTAACTGTGTTTGCTTTTAGTATTTTAAAACACTTTCTGTATAATGGTGAATGCAAAAGCAAAGCTGAGTGCGTGAATGCAAATTAATGATTTTTATTTTACTTTGTGATTATAAAAGCTGCTATCTAACATCTTTCAACCTGATTTCTAGACTTTGAGTGCAGAGCTGGCACAATGTAGTAGTCTGGTGTTGTGTGTGTTTGAGACTGGACACAGTGTTGACCAAGTGTGTAGCCAGGCCTGCCTGTTGGCATGTAAATACTTGAATTCTTTTGCTAAAAGTATGACTGTGATAAAACTGCATTGATGTTTTTGCAGGACTTTGTTTCTTAATAGTCACACCATATAAACACTATTGTCATACCCAGTGGTGTCTCTTCAGCATCTCAGTTCCTGTGAAATTTGTTGCCTGGGTTAATGCTGCTCATTTGTAATTTAGAATTTCAGAGAAGTGGGTAAGAGGCCCTCAATTGTTTGTCCAAAGGGTGCATCTGGTTTTAAGTGAGGTTGTCCTGTGTTGTTTTAATTCCTTGCCTTTGAATTTGGTAACAGCTTGCCCAAAACTATTTTCAATAATGGTGATCAGGAGCAGCAATTATTCCCTGATGATTTCATCCCAAAATTGAATTTACATTGTGAAAAACATTTTGTAACAGTGAAACTTAAAATGTTTCACCGTTACAGAACCCTATCAGAGTGTTGTTAAATGTCACTAGAATGAATAAATTTATAGACATTTATAGAAATAGCTCCTGGTTCAATTCTTTATTGCTAAGTAGCGTGACAGGGTGTTGGCTTTTTAATGAGAGGATTAAGCTGTCCTGATGAATAGAAAAATTGTCATGCTGTACAGAGACTATTCTGAAATCTGCAGACTAAATATCTTAGTGTTGATTTGGTCTGCTGTGGCGATACATTCGACGTGATGCATTTTTCCCTGTAAGGTAATCAGTATAGCAGAATCTCTGCCTTCTCTTCCCTAGAAACATGCTCTGCTTCTGCATAAGATGCTGTTAAATTCCCCAGTCCCTTTTTAATCGCTTTCCTTCCCTGCTGCCCGCTGTCGTCAGCCCCGGGAGGTCACCAGGCAGAGCCCTGGGCTGCGGAGCTGTCCCTGCTGGGGACCGGCGTGGCCCCATCTGCTTCGTCAGCTCTGGAGGCAATTTGGGAGCTGCTGGGGGGCGTTGAGAATTAGATTGTTGATAGCGTTCCTACAAAGGCTGCTATTAACAGCCTGCTCGTCTCTGCTTCTCTACTGCAGAAGACAGAGTGATATTTGTGTTCCCATATCATGTTGTAAAATGCATGAGATTTTGCTCTTCCTCCTTGGAAATGAGAATAGGAAAATGAGAGCATCCTGAAGCAGAAGCTATTAGAAGAGCATGCAGAAACCTGCAGCGATTTCTGCTTTATTTTGTCTTCCTAGCTATGGATTAGAAGGACTGATTTTTGCAATGGGCTTTTTCCATAATGGCATTCTTGTATTGTTTGGTCAGAGCTTGCACAGGAGGAAAACAGGCTGCTGAATTTAGTCACTGATCTCTATTAGCCGTGGCCTAAGGCTATGCTGAGATTTATATCCCATTTGTATTGTTGCAGCTCAAAAGAAGAATGTTCAGAGGATGACAAGTGTATTCTGAGTAGGTATGTTGTTTCATTTTCATATGAAACCCATTTTTTTTTTCTGCTTCCATTGGTCAGAAATGAGGTTAATAGGAAGAGAATATAGTACAGTGCTGCAGTGTCCCTGTTAAGGTAGAACAATAGCATCAGAAACAGTACTTTAAAAATTAGCTGCTTTTATTAAATAAAGCTGCATTATGCTGGTGTGCAGAGTGCAGTCGTTTCTTTTTTTTCTTAACATATACTGCAGTCAGTGCTTCCCTAACGAGGTGGCACTATTGTTGAGTTAGAAGGATAGAATCATCATATTGCTTTAGGGGACAGCAGGATTTAAAAGGAGATGCCTTACAGCCCTGTTTTACAGATTGGAAGCATCGGTTTAAGGGCATTGGCAGAATCATTTCCTTGTTCTTAGCAGCAGCCACTGCTGTGTCAGTAGTGTGTGGAATGGAAGTCCTAGTTGGTAGTCTGTTATGGAAACGCTGTTTACTGTTATTGTAGTACCGTGGTGACAACATGCCATTGAAATGGAAAACGAGCTCTCCTGCTATCTGGAAATTCCCAGTTCCTGTGCTTAAAACATCCAGGTCATCGCCACTTTCTCCAGCATACATGTAAGTGAGAGAAATGAGGATAATAAGGTGGGAATTCTTTTTGTGAGACTACCCTGTGGCAAAATACCCTGATACATATTAAATGACATTGGCACTCAGAATTTTTTCTTGTTTGCTATGTAGAACCCCCTCCCGATTTTATCCTGGATGTTTCTTGATGGATGTCGTGTCAAGTCTTTCCCTTTTTGTTGAAACGTAGAGAAATTGTGCAGATTAAGCTCTATTCATAATGATACTGTGTATGTTCATTTGAAAAGTTTGTGGTGGTGTTAATTTGTAGAGCTGATCTTGAAATAACAAGCTTTGAGGCTGGCAGGCTTTCTATATAGTGTATATGTGAACGTTTTCTTCTCCTGACTATTTCATTTGGAAATTGAGCTTGAAATCACCTGCTGTATTGTATTGCACTTTTGTTCGTGTGAGTTCTTGTAGAGGTGAAATCATCCTGCTTTGGTCTTGTTTTATTCCTTAAAGTCTTAGCCTTAATACAAATTGAATGTCTTCATAAAAAGTTACAATAAAAGCTTATAAAATAAATTTGAATCATTCATATCTGAATACTTACGTAGTTATACAGGTTGTCAGTGTAAAGTAGCTTCACAATGTGCCTTTGTCTTGCCAAATCCTGATGCAGCTTTTGTTCACCTTTTGTTGCTGTGAGTTCTATGTTAGCATATACAGGTGGCTTTTTTTCTTTCCCTGAAATAAAACTAAGCTCAGGGTACTGAATTCCTTCTGCTTTATTTAAGGAAGCAGCTCTTCCAAACAGAGGAAGAGTTGCTTTAAAATTCACAGGTAGCAGTGTAGGTGACTTTTCTATCTGGAAATTGCTGTAAAGGCTACTATTTTCCAATAGAATTCCTGCCTAATACCTACAATATTAGTACTTTTAAGCTTGTATTGTCTGCTTACAGATAGGCTTTTGCTACAGCTACAGTAGGTACAAGATGTAAGAGAGAGGTGCACAGGTCCTCTAAATGTATTTTTAATTGTTGCTGAGCGTGGCATTGTTATGGTGGGGCTGAAAGGATGCAGCGCCATGTGCAGGGTCACTATTGTTCTCAGGAACAGAAAGGTGGGGAACCAACCTGCCTGTACAAAACCTCTGCTTTTGAGATTAATTCATCTATGGCAAGGTGTGGATGTGCTTCAGGGTTTTTATGGGAAGCATCAAATATACTTAAGGCTACCAAAAGGGAAGCTGTTTCCTATAAATTGCTACCTATTCTGAGTTGTTAAAAATATGACTTAAATATAAGGAAAGTATCAAGATAGTAAGAGTTGTGAGACATTTGAACCTATTTCAGGGAAACAGTGTCATTAGTGTTTTATCTTATGCTGTTGTTTTTAAACTGTAGTGGTCTTAAATGCAAGAAAAATCAGAACTAGCCCAGTCTGATGTCTCTGCTGCTGAGAGGGAGCATTTCTTTTGTGTGTTGCCTTTAAAGTGCTAATCTTAGCCCTGAGAATGCTCCAGCCTTTGTGATGGGGATCGTGTGGCTGATTATCTCAGTGTGTTGAAAGTACAAGCAGGTTTAGTGATCATGTTTAAACTATATGATGCTGAGCTTATGTGGAGCATGAGAAATATGTGATCAGCAGCCTTAATCATCTCTTGATAATGAGTCAATGTATCTCAATGTTTATGGAGACATTTCTTTATTGGCACACAGACTTGGCATTAGGAGGATTTGTATATCTAACACTAAAATTATTCATATATTTTATTATAAAGAATGAGAAACATTACAAAATGGCACCTACTTTATTAGGCAATATAATCAACTAATTAAAAAATCTTGGGTTGGCCAGTAAAGTAGGTGATCAGATTAATTACTTTCATTGTAGAGATAACAGTAAATTTGATACTGTTTTATATAATCTGATGCTTTTCATATTCATATTTATAACTTCTGTTGTAAATAGTACTCTGCACACTGGCAAAGAGTTTATGTTTTGAGTAAAGGGTTGAGGAATAAGTGGTGTGTGAAATGGAACATGTATTGATGTAAAATAAATGGCCATAAAGCTCTATAATTCACAGATGAACACTTTGTTCATATTTTGGATCTAGGGTATACAAAGGTATGATTGAGCTTTTAATCCCTTTGATACTTGACATCTAAATCTTACGAAATAAGGGGTTTAGTGTAGTTTGGAATGCAAAGTAGGAAGGTCTTAAAAGTGTTTTGTTTGGCCTTTTTTCCCTTGCATTTAAAATGAAATTCCAGTTTTTCAGGTTCTTCTAATGAAGTTGACCTTAGCTTTAAAAACTTCATCCTGCTTATGATTTACAAGCGACATATCTAGAGATTAAACTGATGATCAGGATGTATAGATTTTATTAGAGTTTTTTTGGGCTGTGTGCCCGATAGCTGAAGTCTGCCTTGGTTTCCCTGTCTCAAAATGCTGGGGCTGGTGATTGTGAGCAGGTTTGGCTTCTTGGCTGAAGCACCAGTGTACAAAGTGCCACTGCAAAGTGTTGGCTGTCCTGCAGCTGTGCAGGCTTAGCTCAGTGTCTGCTTGGGAAGTTTGTGGTAGCTGCTGATGGGGGAAGATGAGTGTGAAGAGATTGTCTCACAGAGTTCTGTGCTTTGGGGAACTTGTGGCTGGGCAGAAGCTGACATGAAGGACCTGCAGAAGCTGAGGTGGGATCAGTTTGTAGGTGAGGATGTGCTTCTGTCACTGGGAATTCTGCTTGGTTCGCAGGAGCTGGTGCCCCTTTCCTGGCAATGGGGAGGAGCAGCAGGGGCTTGCTGCCTCTTGGCTGGGGGATTTCTATACCACCAGTTATTTATTAGGGATATTTTCAGGACATCCTGACTGCAAAGAGGTAACTCTTCACGTTATACAGAGGGTGAAGGGATGAGGAAGGCACACCTTCCGTGGCTGCTGCTGAAACTGATCCAGAGTAGCTTGAACTTTGCCCAAGGTGGAGAGATCCAGTGACATTGCTTAGGGAAAATCAAGCACTATTAGACTTGGAAGACTGGCATGTGCCAATATCTGAAGGTGTAGTGCAGCTGGCTGAGTGCATGAGTTAGGAATGCAGCTGTGGGTACTTGCACACGCCTTTGTCAGGCTGCATTTTCTTTTGTGGCACTTATTTTGCTGGGGTTTAGAATATAGATGCTGTTTGTCAAACATTGTGAAAGCTGTTACAGCAAGTTTATGCACCACTAGTCAAATCATATTCATATTTGTGGTTGTGTTGACTGTGCAGAGAGACCTACGTGACTTCATATATTAGGTGGACAGTTTCAGCAAGGGAATAAGAGGAAAGGAGAAAGTGAATAGCACAGAGAGTGAATAACACTTGAAAAAGTGATGTCCCATGGCATCATGGCTGTTATTTAACATGACTGCCAAATGTTTAAAAACAAAAAGCAACAGTGACTGACATAAGCAGAAGTTAAGAATTAAAGCACTACTACAGTGAGGTGAGGAGTAGTCCTGAATTATATTTAACAGCTTTGAGGCATGAAGGAACATGGGTCCCACTTCTTGTTCATGGTGCCCGGTATCTCATGCATTAAGAACTAAGAGAATTCTTTCTTATTCACGCCGGTAATGTATTTTTTTTTAAATTGTGCACATCTTCCATTAATACAAATGGAAGAGATATTTTTGGAAACTCAGGAGATTAAAGTGCTATGATGAACATCTACAAAGAATTCAATAATGCAAAAATATTTTACAGAGGATTGTTCTGCTAAGGTTATGTCATGCAAGAATATTCTTAGCTGGTTTTTAGAAAGTTAAATGTTCAATTAAGTGATTTTAGTCACCTGCGTGCCAGTTTTAAAGATAAGTAAAATAAAAGCATTCTTATTTCAGAATAATCCACTTGTAATCTTAGTGCCTTCTATCCTTTCACATGGAATGGTATTAAATGGAAACTATCCTTTGCATGTGTTTTCATAAATTACTGACTAACATTAGGAGAAATAAACACATGTGATATTACAAATGTATTGTTATCAAAGGGTTTACTACAGAGTCTATCCTGAGTCGTGTGGTTATGAAATTCGTCTGATAGGAAATGCTTTGCTCTAATGGAAATCAGTTGCTTTGCAGAAAGGTAGAATAAATTCTTAATACTCTGGAGTATGCAGCATTAGTGTTAGCTGCTTATATTGGTTATACAGGTTAATGCTTTTGTGTCTTCTTCCAACAATCTGCTTTGCTCTACAATGAGCTTTTTGAATTTATCCTATCCAGTGATATATACTTAAATGGGAAAAGGTGTGTGTGTGTAATGCATCTGACCACTTGTGTTAGTTCTCTTTGGTGAGACCACCCTATATATGTATGCTGCCTTCAATGGTCATTTTTAGGAAATGAACCCTTTTGTTGGGCTCCTGAGCATTTGACAGGCTACTCAATATTCACACGCTCCTGTCTTCGGCAACATTTCTATTTTATGACATTGCTTCCTAGACATTTCAAACTTCAACATGTTGGAAGTCAATGTGCAGATCGCCTCAAATATGTTTTAAACTGATCTGACAATACATGCAAAAAGATGAACTGGGTGAGTGGGGAGTAGAAGGGGCTTGCATCATGTTAGTAGGAGGCTGCGTTTAATCCGAGAAATTTTGTGTATGGAGTTCTCCTTTGTGCCTGTTGGTATTTCTTCTGCTCTTTATATAATAGGTATTTCAATAGATTATTCTAAGTTTGAAATGTGAAATTTCATTGCTGTAATAAACTGAGAAAAATGAGAAAAAACCTCCAACTTGTTTATCATGAAGTCTCCCGGGCCTGCTGTTTTTTCTGAGGAGATTTTATAGGGGATGATGTGGCCTACAGGTCCCTAAAATTACACACTTCTCCTTACACAGCAGGATGTTGCAATATTGACATTGTGTTGTGACACGGTAAAACATCTTTATTGAATTATCCAGAATATGTTACTTAGCCTGTTCTGCCAGCATGTCAGTTCTGCCAGTTTTGTTGTTTTTGCCATTATTTCTTTGTCAAGGCAAAAAATCTTGTTCTCCAGTCACATTCTACTCATTGACTTTTCTAGTGTTAAGTGGTATTTTCTGTTGACATTTGGATGGGGCTACCTATGGATTTTCAAAAAAGGATTGGTGAATATTTGGGTTTTAAAATAATAGTTGCTTGTTCTAAATGGTAATAATTTGGTGTAATAATATGTAGCTATCACACTAAAGTGGAAGTGTGCATCTATGTTGCTGCTGTCCATTGTATCATTGATACAAAGATTGTATCGAAGTCTAAATTGCAATTGTGGTTTTTCATGGGATGAACAAGTCACATGCCCCTCTTATCTGGCGTGCATAGATCTAAATGTTTTATCACATAGGGGAAAAATATTTTACAATTGAAAGTAATTAATGGCCCTCTACAGACAGAGGGCAATACCGGAATGCTGAAACATCTGTGAGAAGTGACAGAGCAGGAGGAATGATAGATTAGGACCCAAACCTCAAAGTCAGAATCTTATTGACTTTTAAGGTATCAGAATTATTCTGACCATTATATAGGGGAAAAAACCTCTGACACTCTTGAGAGGAGTAGTTCCTTATTTGGTTACAGGAACACAGTGGGATATGTGGTCTTTGGCCAAATATTGAATGTGCAGGTGCCTCTTTAGCCTTAAATTTGTTTCTGAGGAGCCATTCTGTTAATTTACTCATTTTAATTTACTAATTTCTGTGTGTGGAAACTAAGGATACATGAGGTACAACTGTCATCTGCTGGTGCGTGCAGAATGGGTTTTGTGTTTTGTAATACACAGGATGTATTAAGCTGCCTGGTCAAAATTCTTATTTAACTCTTGGGTACTTAAGACCAATTAAAAAGAGCAGAAAATACATGCAGTGTTAGTCCAGCCTGAACTGTGAAACTCTGACTCTTCTATTTTACCTTTTTTAACATTAAGGGAATAAAATAGTTCTCCTTATGTAGAAAAGCCACAAAATATGTATTTCCTTGCTTTTTCTGTTTCTAATAGCAGGAATCAACAGACAAACTCCAAGTTTGGCAAAAAGTCATTAGTGAACTGTTTCTAATTTAGCATCATTAAACAATGCAAGTCTGCAGATTTAAGCTACGAATGGCTCAATGAATGCAAACCCTTTGTCAAACAGATAAATGTGGATGTGATGCTAAGGCTCCCAGAGAGATTAAATGCTGTTAGGAACAAAAGCTTTATAGCAGTGACTGAGCCAAATATTGCTTTGTTTTTGTGGAAAACAAATTTGAATTAACCAGCGGGCTGTAATTATGCTGCAAACAGCTTGAGACCTGTGATTGTTTGGTTGTTTAAGAAGGAGTTTTGAAGAGAATATTTTCTGTGTGCAAATTCTTGGGAAATCATACCTAAACAGTTGATGTTGCTCAGTCCTCTTCTGCTGGCTTTGTGGCAACTGATCTTCTGCTGGCCGTGGTCACAGTGTGGCCTTACAGGAAAGTGATACAAAAAGGTTTAAGTGATGTTGGGAGTGTCTTTGTTTCTGTGCTCTCCCACTTGCCATTGAGATCCACCAGTGCTGGGAACAGTGACGCTGTCTTCAATCACCTGAGTGTTTGTGGTAGCTCTCATAATTTCTGTTGATGTGAGCTTGTGGGCTTGGACACAATATGGTGATTTTATGTTGAAGTCCTAAGAGACTTGACTGTACTAAAAAAAAAAAAAAAAAAAAAAAAAAAGGAAGGAAAGGTTAAGGCTTGACATTTAAGTACTAATCTCCAAAATTTTGCTTCTAGAAATAGCTTCACCTGCAGCCTGACTGTGTTAAGCACATGTCATTGTCCCTGTCCCTCAGGTGAGGTTGTGGTTGTTGTTCCCTTGTAGCTTTGCTGCCTCTGCTGATGGTGCTGGCAGAGCTGCTCAGGCTCTGCTGCTCCGGTGCTGACTTTGCCTTCACCTTCTTCAGCTGGTCACTGCAGTGAGCATCCTGTGCTGTGAGAGTGTCAGAGCAGCAGGTGAGGCTGGAGCCCTGCCTGCCTCTGCCCATCACTGTGTGCCCACAAATGACCTTCTTCCTTTCTGCTGGATTTGGGGGCTTTGCAAGTGCTGTACCCTTATCTCCTGCTTCCCTTGGCCAGAGCCTTGTCAAAGTAAAAACCCACTTCTCACTGCTTTGGTCTATTGTATAGAGCCTGTTTTTATGTTCTCTTTTACAGAACACCCTCACTTTAGAGGAAAGGTGGAAAATGGGACATCTATTTGCTTTTTAATTTAAGAAACAGTAAGTTTTACTTTGTGACTTTCTCCTGGAGTGGAGATTGAAAAGAGCACAGTATGAAGTTACTAAGCAAATATTTTTAAATGTTCAGCTGTTACTGCTGCTCATCTAATCTATGAGAAAGATGAGGTGTAAAAAGTGAAATGTTAAAATATAAACATCAGAGCATTGTCCAAAGTGAGCAGTATTTGGCACTAGCTGCCATTAACTGTTTTAGGAGATTGCATTCACAGTAGTTAGAGTGCAGTGATAATTCACTTGAGGCAGAAGGTCTGTAAACTTCTGGTTGTGGTGGCCCCTTTCAAATGAACCTAATTAAATAGCATTTTGAAGAAAGTCAGTAGCGTGACAAATACAAGGTGTTTTTAGTTTCAGCAGCGGCCTCAAGTTCATCTAATAAAAATTTGGTCTTTAAACTGTCCAGTAAAAACAGTGACATCTGAAACCAGTAGTGTAGGACAACTGGTCAAAGTGATAAAGGAAAAAAAAGCATGATTCTCACTCCTAATGCAGTGTGTGTGTCACAGAGGTGATCCGTGCAGAGCAATTTAGGTCCTGCCTTCCAGTGTTGTTCTTGTGTTCATGCTCCATTTGGCTCTTGAGCAGCAGCAGTGGCAGCTCCTGTGTGCCCCAAAGCCAGAGCTGGTGTCTGAACCTGCTCCTTGGTCTGTGGACAGGAGTTAACTTGCTATGGCAACCCACTGGCACAAAAATGACCTTTTCTCTTCCTTTTCTCTCCTAGCTGGAGTCGTGTGTCTGTTTTAAAATGTGAACTTGCATTTCCTATAGAAATTTTTTGTAATAAGAAACCATTAGCAGTTGATAAAAGCTGGTTAGTTTTCCTGGGTTCCTGATACCATAAAAGAATTAAATTAGAAATTCTTGATAAAAGGTAGTAATAAAAGGAAGTTATGTTATTTTAGGGGAGGACAAGTATAAAAGTAACTTCTTTGCCTGAATAAAGGATTTCTTGAAATTGTATGAGTAGAAGATATGGAATGGAAATGTGAAATACCACAATTGCATAATTTTTTCATCTACATTATGCTAATATTTGAATTTCTTAAAAAATATGATGAGATTTTCTTTAATACAATGCTGCCCTATCAGTTCTGCTTACTGAGCTCCAAAGTGGCCAGGTACTTTGTTAAGGAATTCCTAAATTCATTACTCAGGAAGTTGGAACACCTGTTCATAATGAGAAGACAGCAATATAGACAATAATTTTGGGGTTTTTTGAAGACTAAGCTTACTTAAATACTCTTTAGCAGATTATGCATACAAAGTAAAAAATTACTTGTATTTTTCTGGCCTTTTAATTAATAGGCTCATTAATGAATTACATGCATATGTGCATGTGTAGGATAGCCCTGGGATGTACCAGGTGGTTTTTTTTTTGGTTTTTTTTTTGTTTGTTTGTTTTTTTTTTTGTTTGTTTTGATAGGTCATAAAATCATAAAGATTTGGCCTGCAATAAGAATAACCTAATATGAAATTGCAATCTCTGTCTTTGTTTCCTGATAAATACCAGAATCCTGGCACATGCCAGGGGTGATTGCAGCAGAAGCCATTTTACCAGTGACCAGAACACTTGTGGTCATGGTTCATTGAACAGTAATTTGACAGAGAAAATAAGGTTATAGTCCTTTCAAAAATGAGCTATTGAGCTTCACCAAATTAAGAACTCGCTCTCTGGCCAATCTGGCTTTGGCAAAGCTTTTACTGAGTTATGTAAAGACTGGGTTTTAAATAAATTGGAGAACATGTACTCTAAAATATCTGTAGCTGTAGGCTGATCTCCTTACTTTGTTTTCAAAGAGTTTCTACAATAGTCTGAGAAATAGATGAATGGATTACTGATGGAAATGAAAAAATCCCAATAATATTCTTAGTTGCCTTGTTCCTGTTGCATTAGAATAGACTCAACTACTTCTGAAGAAAATGTCTGAATATTGGTTTATTTCATTTGTCCCACTAAGCTCTACAAAATGGAACTGCATGATTTGAATATTCTATTTGGGAATAAAATCTATCGCAATTTTCCAGGATCTTTGCTTATCATCACCTGGATGCCTCTGAACTGTTTTAACAGGTTAATACTTGCTAAGTGGTTTAGAAAGCAATTTGCCTCTGTGAATCACATTGTAACTCCAGCCAGTGAAATCTGTCAGTATTTGCTGGAAAGTTAAAGCATGTTAATATCTATATAATGAACACTCTGTATTTCATCACTCCAAAAATATCTGTTGTAAGTCCTTGGAGGATTAACTTGGAGTCATGAGAAAAGCACATTTGGCTGTAGCCTCTAGGAAAAAACTGTGCTGTACTTGAAAGAATCAACATGTGGTTAGAAAGAAAATTCTGATTCAACCTAGTTTGTGATAGCAACTAATTAACCTCTGGCACCTCTCTCTGAGCTGCAAGCCACTGCTTCCCAGAGGTTGCAGAAAGTCAGGCAGCTCCTGTGCCTTCCTCTTGCAGTGTTAATATTCATTTCACATTCATCTCCAACATTCTTTTGGCTAACTATTGTAATGTTCAACCCTCTCCAGACCAAGTGTGTGTGTTGAAGGTGATTTTAACATCTACATTTAGAGCAGCTTGTGGTGAATTGTCACTACATGTGACTGTAGTTTTAACTTCTTTTAACTTTTGTTTCCTGACTCTTTAAAACTCCGGTTAAAAATAGTACTGCTGTACTTCTTGTTTAATGATTTCTATTGATTAGAACAATAGAATTAATTAGAAAGTGAATTAACTTTCTCCTTTGGTAGTATGCTTAATTGTGATATACTGTACTTAAAGTAAAAAAAAAAAAATCAATATGTTTATCTTCATTACTGGTGAGTTAATGATAGTGCTTAGTAGACCTGTGTTGATAAATGTAAATAATGCCTTTCGTAAGTGTCCAAACAAGACAGATGTACTTACTGTGGTTTTGTTGGGAAGTCAGTTGGACATTCAGCTCACTTCCCATCTGTTCTGGGTGTGAATGGCAGAGTTATTTCTGAATCTTAATGTTACAGCCCCTGCAACAGAAGCTACGTTCTGAATACTTAAGATTTTGTTGCAGGGTATGTGATGCAATGCTTGGGTTTTGCTTTTTGTGTATTGCAGTTTACACAGAGCTAAAGCACTGTTGTAGTTTCATTTTGTCTAACAAAGCCAAGTTCTTGGTGGTGTGTGGAGATAAATGCTGAGCTGCTACCAAGCCAGTGACAAAGGCAGAATTTGTGGTCACTCTGGGAGTGATCTTTCCCTCTTGGTGAATGTCACAGGGCTGGCATTCAGGGGATCAGTGCCTTATTGCCAGGTGTTATTGCTGACTTGCTTTGGAACTTCTGCCAAACCCAGCTCCTGAATGTCACTTTCTGCAGAAAGGAAAGGGTGCTCAGCCCTCCAGAACTGTTAAGCTGTAGTGGTGTATTTAACAACAGCAAAGCAAACAAAAAATCCCCAAGTCCTCACAAAGAAGCAAAAACCCCACCTCACAATTTTTTTTTTGGTCATAGTTGTTTAGGTACAAGCCAAACTCTATGTAGGATTAATATAATCTACTTGTCTTTATTCACACAGAATCAGCCAAGTTAATTTTTAGGACTAGAATTATAAAAGTTATACTCTGGTGAATTTTCACAGGGTGGAATTTGCAGTTTTTAATGCTTCATTCACAGGTGCAAGTTTCTGTCCATACATAACAGCAAATGTAGAAGAGAAATAGTGAAAATCTTTTCTGCAGAAGAGCTTCAGGTGGTGAACTGCTGAGCTTGTGTGTGATAGAGAACTGCTGATTATATATTGAAAATCAGGTAGAGAACTGCTTATGGCCACACAAGGCATGTCAAATGTCTAATTTTAGATATTGCAAGTATTTTAATATTTATTATATCCTCTGTGTTGACTGTGCAGTTTTAACAAGGCATTGTGTTCTATGGAGGATAACCTGTAGAGAACAGAGCTATGGGAAGTTGTGTGTCATGTTCAGAAAAATGCTTCCATTATTCCAGCTGTCCTTGGAATAAATGAATCATGCTCAAGGTCTTTGCCTTCATTTGTAAAACGTATGAATTATGCTGTCTGTCAGGAAGTCAAGCAGTGATGTGGCAAACATGGTAAAAAGCCCACTCCAAACAGCCAAGGATGTTGGTTTACTTGTCTGTTTCTTTTCATAATGATTTTAAATGATATGTTCACTTTCTATTTTCTTCTGAGTTCAGAGAAGTATTTTAAATACTCCTTCATGTAACTTGTATCTGATCTGACATTTTGGGAAGATGCTTCAAGAGCAAAGAGTCAGATTCATGCTTGTTGAATCTGTTGTTCTTCACGCCCACGCTTGCAAGTCTCCCCACATTATTTTGTATTTCTTCTCAGGAAGACAAGTACAAATTTAGAGTGGATGTCCTTTGAAATTATGTGAGACTCTTGCTTCCATGGGATTGTATGAAAACTGAAATAAACAGAAATCACCAAACCCAAAACACCCTAGAACTGAGTGAACAAAAATATTTTGGGTTGTGAGCCAGCAACTGCTTGCTGCTCTGTTGCATAGTTGTTTGTTGGATGCAGAGATAGTTTGGAGAGCCTTTTTGAAGGTATACCCTGTAAGCTTTATTAAATGACTCTGGATTTGTTTTATAAAATAGAGATAATTGTGTTTCAAAAATAGCACAAATCTTGCATGCTGCAGTTCATCCGCATTAGTTTATTCAGCTGAGTACATTAGAAGTCACAGCTGCTCAGATGTACCCTTGTTCCTACAATGTTATGTCTGTGTGCCTAAAATCTCACTGTTTCAAACCCATGTACTCTGTTGAATGGTGAATTTGTTTTGAATATGTTTTTGTAGCTGACCTTTTGTACTCATGGCTTTGAACAAGGCACTTCAATGCTATGAGGGTAATATCTGAGTTTCAGAAAGTGCTCTACGTGGTCTTTGTACCCGAAGGAGGTGGGGGTAAATGTTTTTCAAAAAAAAGAAATTATGAAAATTATTTTTCTTCCACAAATTACAGATTTTTCCTTTTGATTTATGATCACATAGTGATCGTAACCAAACTGGGGAAAAGGAGGGGTATTTAAGCACATTCTTGTTACTTAAAGTAATTTCTGAAACTAGTTTGAAGGCCAATGTTTTAACCTGCATGTTTAAAATTTGGAAAACTTTCTGCATCTGAAATTTGCAGTAATTATGTCAAAGAGCTATAAATCTTTTTTGAGATATGGAAATACTTGATTAAAAATGGAGATGCCCTCTTCTGTAGATTTATAGCTTATGTTTGCTAATTAAAATTGTGTACATATTCATTAGACCTCTATACAGGCTCATAGGTAGAACATTAAATCACAGAAATTACAGAAACTAGTTGTTAATATTTCTGTAGAAGAATTTTATTAACATTGTATAATAATTACAGGTTAGCCTAGTTAGGCTCTCAGATGTAACCTAATTTATATCTGAAGATTAAAATAGTAGGCTAATAACACTGCAGTAATTCTTTAACAATTCTACCTAAAATTAGCTTGTCCTGTCTAGATTTGGACAGTAATTGCTTGGAATCACATCTTAAATTAAAATTATGAAGTGTTTGCCTGGACAGTAGCAGAATACTGGATATCATAGCCTGAAGAAGTTCTAATTGTGTGTTTCTAAAAGCAGGTTAAAAACTCCAACTGCAGCTTGAAACTCCATGATCTATATTTTCTATTATAAATAGTCATGTGTGGATGAGGTAATGCAAGCTGCAAGAATGAAAATACTTTTTTTTAATATTACACTTAGAGTTTCAATGTTTCACCAGTTTGGCAAGGAAAAGCTAAGATGCTTAATTTTGGAAACCAGGTGAAACCTCTATAAACATCCTACAACACTGGATTGTAGAAATAACAGTGTTCAAGTGTCTAAATCAGGGAGCTGGGGATGGAAGGAAAAGGAAAAACTTACAATCAAAAAAGCAGTTATGCCTTTTTAGAGACTGTTAACCCTTCACTTTCTTGAATTAGCTGAAGGAAACCACTAAGGACTGCTTCTGTTGCCTGCTGATTTTTTTTCCTGTAGCCCCCGTGCTGTTACATTTCATCCCAGAAGACTGTGGGTTTAAAACAAAAGATCACTGAATGAAAATGACTTTGGTGTTGAGGTTTCTCTGTTCCAATTCCCTTAGATCCCTGGTGGAAGAGGAGGATCCTCATATGAAAGTATCTCTTGGCAGCAGCGATATGGGCGTCTCTGCCCACCTGCAGTCTTCGAAGACAGGAACCACCAGGTTTTTCACCAGCAATACTCACAGTTCTGTGGTGTTACAGGTAATGAAATATTCTCATCCTGTATTGAGCTGTACTGAGATTTTTGGCTGCTCTAAACAATCTGTCCACTCAATAGATTTCATTAGTCTAGTAATTCCTATAGTCTCAAAAACACTCATGTTCTTGGACTGTCAATGCCTGCAAGCAAACATGGCTTGGGATTTGCTTTCCTGTGAGATAGAGGTTCAACTTTTAGCAGCAGCTTGGGAAAAAACCTGGCCTTCTCCTGGGGTCATATCCCAGTCCACTCTCAAATTCTAAGAGGTAACAACATTTAAACTCTGTTGTGACAGCTGTATGAAAGAAGCTCAATTAAATATAATAATTTAATTACATTAGACATGTCCCTAAGAGGCAGAGCCCTACCAGGTTTGGTGTAATGCCCTGTGCTGGGTCTGACTATGGCAGTACTGTGTGGTAGAACATCCATAGAGACAATAATTACATTCTTGCTAGTATTAGAAAAATACCAGTTCAAAGGAAAATGGTTTATGTTTGTGTTTCTGTTCCACGGTGAATGAATGAGCAGAGTATTTCATCCATCCTCCAGTATACACAACCAGGAACATCTTGGGAAGAAATCTTGCTCTAGGATGCCACTGTAGATGATTTTATTTTTTATTACAGTTAGATGTTATAAGTAATTCAGAGATCAGATGTATAATGGGGGCTTATTTTGGGGTTTTTAGCATGTCAGCTTTGGTAACAAATTTGATAAGCATAGAACCAGGTAATTACTTTCCTTTCAGGTCGCAGAATTTTGCAGCCTGTTAGGCTGCAAACCCCTTAAATTGCTGTGGAACAGAATTATATCTAGAATGCAGATGTGACCAGAAGGGGTAGGTCCAAAACAGGTAGCAGTCCCTCCCTGAAACAGCTGCTATGGTGAAAGCTTACAAAATAAACTCCTTTCTGAAAATAACTTAATTATTTGAATAGAACTACTTTCCAAGGCCTGGTGTACTTGGCATTCATCAGCTGTATCTGGAAAATAATGATTATTCTGCTTGTCTTCAATGAATACTAATCATTGAACATATTACAGATAATGGTTTTAAGATGACAAATGATTTGTCACTTTTTTGGACCTACACCTCACATGTACATGAAATGAAATAAATATTTACCTAAGGGAAAGAAGAGATTCCTGCTGTTCTCCCAAATCCAAGGGATGCTTTGCATTGTGCTTTTCCTGCAGGGCTTTGACCAGCTGCGGGTGGAAGGTTTGCTCTGTGACGTGACGCTCGTTCCTGGAGATGGTGATGAGGTGTTCCCTGTGCACAGAGCAATGATGGCTTCTGCGAGTGATTACTTCAAGGCCATGTTCACAGGTGGTGTTTTTATTAAAGCCATGTCTGTCTCCAATTTGCTGCTCCAAATTGCTCTAATTCAGACACTCAGATACAAGTTCAGTGCTGAGTTCACTGATTTTTTTGTGAATCAGTCCAGGACTGCAAACAACACTGTGGACTAAACATCTCTCTCTACTGTTGCCTATGGGGCTTTAAAGTAAATTTTAAAATTATAATTTAGTTATCTCTAAATTTATGAAAAAGTTTCAACCCCATCAAAATGGTCATTAACATTTACCTGCATGTCTGTTTCAGGAGGAATGAAGGAACAAGATTTAATGTGCATTAAGCTTCATGGTGTGAACAAAATAGGCCTAAAGAAGATCATTGATTTCATCTATACTGCAAAACTTTCCCTTAATATGGACAACCTTCAGGACACACTGGAAGCTGCCAGTTTTTTGCAGATTTTACCTGTTTTGGACTTCTGTAAAGTATTTCTTATCTCTGGGGTAAGACTTTTTGTTTCCCATTTACAGTGTTTAAGGCCTTGGTATGTAGTTTTGTTTTTTCTTCTATAATGCCACTGACTTATGTAATAATCAAAGTTATGTCTAAAACTTGTCATTATTCACAGCTTAGATTCATAGAGAAGAAATTTGCTTTATAGTTTCCTTGAAAAACTTGTTTTTCTTCTGAGTATTACATTCAGCATGAGTTTGATACAAATGTTTTACCACATTGAAATTCTTCCCTTACATGTCTGATTTGAGATGTTTCAGGGTCTCCCTGCATGACTGCACTCACTCTGGCATTATCTGCTTGCTGCATTCATTAGGTGTGCTTCAGTTACTGTCACTTTATTCCTGTATTTACAGCCCCTCCATCTCCATGGGGTGCTGTTACCTGTTTTCTGACTCTAACAAGGATAAAAGCAATACCCAGAGAGGATCCCTCAGAGGATCCCTCTTGCCCTGCCAGCAGTGAGGAGCTCCTGCTCTGTGGGGCTGCAGAACAGCAGTGCTGCAAGAGCAGTTCTGCCTGGAGAGACACTCTGCAGTTATTTTTAATGTTCACTGGAGGTTTTCTGGTGTTGATGTTAAATGCTTATATATCTCAGTAGAACTCTGACTTGAACAGGTGTGTTCTGCACAAATTACAGAATTATTTGCAAATCAGCTTTTCAATTCTGTAATGAGAAATAAAGAAGCAGCTATTCCTCTTGCTCTGCAGAGTACAGGCTTAGAAATGTGGCCTCCCTAACTGAAAATATGTACCAGGATTTATGCAAACCAGAGGATTCTAAGCTGGTAATAACAGCAATTTGTTTCCTATGATGTGTTAGAGGTATTCAGGCTTGATAATGCCATTTTGCTTTTAATTGGGAGACATTTTATAACTGACCTGTCTGATAATGTTGTGATAATATTTCATTAAGCTTAATACTCTTCAATCCTACCCCATCTATTATATCTTGCTCAGTGTTTTTTTTTTACCTCTAAAATGATGCCTCTCCAGGTTTGACATTACTATAAATACCAGCTTGGGAAAAGGTCTTGGTGGTGTTTTGAATCAGGTATTTGAAAAGGGCTCCTTCTGATGGGAGCAGAGCCCTGGGGACACTGTGGTGGCCTTTCTCCTTTCTGGGTAGAGCAGCTCCTTGTTTATTTTGCTGTGTTAAGGAAAGAACTTTTTTCGTATTGAATCGTGTTATTGTTTAAAATGCTCATTCTCTGAAAGTATGTTCACTTGTGATGTTGACTCAGTCCCTGTTTTTGTTCAAATAAGAAGTATCTTGTTTGATACTGCATTTCATTTCCAAAGAATGAGGAAGACTTTGTTAATTCTCTTAATTTTATTGGGGTTTTTTTGGGGAATACTTTCATTTAGACTGATGTCTGAGGGAACATAATCTCATTCATGGTATAGCTGTAGAGGAAGTACAAAACTGAGGTTGTTATGTTAGCCTAGTTATGTTCTTAGCATCTTTATGTAAAGAATTTTTGAATGACCTTACTTCTAAATTTGTTGAAACAAGAGTTGTTGAACAAATGAACTTCTTTTTGAAGGAGCATTTCTGTAATTTAAATGAATATTCTGAGCAAGTATTGAGCTTATTTCTACTGAAGTTAGCTGGCTTGAGAGCTGAGGTAACCATTCCCAGACAAACGCTTAATTGTCTTTCAATTGTCAGGGGAGTCCATTATTAAAGAGATTATACAAGTCAGTTTATGTAAGGCATAATGTAATTGTGTACTTCATAAGAGGGTATTGGAAATATTTACAAAGAAAAACCAAAGCTTAAGGTAACAGCTTAATTTATGTAACAAAAATAATGAGACCTTCAAAGAACAATATCTGTTGTAGCTGCCTTGAAAGTTTTTTTTTTTTTTTATTTGCTCTGCATTTACACTCCTCTTGTCAAGTATCCCATTGCTCTGATTATCTTTGCTCTGCAACCAGACAAACTCTCAGAGAAAACAATGGAATACTTTCCAGGATGTTTTCAGTTTTACCTTTACTTTTGTTTTTCAATAATTATAGCTGTGCAATAGACGACTACTCTCACATTCACATCTAACTGAGCTGTAATGTGAATAAAATTCATAAAAATGCTGTGGAAATGTTTTCAGAGTAGTGAGTTCTAGACACAACACTGATTTTGCAAAAGTAGCAGCAATGTACAAAATGGAGGAAGATGAGAAACTTGCCCAGGTGAATTACAGCACTTAGGAAAATTACAGGGTAATGGGGAAAGGGTTGTTACACTGTAATTAAAGAAAACATTCCCAAACATTGAAAATTAATGTCTTGGGTGTACCTGCAAAAAAATTTTATCTATAATTTGGTGCTTTACACTTTTGTAACTACTAAGAAAAAATCAAATATTGAAGGCTTAATACTTGGAAGTTGTGTCTTGTCAAAAAAATTTCATTATCTGAGGATGGAGCAAGTTAATCTGTTTTGTGGGATTTAACCCTGGGACCAGCTCGGACAGCCACCAGAAATTTGACTTTGTACTGTAGGGATAAAATGGTTTCTGTTTTCTGAGCTGGTCAAATTTCTGTGCTGTTTTTCTGAGCTTCTGTCAATGGGAGCCCATAGGAAAATTGAGGGTTTCAGGGGTTTGTTTACTATTTTAAACTTTGACCCTTTGAAGCACTGCCTTAAGTGCTTCAGTCTCTGACAGCCATTGACACAAAACAAAGTCAGACACCTGATTGTTTTGTGCTGCTGGGTTTGAGAGCTGGATTTTTTTGTGCATGCTGCTTTTCCAGAGCTGTTCTCCAAGGCTCTCATACTTGCAATCATTTGGCTGTGTCCAGTTTTGGATTTTATAGTCAGTTAAGTTTTTATGAGAGCTTGGGAAGTGGTTGCTACCAAAATTTCAAAGAATTAAGTGAACTGCTTTCTCAAGAAAGTACTTTGGCTTTTGTAACATGGTGCTGTGCTTGACCTTTCTTTTTTGAAAAGCTTTTTAGTATTTTCTGCAACTTCTGTTTTGTAATGAGCAATTACAATGAGTAATGTGAGTGAGCAGCTCTGCTCAGTAGTCAAAGTCCATATAAAATAGGATTTATTTAACTGAAATTCTCAACTCCTTGTGGAGCTGCTTAGCTGTTTGAATGTCTATGGCTTTTAACTCTTTCCTTGTGAGTATTTTTACTTGTTATTGGATAGACTGTACAGTGTATGTATTTTCACCTGATATTTCCATTCCTCCTGTTCACTTCAGTGGGATTTCCAGACTAGCAGTTCCTTCTCTTCATTGAAGAGCTCCTGATTGACTGACTTCCACGCAGAACCATAGCATAAGTCAAACTTCTAAAAAAACCAAAAAACCCCAATGTTTGGGTAACTGAAATATTTATTTAAATAACATTATTGTGCTGAACTCCGTCCTGTTTTGAATATTCAAGTAGAAGTAGCTATAGCATTTCTTTCTGTTGAAGGATTATTTTTTGGCTCAGGATTTAAGAACCTAGAATATATATTTTTATGACTTTTAAGTCTTTGCAATATAATTTAGGCTGGTACATTGATTGTCATCTTAGAGTACAGAAAAGAGGGTAACAGTAATTTTGGTGAGTCAAACATAGTGCACAATTTCAAAAGCATAATGGGAAGTACTTACAATCATATATGAAAAAAACAACCCTGAGTGCAGTACAGTCCTAGTAGATTAATAAAGGCAATATAAAGTAAATTTTCCGAGAATCAGGGCTTGACTGGAAGCTGCTGATGTCATGTTCATCAGTCATTAACAGTGTGTAATGTGTCAATAAATTTTCCAAATGTAAGAAGTCCAGGAATATGCTCAGCTGCCTGGATTTGCAGTGTAACATAATTATGGTAATACAGAATGCACTCTGGACACTTGATAAGTGGCAGCCAGCAATAGCTCCAAATTCTTCATTGCATCCTGGGCATGTGCCAGTGGTACAGAACCTGTACAAATTTTGCTTTGATCTTTTAAGTTCAAGTGTGCCTTTCCTGTATGCAATAATTTCTGCCTGCCTACTTTGATGTGAAGGAAGTGCTGCATCTCTCTAGTTTGGTGCCAGACAATGTATTCCAAAGGGATTTTTAAATACAGTAACTACATAGCAAGAGTTAAGATTTTGTGGCATGCTGCAAGTCAGCTGTTTGTTAAGGGGTGATTTTTTCATTGCTTTATTTTGTAATACAACTTGGAAGAAATTTTGGGAGAAATTCCACCAGACCAGGCTGCTCAGAACCCCATCCAGCCTGGCCTTGGACACTTCAGCAAAGGAGCAGCCACAGCTTCTCTGGGCAATCAATGCTGATCCTCAAAACCCGTCAGAGAATATTTTACAGGCTGTTGCTAGTCGATGTGATTATATTTTTATATAATCTATGTGGTCTGTCATGTAATACAAAAATTATTTCCACGTATATAAAGTACAAATATTTTCGTACTAGAACTCCTGACAGTCTCCTGCACATTCATTTTATAGATAGGACCTGATTAGAGGATTAGTAGATGTTTCAAGATGCGTGAATGAAGACTTTGGATGACTGTAGATCTTAACTCTAGGGCAAGTTAGATCAGTTTCTAGTGAATTAAGAAAATCTCCTATTCCTGTACTCAGACATTTGAATTGTCTGGTATTACAGGACAATGATCAGATTGAGTTATACAGCATTAAGTCTTCTAATCTCTGTCATGACCAGAAGTCATTTGAAGGTTTTTGAATTCTTAGGCTCCAGTCAGGTCCAGTCCTCAATCTTTATAATCTTTTTTAAAATAACTGTGAGATTTGTAAGCTTAAATTCTTCTGGCATTAGGAATGTAATGCGAATCACAAACTTGTGGAAATGGTTGACACTGAGTAGGACTGACATGCACAGAGACTAGAACATGTGTAAATGAAGCTTGGTCTGGAATAAGGTTTGAATGCAAAAAAGCTGCAATTCTTGGCAAGAAGCATTTGATTGACTTGCTGGGCACATGTACCAGAGAGCTTCCTGAGAGGAGCTGGCTGGGTTCACTGAAAACCCACTACAAGTTTGCCCCGTTCCTGGCATGTTTCTTCCTTCCTGTGCCTTGGATCCCAAGTGACCTTAGAAATTCAGGAGCCAAAGATATAAAAAGATAGATGCAGCTACAGTGTAAAACAGATGATTACCAAGTCACTCGAGTACTGAGTTAAATTAGGGTGTGATCCATACCACTAAAGCATTTAATGAGCTGGGTATTTTTATGGGAAATCCTTCTAGGTTCATTCTTTTTTAAAAATTATGTATGATCTGAAATCACCACCTTTGTCTTATTTTTAAGACACATATATTTAGTTTTGAACAGAGTCTGTAAGAACACTGCCTTGATTTATTAAAGATCCTTTTTTGTTTTGAAAGAATGTATTCATGAGATTGAACACTGTAAATATTAGTTGTCCAAAATATGTGGCATGCAGGGGTTAGCTGTGCCATTCTCTGTGGCTTTATTATGCCAATACAATTTTAACAGTGTCAGAAAATGTCTAATGGTGAGACTTTTGTTTTGCTCTCTATAACCTTGGGCTGATCATCTGTCCCTTCACTTTATTTTCCACATGCCTTTCTTACAAAGATGTTTTCAGAGCGTTTCAAAGATGAAATGCTATATAACTGCTATGCCTCATCATTGTATAAGGTGTTTGACATAATATATGCCATCTGCTTGTTACTTGTCTCAGTTCTTTCTTCAAAAGAAGGAATAAATTGAGTCTCCCTTTGCAGTCAGGAATATATACACTGCATTGAATATTTGCTCATGTGTAAATCACCTTGAGCACTGCAAAATGCTGAAATATTGCTGATTCTACATTATTCATAAATTTTACGTTAATATTTAGACGCCAAATTAAGAAAGCATTTTGATCCCTTTTTCTGTTTACTTAATAGGTTTCATTGGAAAACTGTGTTGAGGTTGGGCGAATTGCCAACACATACAACCTCACAGAAGTGGATAAATATGTTAATAATTTCATCCTGAAGAACTTCCCTGCGTTATTAAGTACTGGTGAATTTGTGAAACTCCCCTTTGAACGTCTTGCCTTCGTGCTTTCAAGTAATAGCCTTAAGCACTGCACTGAACTGGAGCTCTTCAAGGCGGCGTGTCGCTGGCTGCGCTACGAGGAGCCTCGCATGGAGTACGCCGCCAAGCTCATGAAGAACATCAGGTTTCCCCTGATGACACCCCAGGATCTTATCAACTACGTTCAGACAGTGGACTTCATGAGGACTGACAACACCTGTGTCAACTTGCTGCTGGAGGCCAGCAACTACCAGATGATGCCGTACATGCAGCCGGTGATGCAGTCGGAGCGGACGGCGATCCGCTCGGACAGCACGCACCTGGTGACGCTGGGCGGGGTGCTGAGGCAGCAGCTGGTGGTCAGCAAGGAGCTGCGCATGTACGACGAGAAGGCCCACGAGTGGAAGTCCCTGGCGCCCATGGACGCGCCGCGCTACCAGCACGGCATCGCCGTCATCGGCAACTTCCTCTACGTGGTGGGCGGCCAGAGCAACTACGACACCAAGGGCAAGACGGCGGTGGACACGGTCTTCAGGTTTGATCCGCGCTACAACAAGTGGATGCAAGTGGCATCTCTAAACGAGAAACGGACCTTCTTCCACCTAAGTGCCCTCAAAGGACATTTGTATGCAGTCGGAGGTCGGAATGCAGCGGGCGAGCTAGGTGAGTCCTGCTGGAGCCTTGCTTTGTGCTGGGCCTGGGAATGCCCTCTGCCCACGGAGTGGGTGGAGAGAAACAACCTGAGGTGGTTGGAGAGCTGCTGCTTTCTGGGAATACTGCAAATACAGAATTTTTTCTGGATACTCTTAGAAGTTCATTTTAGAAGGAATCCCACAAAACAATACCAAACAGTAGAAAACCATTCCAATGTCATGTGTACTGATGTGTATTATCCAGTGTCTTGGCCTTTACCAGGAAACATGAAGTGAGCATCTGTGTCTGCCTGTGTAAGTGTAGGGAATATAAATGCAGTTTTAAAAAGAAAAAATTCATCATTACTTCAGCTGAGAAACAAAATCCATTCCTAAGGGGTACATGGCTCTAGCTGAAACTCGCTCTTGAATGAACATTACATTTTAAAAGACACAACTTTTCTGGAATGGTATTTGAAATGCCAAGGGTTTGTTTTTTTTTTCTTTTTTTTTTGTTTTGTTTTAGTCTTATGACTGCAGATATTCTGATGTTCTGGACTTTTTAATTATTAAAAATGTTATATTTCACCTATGATCTTATTTGTAGAAGTGACTGAATGACTCGGTCCTGATGCCTCTTCTTTTCCCCCCTTGCAAAGGATATTTAATTTAGCTTGACAAAAAAACAAACAACCGAGCAAAACAAAAACTCCAAAAAAGAAAGAAACAAAAACAGAAGAAGAAACCCCGCATCAATTTCCAGAGAACAAGATAGAAACAAATAATAAATACATCATAAGTTTAAATTTAACAAAAATATGCAGAGGATGACCCTTATTAATCCACTGCATTGTGCAAAGCCATAGTGGTTACCATTTAGTCAAGTCTGGATAGGAGACTCAACTGTAAATTTGTCTGTGCTTTAAAATTGAGATGTCACAGAGATTATGCTTGGAAGTTTAGCATAATATTATGTCTAAACCAGATGTAACATCTCATTATTTAGTTTGCTGCTTTCAGCCCAATACTCAACTGTCCCTTTGTGGTTTCTGCCTCTTGGTACCAAGATTTGCTTTTCAGAAATGCACAGATGTGTGTAAGTGCAGTGAGAAACACATGTAATTGAAACAATGCAAAACTTGATTTCTACTGCAGGATCTGTGGCTTTTTAAAATTATTGCATCTTGGTTATTCACATACACAGGTTTGATTCATTGTCACGTTGCAAATTTTCGTAGGAAACATACAGTACACTGCTTCCACCAGAAAAAAGTGGCCTGGCTTTGCTAGAAATTTTAATTCCATTCCAATGTTTGATGAAATGGGATGTGCAAAAATGCCTCCTGTTCCAAAAAGATGGGAAACTGCTTAGCAATAACTTGTTTTCCCTAGACAGCCATTTTCTGATGCAGATCCTGAGGATTTCAGAATTTTTTACTGTTGTCACTATCTACCTGAAAATGCATCCTAAACAATCTCAATATCCTCTGAAAGACTAAATGTACAAAAGAACATGTATTGATCTTTAAGCATCAGAAAACCTGATATATAGCTTCAGTGAGCTATTTTTAACAGTATGAATTAATGGCAGATAATCAGATTGCTGACCTTGTGCACTGTACAATCTGAACAGAGGAGGGTTATAAAAATGTCAGTGAAAAAGTTGCAAGTCTGACAAAATCAATATGAAATAATATTGCCACTAAGCCAGTGCAACCTGTGTGTGAAGGAGGCTTTGAGTGCAGTGTTACCTTAAATGAAACCAGCAGTATCATTCTGCTGACCTCAACTCTTCTGCTTTCTTTAATTAAAATACAAAATTTATCACCTATCTAAAATTCTTTTGTAAAGATATCATTAAAATGCTGTAGCAATTTCCACACAGACCTGAAAAATGCCACTGGATCATTCTGTGGGAAGAGCACTCTAAATGCTAAATATTGTAGCTGTCTGATGCTTTGATTTGGGGCTTCAGGTTCTTTCCTTGTTAATTGTGAGGTGAGTCACTTTTCATTTTCATATTTCTTTCATAAACCTTGACAACTGGAAGATGCAATCCAGCTTAAACTTCCCATTCTGTTCAGAAGAGAAAAGCTCTAAGGCTTTTCAAAGAGAGAAGGTCAAATCTGTGTTGGACAGATATTAAAGAAGTTGCCCTTGGGTTCAAACTAATTTCAGTCTGTTGTTAGAGAGGAAAAATTCCCAAAACCTGAATTGAGCTTTCTGGAAAATGGGCTCTTATGGAAAAGGGCCAAAGGATTAAAGTTACTAAAACAATTTTTTTTCCCTTGACATTCATGGGAATAAAAATTATACTTTTTGAGGCTTTCTATCAAACCTTCTCAAAACAGTTTTCAGATGTTTCCTCTTCTGAGAACTTTGTAAATGACTCTTTCTACATTTGTAATACTTGCTTTAGTGGAATAATGAGCTGCTGTTTTACCAGTGCATGCCACTGGAAAAGTTTGGTTCACTGGACAGAATGAGTGAATTTCCATGTATATGGTGCACGTGTTGGAATGTGGTAAATGTATCCTTTAAATGTCCTGAATTATGACATTAAAATGGAGATTTTTTTTCAACCCTGTGACAGCTTAGGGCTGTGCAGAATTAAGCACCACTCCTGGAAGGACTGTAGATAATTCTGGTTAGTTCCCTTTAAATGTCAAGGCAGGCACCTGCCAGAGGTATTCCCAGAAGGCAGGAGAGCAGCCCAGGCTGGAGAGGCCAGGTGGGCAAAAACAGAGTTTTCATTAAAAGAGACAAAGGGAAAAGCAGGTGTGGCTCACAAAGATACTTGTGAAGCACAGCACGCTGGCAGATTCCAGCTGAACACTGCAGACTGTTTTCTCTTCTGACAAGGTTTTTGTAGCTCATTGTAAGAGTTCAGTTGTGCTTGATGATGGCAGAAGCTGTTTGTGTAAGTTCTAGAAAACTTGTGCATTAGGTATTGCCCAGTTACTTCAGGCTCGGCTGTTGAAAGCCTTGAGTAGAGTTTTGAGTTTATATATATGGGCTTTTCCTCACACTTTGTGGGAAGTTGGGTTGTGACTAAAGCACAGTTTTGTTCATCACGCTGCAATAAAGACAGAAGTAGAAAGTTGCCAGGCCAGTTACCTGTTCTTTTGACCCTCTGCCCATCAAGTTGGAAGATATTTATTTTCCAAATGCCCTCTATGATGTTGAACCCTCCTTGTTTATGTAAAAACTTCCCCTGTGAGTGTGTGTGTGCATATAAATGTATGTCAAGATACAGCTAATATGTTTTAAATGTTATTGATTGATATGCACCAGTACCCAGTTGGACTCTTCACTGTCAGAGTAGTATTGTGAATATCAGACCAGAGTGTGAACTAGAGGACCTCTCATATAGAGGCTTATTTTGGAGTGGCTTCTTGCTATGCTAGGACAAAATTAGTCAGGACTATTTAATCAAGTCAGTTTAGAATTGTACATTAATAAGCTGTATTACAGAAATAGTGTAACAAAATTAAGAGCCTGGGTTTTGGGACATCACAGAGTTGCTAAGTGCTGCTGTAACAGACCTCAAGACACTTTAGAAGCTACTGACAGAGAAGTGTTAAATATCTGTATCCTCCTCAAATAGCATCACAGATGGCACTATAAAATGAGTGCAGGCTGAACATCCCTTGGGACTGCCAAAACTTTGTCTTTTTTAGATTGCTTAATTCTCTTAAAATGAGGCCTGTCTTCCCTGGATTATGGTAATGAACACATCAGAAGTTCTACTGTTAAACATAAATAGAGCCTGGTCTGAATCATTCATGGTGTTGGAAGAATGAATCCATCACTCTCACTTAGGTGCATTAAAGTAGCAGTTTTAGAGTGTTTTGTGAACTCTGCTCTGTCTGGAGATTTTCTAAAGAAGAATTTGTCTCTCTTAAATTATGGGCACCTTTGATAGCTGGAATTTTGAATATTTTTTTCTTTTCAGTGCAGAGGAATATCTTGCTAAAAGAGAGAAGTTGAATGACCTTGCAAGGTAACAGGGAAACAATTACACAGATCAAACAGAAGAGCAGGGTTTTCAGCTGTAAAGTGATTAGCTTTGTTTTAGAGCACAGTGGATGTGAGATTTGGGTAGGAATAGTTTGTCTGAAATAGTGGCAGACAGTATTTTGGCTGTCCTAGGAATGGTAGAGACAGTTTTGAAGCCACATCAGAAAGTGATGGGCCTTGGACTCAGCAGCATCCTTTCTCAGATAAATAATGTCTTTACAACATGGTGATAGTGATGGTGGTAATGGGTACCAATTCTGCATGTTTTGTCTTCTCTAGCTAAAGGGATATTTTGGCTTCTCTCTTCAATGCAGTTTGTAGTGCAGAGTGAGATAAAACTGTCCAGCACTGAATGTCACATTCACCTGTGTGCTGCTCCTCTGCTCTCCCTGTCCTTGGAGTGTGTTAGAAACACGAGTTCCTCACCTTGGTGCAGAGTGGGAGCACTTTGGGGAGGGATGCAGTTTGTGTGGAAGCAGCAGGGCGATGTTTCAGCTCAGAGGAGCAGCAAACACAGGTTGGAAGGGGCTGCCCTGAGGGTGGAACTGGGGCAGCTGTAATTACTTGCACATCAAATCTGTTTCCCTCTGGTTTTGAAATTTCTGCACATCTTTGCTTCTGATTGCTAAATAGAGCAGAGTGGAAAGGAGCTTTCCTTTTAAAAAAGAGTATTGGAATGGATGGATATGTTTAGAAGAGCGTTGGGTTTATTTGGGGATTGGGCAAAAACTACAGGTGATGTCAAGGTGGCACTGCAGAGAAACACAACTCACAGATTAATTTTAGGTGTCATTTGTGGAATCAGTTCTTTGTGCCTGTGCCTTTCTTTGGGCAAGAGAGTGTCTCCAGCATTCCTTGGATTTGTGGCTAAGTCCGTGGTGGGATACAGAAGGCCTGCAGCATATCAAATGGAAAATAATACAATTTTCTTTAAAAAGAAGATTTCTGCCTTTATTAAGAAAACCCAAACAACCAAGGCAGATCTCTTAGATTAAATTTGGGAACTTGCCCATATATTGGGCAGACTTTTTAAATCAAAAATTTGGTACATCAGCAGTACTGCAGACACACCTGACTTCAGCTCCTTTGTATTGGTTTGTTATTTTTTTGTCCATCTTACACATTCCTGAGCTGGCAGAACTGGGAGTCCTTGTGTGAGCCATTTGCACAGAACCAGATGCATTTCAAGATTTCATTACTATTTTGAAACAGTTTCAAGAATATTAAATTAATAATTTTATACATGCAAATCAACATATATAATTTGTTTAGAATAAAAGCAGAAATTTAGTGTGTTTGCCTTGTATCATGAACTAATGTTCTGGACTGGCACTTTTCTGCATTTCATAAATTTAAAGTTCAGCTTCTGGGTGGGGAAAAGCTGGAGCAAATCCAGTGTGCTGTAACAATTTAACAATTCTTCTGTGCAAAATAGATTTTTTATTTTTCAGTTCTAGCCTTAGATGATGCTGAACTGGCTGTCAAACAGTATTTCTGACATTGGAACTAGAAGCTTCTATTTTCAGTGCATGTACTTGAGACACTAATTGCATGGAATTATGTATGATCATCCCGTTTTGCAACAATAAAGAGGTTATGCAGCAACTAAAAGAGAATTCAGAAGGTCACTCTAATGTGCTCTACACTAATTTTTTCATTGCTAGGGATTTTTTTTGGTAGTCTGAGACTATAGCTATACTCTTCTAAAATGATCCAGAGGATCTTTTTGAAACAGCTTTGGAGTTGGGATGAGGTGTTTTATATTCACTATGTGTTACTGTCCAATGTTCTCTACTGGCTCTATAATTCTGTAATTAGGCTTAAACTAAAACTAACTAGATTCTGCCTTTATAATGACAATTTTCTCAGATTCTAAGGGTATTTTCTCTCTTGGTTGATGTGTAATCCTGCACTGTTAAGTCACCATCACTGATTCCATAGAGCTGACTCAGATTTTCTACTCTTAATTCAATAAAAACCTTGTTCTACAGCAAGTAAAATGCCACTTTTAAAGACAGATTCAAATTTTCTATGTATAGTTCATAAACATCCAACAAAGATTAAGCAGTCTTGAATTACTTATAATGAGATTTAATTTGACTTTAAGATAACTTAATTATTGACAATTTCTCTGTGCATCATAAAGTCACTATATTATGGGGGTTTTGAGGACCTTGTGCCCCTCTAATCATACTGTAGTATTCAAACTGCCAATACTAGAACTTGCTCCATTATTGAATCTGCCTTCTGTTTGTATTCCCTGTGCTTGTTGCAGCCCTTTTCCTGCAGCCTGCATCTCTCCCATCTTACACTGGAGAGAGGATCCAGGATCCTCTCAGGAATCCATCCTGCACTCCTGGGTGCTGCTGGGTACTGTCCTCTGTGATTTCTGATTGATAAAACCCTTGATCATTCCAACATTCCAACTCAGAGAAAGCTGTACAAATGGGGTTGTGCATCAACACAGGCACTGCTTATCTCCTTGCCAGATTCAGGGATGTTTCATCTTTTTTCTTTTAAGCTTGGCTTTTGTAAATTGATGTAGTGACTTGCATATGCTGTGCTATATGTTGCTGTGCAAATCCTTAATAAAACACTGCAATACAATAGAAAATTAGCACAGAGAATAGAAAAGAAGAACACAGAATGTTCTCTGAGCAAGTTTGCTGGTTGTACAACCTACCTGGACACAATCCTGTGCAGCCTGTTCTTGCTGACCCTGCTTTAGCAGAGGAGTTGGATGAGGTGGAGTAGATGATTTCCAGAGGCCTTTCCAACCCCATCTGCTCTGTGTTTCTGTGATAATAATTTCAATAATTCCCTTGAGACTCCCTCAGCTGAACAGTGTGACTTGTTGGCACTTCCTCTGTGGATGTTTCAGCAGCACCAAACTGCCCTGCTGCTTTCACCACTTCTGTGCTCTCTTTGTCTCCAACAGCCACTGTGGAATGTTACAACCCCAGAATGAACGAGTGGAGCTACGTGGCAAAAATGAATGAGCCCCACTATGGTCACGCTGGAACCGTCTATGGGGGGTTAATGTACATTTCAGGTAAATAAATCATGCCTGTGACATCATCTCTGTGAAACAATTCCTTCTCTAACTTTTTCTGTTTCAGCAGCAGACAGTACAGATTAGGCTGTGGTTGCAGTAGGATTGCCATGGTATCAGTAATGATGCAGTTTCATGTGAGGCCAGTCAAACAGCACATTCACTGCTGGTTCTGAAAAAATTATTGTAGATAATATTGTGCTTAGTAATTGAATAGCTCTGAATTCCAAAGCGGTCTAATCAGAATAAAGTTTTCTGTAGCCACATATAAAAATTATAATATATAATTTATATACTGTATATAGCAATATAATTAAACATAATATTGTTATATAATTATAATTGTGTATAACAGTATTAAATAATTATAACATGTATTATGATGTAAACACACCCTCCCAATAAACTTTTTAATGCATTGGAAATTTTATTACTTTTAGCAACATTTGCCTTCATTGAGGTAATGGAAAGGACTAAGTTCTTGTGTTAATCATAACATATAAGTGATATCTGTGCACTATTTTTTAATTTGAAATATGCTTGTCCTGTGTGTCATTGAGTTTCATTACATTTTTTTTCCAAATGGGTTGTCTGAAAAATCTGCTTTTAGCTTAATTTTTAAAGAAGATTCAATCTGTCTGTCAGTGGTCATTGCAGGGATCACAGCCCTGTATCCTCATGCTGAAATTTTAAAAGATGTCCTCTTGAGAACTAAGCTAGAATTCAGAGCAGGAGGTGGGACAAGGTTGCTTAGCTGTCAAGAGCTGCTGGGGGACTTGCTGGAGCAGCTTCATTTAGGGGCTCTTGTGCCAGTGGGCTAGGAGGAATTTGCTTTAGAATTTACTGTGAGGTACAGATGCTTATTTTGATGTGAGCAAGTCCATTGAGCTCCTAATTGCTGTGCTGCTGTCAGTTGTGTTTTGCCCATTTTGCTTGTTTTGCTGCAGGTGGCACATACATGTGCTGTCTGCTGTGGTTTTTTCATGTAGATCCCACAGATTTTTCTTTTCCTTTTGTCCTGGAGCCTCTCCAAATGCTTTTGCAGGGAGCTATGGAGAAGGTAAATGTAGAGGAATCCTAGGTAACTATTAACTGAAGAATATTTATAATGTGTGTCCTCTCTCTATTCACTTGAAGTTGATAAAAAAGTGTTTTGATGAAAATTCTATGTGATACTTAAAACACAGTGGCATAGTATCAAAATTTGAAAGGGAAATGGATTCTTGATAGTGAGAAACATAACTAGCAAACTGAATGAATTCAAGCAAGAAATAAATTTGCAGAGTAGAAGTGTAGGTAACAATTTTTTGTTCTTTTAATCTGCCAGTATCAATTGTGTAATGAGGTGCAGTGTGAGACGTGGCTTCTGTCCATATTCCCATTTAAAGGAATAAGTGTCATTTGAAATGGTATACTACTGTGATAGTAATCTAAGCCAGAGTGAAGATGTTTTAAGGAAGATGGAATTCTTTCAGTAAAATGTATTTTTTGTTATTTAATGCTTATTAGGATGAGCACTCCTCTAACACGTGTCTTGTTTCTTTAGGGGGAATCACCCACGATACTTTCCAAAAGGAACTCATGTGCTTTGACCCTGACACAGACAAATGGACTCAAAAAGCTCCCATGACGACAGTCAGAGGTCTGCATTGCATGTGTACTGTAGGAGACAAGCTGTATGTTATTGGTGGCAATCACTTTAGAGGAACAAGTGATTATGATGATGTTCTAAGCTGTGAATATTACTCACCAACTCTAGACCAGTGGACTCCAATTGCCGCCATGTTACGTGGGCAAAGCGATGTCGGGGTTGCTGTCTTTGAAAATAAAATCTATGTTGTTGGAGGATATTCTTGGAATAACCGGTGCATGGTGGAAATAGTTCAGAAGTATGATCCAGAAAAAGATGAGTGGCATAAAGTGTTTGACCTTCCAGAATCCCTTGGTGGCATTCGAGCCTGCACTCTGACAGTTTTCCCTCCGGAGGACAACACAGGGTCACCGTCCAGGGAGTCTCCTCTGTCAGCACCTTAGACCCGTCCCTTGGCTCACCATTGTAGTAACACCTCTGCACTGCATCATGGGTCTGTCATTTTTCTTCAGTAGTTTCTGTTAGGCTTAGCCTACAGCATTTCATACAATTACTGGAAAAAAAAAAAGGACTTTGACATTATTTGTGCTGTTTGTTTGGCCTAGAGTGTCTCTGAAGTGGTTGACGAAAAAAGATGTACTCGCCCGAGCCAAATGTTTAACAAATGAGATGGTATTGTCTATAAAATGTATGAACTAGGTATGTTATTAATGTTGTATGTTGGGTGTGAGGTACCTTGTAGCTTACATTTGGGAGCCCAGTGAGTCAAATTTATATTGAACATGTCACTGAATTTCATGTTGAAATCCTTTTTCCTTTCATTTTTGACTGCAGATCACAAGGGTAGGTAGACCACATCAATGTGAACTCTCTGAAGGTTGCCAAGGGGCCTGAGCTACCTCCCTCTTTACACAGAGTATTTTTGACATATCTGTTTACCCACCTGACTTTGTGGGTGCTTTCAGAGCATATGAAGTTTCTTAGGCAGAGGGAAGAAATAAAATAATTTTAAAATATTAGCACTGTACAGGAGCGGACCTTGTAGAGGCCGGAAGTTTTTTATAACATATATCGAGTGTTTTTCCTGAGTCAGTTGAATGATGCTTCAAACAAAATATCCTAAATATATTTGTGTTTTTTAATTTGTTTTTTTTTAGGAATTGGCTTCCTCTTGCATGGGAGCACACACTATTAGCAAATGGGAATTCAGTGCAGTTGTGTATTCTTTGCTATGGCTGTACTGAATATGGGTAGTTAAGGGCTAGAATCAGTAACTTAAGCCACTGAATTTGACCAAATGGTTCCATCAGATCAAATTTAATCTACCTTTTCTCCTTTGCTGTTGAGATAACTTGCATAATGTGTCCTCTGTATAGTCTCAGTTAATAAGGTTATTTAGCACAAAGTGCAGCTTCAGTGAGAGAGCTGCTTTTGCTCAGTGAACCTGGACTACCACATTTTACCTTCTTTTGTTCAATAAAACTTTTAACTGCAGTTACCCAGTCTAAGCTACCTCATTAATGTATTTGGTTTTTTCCTCTGCCTCACTGTCTCCAGGATACGTGTGACATATATCCACGTGGGTAGGTGAACCTGCAGGAAACCAATGCACAAGTGATCATGAATGGGTATTTTTTGACCTACTTTTAAGAAACTATTTTGGTCTGATGTGTTCATTTTATTGTTAGGGACTGATGAAAAACCAGTCTTAATATTTTTTCCTTGGAGAACTGCTTATGTGTGTAGCCCTGCAAATTCACAGGAATTTTTACCTGCTCCAAAAAACAGTGCCCTGCTGACAAACTGCAGCTCTGATTATGCCATTGTGATTGTTCTGAACTTCCCATCATGTTACAAGTCATTTTGCTAATGAACACAGTCACAGGGGCATCCTCTGGGGCAAACTGTTTAAACTAGCTTATTGTGTTACCTATTAATAATAACCAAGTAAAGCTTAATCGACTTTTGTTGGGATTTTGCTATTTGTGTTTTGTCCCTGCTTGATGCAATCAAGCAGCAGGATTACTGTGGTGTCAGATTTGGAAGTACTGATATTTATTCTTTGTGCAGTTTACTAGTAATGGTCACTACCAAAATCTACATGTAAGCTTTAGGTTTCATAATTGTTTTGATCAAAATCAGTTCTTCCTCTTTAAAAACATTGAAGTCTCAATTCCGTGTGGCTGTGTAAGGTTGTTGCAGGTGGAATAGTGGCACCAGTGGATACTCCTGGAAACTGGCCAGTGAAGAAAAATTGATTCATCACCCTAAGAATACTCTTCTTATGCTGTGCAAAGCACTGGATAGAAAGATGTTGCTCTGTTGTTTAAGGATATTTCAATCATTTAAGTGTCACATGCTACTAATTTTTTTTTCCAGCTCAAAGACCAGATTTTAGATCCTGCTTGAGTTTAAATCCCCTGAAATCCATATTCAGTGGCTCTTTTATTAATTAAACTGAAAAGTACTTGAAGGAGTTGCAATTCCTTTAGGATAATGTAAATATGTCCTGCTCTTTGTGTGCTGGGGATGAGGGACACAGTGTTTAAAAGTGGGTATCTTCACTGGTGTTCTCTGTTGGCAGAAGCTTAACATGGGTTCTGGTCATTCTGAGGTGGTTTAAAGCCAGGATGTCAGTTTTGTGTCTGAGCCTTGTATAGCCAGGAGCTGGTATACAGCCACAATGTTGAGATTTTTTTGTTTGTGGGGTTTGTTTTGTTTTTGTTTTATTTTTTTGTTTGTTTTTTTTTTTGATTCATTATTTGTTATACGTAAAATGGAAGAATTATTTTTTGAACATTTTGTCATCAGCGGATTAAATGTAGTGCTTCAATCAAATTAATCTTTGGGGTTTTTTGTTTGTTTGCTTTTTTTAAATCTCCCTCTGGATTAAAGTGTTTATAATTACATTAGTTAACATTTACTCACTAGGATTGAAAAGCAAACATCAAAGACTTGCCCAAAACTGCAAACTGGTTTCTTCTGTAATGTAGTATAAAATGATTTGATGCTCATTGAGTCTTTCTTCACCATAGCATAAGAACCCCTTTCCATCTCTGAACCCACAGCTGTAGGAACACACATGGATACACCAAATCTCCATTTTCAGTCAGGCTGCCTCTTCATCAATCTTGGCTTCTCTCATGTTGCAGTTGTAGTACCTGAATCAGAAAAGCATCTGGATAAAAAGCGATTATAGCTATTTGATTTGAATGAAATCAGGGTTGCGTGGTGTGCCAGCTGGGAGAGCCACAGGAGCTGTCTGCCCTCTCCCAGTGCTGCAGACACACTGCAAAATTCATTCAGACTTGGCTTTATGGTGCCCAATTAGCAGCAAATGCCAAAAGGGCTCATTTCCATGTAGAGTTTGCCCAAAGGCCCATCTGATGTCCCTGCAGACCCCAGCACTCTGACTCCAGACATCTGAGATGACATTTCCCTTGTTCTGTGTTGAGATAGGACAAGAACAATGTGGAAGACAACCTGGGAAAATCCAGGTTATGTAAAATTTCTTTGCCTTGTTAACATCAGAGAGTTGATCATCTGCAGATACCCATTTTTCTGTGATTCCCCTCCCCTTAGAAAGTTGTAAAGTCCAAGAACCTGGTCCAGGGAAAGCAATTCCTGCAAGGATCCAGCCAGTCTTGTGGCTTCTTGGGATAAAGGAGTTGTGCTGAAGGGATGAGCGTGGCTGACAGCCTGGCTGTGGCTCTACAGGCCCCTTGGGTGCAAGAATCACTTTACCTGCTCTCAGGACAAAAGTGAGCTGCTTTCTTATAAACAATGCTATTTTTAAATTGCCCATTCTGTTTCTGTGGGATCTCTAAGGAGCAGCATTTTAGTGACAGAAGCTCAAACCAGTAGTCTGGTCCTTTAGTGGAATAATGGCAATCATGGATTTAGAGCAGTTTGCATGCAGATAAATAAAGTTCTACCTAAAGGCTTACACTCTTAATCTGATGGGCTGGTTGGACATCAAAAAATAATTTCATACCACAGCAGCAAGTGCAGTACAAATATCTGGAGAAGTTTCTAACCAAAGAGTTGAGGATGAAGTTGAGGATGATCTGATCAGAAAAGATCACAGCACTTTTTGAAAAGTTCATTCTGCCTACCAGAATTGTTGTTCCTTGTTAATTTGCCCTCCAGCTGGTGATTGCCTCACCTTTACACTGGTGTCTGACTCTGCTGGTCAGTGTTTTTTTAATCCTTGGTTTTGTAGCTGACATCTCTGTTTACTTCCTCTGCTCATGATCAGAACAGAACAAGCAGAAGCTTTTTTAGTGGCACTTACATCAAGAGAGAAAATAACCCACTGTTGATAAATGAATTTGTGATTCTGCTTGTGCATCTTGGAAATATAAAAGCAGTTTTAAGCTAGTGAAAGGTATGTGCATGGTGCAGGAGTAATGTGTGTCCCCTTTCCTCCTGGCTTGCACATTTTGTGGTGTGGAGTGGTGACCCAGAGATCTGGAGGGACTCAAGCTCTCATGTGGCACTTTATGCTCACCATGCTCTGTGAAAGTGTTCTTTCCTTGCACACCCTATGTAGCTTATCAGGTATTATTTCTTTTATATTTTAAATGTGAATAATGATTCTTTGTGTGCAAGTGTGGTCAGGAAAAAAAAAAAAGTCTTAAAGGGCAGAGTTATACTTTGCTTAATTAATAAAGATTTTAGTCCCATGAGTATTGTAGGACCTGTTCAGCTGTGAGAGGGTGATTGCAGTTTGAGGCAGCTGGGAAATCCCGATGGCTTTCCTGCCTTTCACCAGGTCACACCTGGTTCTTGTTGCCAGTCTTTCACAGGTCATTAAGTGAAGTTCTTTTCTCTGTCAGAAGGTTCCAAATTTGGTGTCCAGCTCTGTTGGACCTAGATGTGTTTGCTCTTTAATGGCCTGGTTATTTGTGTAGAGATGCAGCCCAGGGAACCTGGGAGTGGTGCTACAGCCGGAGCCACAAGTGGCTGACATTCCTGAGGGGATGCTCTCCTACTATAAGTATTACTTTGGCTCAAGTGCTGGCTTTTTCCCCCCTCTTTGGGAGTATTTATTGCTGCTGTTTGAGTTTTTAACTTTTTATTCATGAAAAGAGTAATGCAAGGTTCAGGTGGCTCTTTCAGAGCTGCATGCTGTCAGGCTGTCCACATGGTTATTAAACCTTTTCTATTTGGAGCTCTGTTTCCTAAGTGTTTAGGAGAAATCATTTATTTTGCAATGTGAAAAGATCTCAGATGAAAACTTGTTTGGGACTGGAACAAAAATGCTTTTTTTTTTTTTTTTGGTCATGGTTTAGAGATTCGTTTGGACTTTCAGCTCTCACAGACTGAATGGGGAGTGATATATATATATTTCTTTTTTTATTAATTTTAATAACTTATAGTTGGTTTAAGTGAGTCAAAGCTCAGTTATTTGTACCTGCTTGCACTCCTGGCTACCCTGTTGCTATATTCTGCCTCAGCCCACAGCATTCTGTGCTGTCTGGCATCTGTTTCCCTGTGTAAGAGCACCTCCCGTCCTCCCTGCTGCCTTTGATTGAGTTCCAAAATCAATCTGAGCTTGGGTTCTTACATCCAAAGCACCTGTGAAGCCGAAGTCCACGTGGAGCTGTGGATTGAGGGCCATGGCTTTGACATTTAATTCCCCACCAGCCCCTCACTGCTTTGCAAGGTCTCAAACCCAGCTAAAATCTGTGTGCACAAGGCAAACCTCTCAAGATGAAAATTTCAGTAACCTGGGTGCCTAAAGAGCACCAGAGTGTCCTTGTCCCCTCTGCAAGGAGAGTTTGCACGTGAGCTGCTGAGGGCTCTGGGAGGGGCAGGCACAGGAGCTCCTTGGGTAACCAAACTTTTTATTGGCCTTTGGTTCTGCTCTTTCTTCTGTGCCCAGGTGGAGATGATGGGAGGGCAGGTCAGGGTTGGTCACACTTCCAGCTCTCAGGAGAGAGCAGGTTTGTTTATTCTCCTCTGTCTGCACAACACAGCAGGAAAAAGAACTGTAGGAACATTTCAGATTTTAAACATTGTTTCACAGAACAGTATTCATTAATAAAGGAAAAATTAGTCTGTTTTAACCTGTGTTCCTCATAACCAGGATTGTTCCAAAATACTTGGCTTCTGTTGAATTAACAACTTTGCCTTTACCTCCCTTGTTCAACGTTACTGTAAAAAATTGCTTGGTTTCTTTTCCATTTGTTTCTCATTGCTTGTAACCTTTTCTTAGAAATGTGAAAATAATTTTCCTTACATGTTTTATGCACCAAAATAAACACACCACTGATCACCTGAATCCCCTCCCCATGTTTCTTACTCAGTGCCTGCCAGTTTATCTTTCCACATTTTTACCCAAATGTGTGACAGCTGTCAGTAAATACCATCACAGAGCCATAAAATTCCTGCTGATGGGTGCTGCCTTGTTAATTGGGATAAAGAGGGGTCATCTCTTTTCTTAATCACTTCTGGGGAAAAATTGCTTTGAAGAACCTCCTGCCCTGTTTAATACATTTAAGTGCAGATTGTTGTGGCCTGTGCTCGTTAACTTTAGTTTTGAATATTTGTGTCTTTCAGATGAGTAATTGCATTGGGTGCTTACAGAGCACTGTTTATAGTGTGTGTTCCCTGCTCACCCATGGGTGAGGCACTGGGTACTGAGGTTTCCTTGTGCCCTGCCTGCCAGGTTCCCTTCCTACCCAGAAAGACTCTTTGGGAGTGATCTTCCATCTTCAGGGGAACAGCCTTGTGTGGCTAAAGAGCCTCTACCAGGGTCAGGAGCAGTGAACTTGGAAGGAAAATCAAAGCAGTTTCCTAATTGCAGTTAAAGCACAGCCCAAGTTTCCACAAAGGGGAGAGAGAGCTGCTGTCCCTTAGGCATGTGTTGTCAGGAGTTGAGGATATTAGCAATGAAAGGATTGTTGCTGTAAATGAAGACAATAAAATAAATCCCTACATCTGTCCCCAAAACAGAGAGATTGCTTCTGTTGATATACCACACTATTAATATTTGACTTTGTGTGTATATGGAATGTCTCAAGTGCTCATATCACATAAGTGATGCCCTAGTTCCCATTAGTCACAGTGTTTTCTATCTAGTCAATTCTGAATAATGTTTTAAAATTACATAGAATATTAGAGGATACACTTTTCTGGTTTTATTTCCTAAGCCTTTTAAAAAGAGATTTAATGTATCTCGTAATTTCAGCATTACTGCATTTAGTCAAACCCAGGAAACATGAAATGTCAGGTTTTGGTTAATTCAGGTATTTTTGGAGATTCTGCTTCTCCTTTTCACTTTATAGTTTTAAGGAGGGAATGGCAAGAAGAAACAAAGAAAAGGAAACATCAGGTGCAACTGAATGTGTGTGCTGTCAGCAGCTCTGCCATTTGGGACAATTTTATGATTTACAATCCTGTCAAATTTATCTTGTCTAATAACCCAGGAGGTTTCCATTTGGCCTGCAGTGACACAGTGCTGGGGAAGGAAAATCCAAACATCTTTGCATTATTCCCTGCTCTGTGCCTTGTGTCTTACCCACGGAGTAGCAATGGGTACCCACCTGCACCGAGGCCCTGCAGCCAGATCCCTTCCCTGCTCCTGTCAGGGCTGGGATCACACAGTCCCTGCTGTGCCAGAGCTGCCCCAGAGCCAGGGGACACCAGTGGCCACCCCTGCCCCAGCTGGGCTGCATCCCATGGCTTTGGGATGGAGATGGCTTTGGGAAGGCAGGGGCTGCTGTGGCCTCTGAGCAACAACCAGCAGGGCTCCACTGTGGGCAGCAGAGCCAGGAAAATACCTCCATCCATGCATGGAGGAAGGATTTTATCTTTGATTGTTCATCAGAATGCTTTGAATCTTGGCTCTCCAAAGCACAGGACAAATCTGAGCTGCAATCATTGCACATGGAGGTCACTAAGAACGTCTGAATGATCTCATCTGGTTTTTACACTCATCAGCCACGGATTTTGGAAATAGAGTGGGGATTTCTCCCATGCCCAGTTTTCTGCCATGGCCCTAAATATTTCTTAGACATTTTGCAGGTCTAATTCCAGGCAGGCTGGGCCATGCAGAGGTTTAAGTAGTTAGGGACATGACTGAGACCTCTGCATGTCACCAGGCATGTGTCCTGTACTTAGGGATGCTGATAGGAAAAAAGCTGTGACCTCGTTTGCTCTCCCTGTCCTTACTTCTTCCCCAAAGAGAACCCATCCCCATTGTAAACCAGCATTTTCATCAGACCAGACATCAGATTGGGAATTTTTACAAATGCCTCACATTCTTCATCTCACTCTTCATTTTTGCTGTCTTATAGAAATTAAGATGAATTTTTTTGTCTTAACATCATGTGGCATGAGAGACCAATGCCATTCAATAAACAGCTGCAGCTTGGAACTCAGGGTTACAGCAGAAACTATGCTTCTTAAAGAATCACATTTCATTTTCCTCTTCCATATTTATACACTTATAAATGTGGACTTTCTGGAATTTAGATAACTTGATAGAGATGACATGTGCCATATGGTCTTTAGGACAAATTCCAGCTTCATTAACAGTTCACTGGCTGAAAGGAATAGCAATTAGTCTTTCATGCAGTCTAAAATCAGCTTGTCAATTAGCAAACAAACTAAAAATTACTGGAATTTCTTTTTACAGAAGCCTCTGCTCTGAGCTCTCTCCCTACACCCCACATGGAGCTGACTTTGCAGCATCAAACCATTGCACCCTGTGCTCATTGCCACTGTTTGGCCACTGGAAATGGGGCAGGATTAAGCAGAAGAATCTCAGTGTGTGTGATGCAAATGTGAGGGCTAAGAGGCAAGTGAAACCTCTGTGCTGCCAAATCTCATGGGCTCAGTGCTGGAGGAGGGAGGGCCCTGCTGAGGAAGGCCTGGAGGTTGCAGGTGCTGGGCAAAACCAGAGCCCTGGGAGAGGAGTGCCATGAACCTCCAGGGAGAGCTCATGTGCAGCAGGGCAGCTCCTCTGCTTCCCAGGAACTTCCAGTAACTTCCCAGCACTGCCATTTGTCCAGATTCTGGATGGGGATGAGGGGAGAGCAGAACCTGGATCTGAGAGGGGCACCCTTGGCCTGGCCTGGCCTTCCCAGGGACTGGATTTTGGTCAGAGGGTGTGATCCATCCTTATTTTCCTAGTTTCATTTGATGGAGAAAGACCTTGCTCTTTCCTGGTTCTTTTCTAAGCCACCTGGGAAGCCAGTGTTGCCTTACACATAAAATGGGAACAAGTAATTTATTACACTCTTCTGAAGCTGGTTATCAGCTAAGCTTTGAAAGACTTGTTTTCTCCAGCTGTTTATTGGTGTTACTTTTTGTTTTTTCTCAAAAACTCTAACATTTTGTGATCTACCTGAAGGAGGATGGGGGGGGGGGGGGGGGGGGTCAGGTGACATTTTTGATGTCAACAGCAAAGGCTGTGTTGTCACATATCTGTATTGGCCACCCAAAGAAGGTGCAGGAGAACCTCATGACCACTGGTTATTTTATGAAAACAGCTCTTGAATTGTCACAAGTAACTGAGTAAGTGGGTGAAAGTCTGCTGATCAAGTATCTAATACAGAGAGAACTCTTGGTTAATGCCTCTGCAAAATGCTGTGCATGGCTGCTGGGCTGGGAACCATCAGCCCCTGAACCAATGTGTGCTATTCTTGCTAAAGGTGGGATGCCATGCCCCTTGTTCAGCTTCTCATCTCTACTCTCTTACTGTGGACCTTATCCACGTGGTTTGACAGCCTGCAGTGAAAACTTCAGCAGAGCAGTAAGTAAAGCCGTGTGCTGAGGCTTGTGACCTCATTGCTGCAGATCCTGGGCAGCACATTCTCATATGTGTGGTACTGAGGGGTGGTATTGGATGGCCTCAGGTGCCTTTCAAACCAGGGCAAGTGATATTTTGGAAAGCCCCAATCAAATGACTGTAAAGAAGCTTCTTCTCTGGATGTGTTACCTGTTGCTTGAGCTGGGGGGAGTTTGAGAAGCCAAAGCATTGTAATGTAAAGACCCTGGCAAGAAAGACCCAGTTTATCTGAATCTGTCAACACCAGAAATGCTCATTTGGGTTGGTTAGACAGTTCCTCAGTTTCTCTTTGCCCTGACCCCTTTTGGAAAACACCCAGATGACTCCATGTGTGCCAGTACTGAATACTGAGGGGGGGTTCCCCATGGGCAGCTCTGCTCCTGTCCCTCAGCACTGCTGAGGTGGCTCCAAGGACAAGGTCACAGCACACAGGCTGATCTTCAGAAATAATTTTAGTAACTCTGCTAATGATGGAACTGGAACTGGAACTGAGCTGGAAATGTTCCTGTCTAAAACAGCAGGGCTGCAGAAAGACACTTTTTTCTCTATAATTCAGCAGAAACTGTGTTTGCTTCTAAGTGCAGCCTTGTGTGGACCTGCAGGGGTTAATGCCCATCCCAGTGTCAGATGGAAGCTCCCAGGGCTGGTGGGGATGATGGAGCTGCAGAGGAGCTGCAGGCCCCTCGCCCGTTGTCTGCTCTGCTGTCTGCTCTGTATTTAGGCTGTCTTGTCTTGCTAATCACATCACATCTGTCAGGTCTCTGTGCCTAGAAACAAATTGTAAACAAGATGTCAATGTGGAGTGGGATGAATTGTTTTAAAAAAGGGACAAAAAAAATCAAACCATCTTGAATAGCAAAAAAATAATGGGTAAATAGCAGCTGAATGTTCCTTTTAAAATAATTTTTAGTGCATGTTTTACCATAGCTAATGGATGATGGTTTATACATGAATATTTGCACCACAGTGGCAAATCTAAAGCAGTTTCATCCCTTCTCCCTCTCATGGCCTGTAGCTGGTGTTTCACCATTTTCCCACCATTAAGACACTGGAAATGGCTGCAGCAGTTTAGCAGCAACTTTTTCTTGCAAACGGTTCAACCCCACCAACCACCGCCATCAGCATTTGCCCTTCTCACACCTTGCAGAATGTCTGATACTTCTGTGCTTCATTCACCAGGTTTGCCCAGTAGCAGTACTCGTAATGTGATCACAGACAATATAAGAGAGAATATGTCCTTTAGGCACAGAGGAAATATTTACAGTTTGTTTATTCAGTAAAAGTACTTTGGTTACTAATTAGAACTAATTTTATTTACTTCTTAGAATTTATATCACCAATAATTGTGTGTTCTCAGCTGAAAAAAGTGATGAACAGGAAGGATGTAACAGAGGAGCTGTTTTGAAGATGCAGTGGTAAATATTCAGATGCTATGGTTTATGTTCATTTAAGGTCCAGTGAATGATGTGGAACTGAGTGAAAAGTTTTGTGTATGGGTCACAGATCTGATTTATAGGTCTTGATGTAAAGTTATTTCAAATAATTTTAGGCTTAGAAAACAAATCTGGAGCATATTCCCAGTATTACTATAGGCATATGAACAAATTTTGGTTGTGGCTATCGCCAAGCAGGGAGTGAACAGTTTCCACCAAAACAATTTGATAAAATTACAGGCAAAATGAGTTATATGAAAGCCACAGTGATTTTTGAAGAAATGTTAGGAAAAAAACTGTTTGGAAGGATCTTAGGGTTTTGCTGCTTAAGGATGGTGAAGGCCAGGGAAGCTCTCAGGTCTTTAAATGCCCTTTGGCAAAGCTCTGGTACCTGAGAGCTGCATCCCCCTCTGGGCACAGCTGCCCCCAGGCAGGGGAGCATCTCTGCAGGCTGTGCTTCCAGCTGTGGCAGGGCTGGGTTCACCAGTTTGGGGTTGCTTCTGGTGTTACCTCACCGAGCTCTGCTTTTGGGTTGGGTGATGGACACAGAGGGAGAAAGGGAGATCCTGACCAGCCCTGTGACCTGCATGCTCACAGGAAATGCTTTCTACAGTCTTAAGAATTTCCAGTTGTTTGCTTTAACACTTCTGTAAACATTTTTCTTAGCAAATTTAACTTTTGTCTGCAAGGGCAATGCAGGGCTCGTGCTGCATCTCACAGGCAGGGGTGATGTGACAGCATGGAAAAATTCAACAAGGCACTGCCTGTAACTCAGGGACAGCATCTTTTGGGAAGCTGTAACTTACACAAGAGCTGAGCTGGCACAGGTGTGCAGGTGGCACAGCCCTGACAGGCCAGTGCAGCTCCTGCCAAGAACTCCAGGATGTGCCACAAAGGGAATAAAAGAGTGGAGCTGTGGGTACAATGCATGGCCTGAGCACAGGGAGGGGTAGGGGCTGATTTATACCTGCACAAGGTTATTGCTGTGTTCTGCATGCAGTGGTCTGGTGGTTCTTTTGTATTCTCACACGAAAATAACTGATTGTTCTGGCTGGTTTTTACCCCTCAGAAAGGCAGAAAGACATTGTTTAGTTTCTTTGATGTATTTTTCATGTATAGCAGTGTGTGCTGTTGTACTGAGTAAGAGAAACCATGATTTGCTAATGAGAATCACTGTATTCCCAGGGACAAACCAAGAGTATTTTTAGCAAGAGCATAGACTAATGAGGTCACAGAGAGGATACATGGTTGAATTAACTATTTCCATTTAATATAGAGACATTTTGCAAAGGATTAGACATTGTAAATCCAGTGGCCTTCCCAAGTAGGATAACTATCACTTTGAAATTATATTTAATTGTCCACTCTTGACTCTTATGCCATTTAGTGTGTCTAGCCATGCTATTAGTGGCTGACGTCAGGAAAGGCCTGCTGTGACCTTACAATGCACAAACCTCTGGACAGCTCCTCTTGATCCTCCTCTCTGGGCAGTCTGTTGTGCAGGAATAAAGGCTTGGCATAAAGGAAAATAAAATTTAGCTGTACCAGTGCAGGAGGGAGGGGCAGATTTAAAGGCTATTTTTGTGTGTAGAAGAGCCCTTGAGGCTGATGGTTTTGGAATACCTGGATGTGTCCGATGGCCTGGAGCCCCCTGAGCTCAGAATCCAACCTGACAAGGTTCTGAAGCTGCCATTGTACAAATGAACCTGCTTTAAGGCCAAGAGATCTCTGGGGAAAACACCCAGGAATGGGGATTAAAATACAGTCTTAAAAATAATTAAACCCAGAGGTTTAGCAGTGACTGCAAAATGGGTTAATTCCCAATTGGAGTTGCCTCTCACTCACTGTCTGATGGCGTGAGAGGAAACACACAGAGCTCCCATCAAACTGCCCTCAATGAACTTCCCTTGGCTTTTCTCCTCCAGCAGGATTAATTGTCAAATTAAAGCTGCCTTTTTTCATGTAAAGAGTGCAGCAGCAGAACTTGCTTGTGGTGAGCAAGCTGATCTAGTGATCACAGGCATGGCAACCTCAAGGCAGCAATCCACCACTGCTGCCATCAAGAGGGACACAAACAAAGGGAGCAAAGTCATTGGGAGCATGAGTTTTAAATAATGCCAATATATTCTCAAGGTGAGAGTTTCCTTTATGTAATTGCTCTGGGGCTCTGGTGGTCCTTTTGTTTAAGGTGGATGCATTTGTCATTGCTAATCAATTGGTAAATGCCAGTGCTATGATATTTTTTGTGTCTGCACAGGCATAGGCTGCTCCTCTGCAGATGATGGCTTGGATGGAGCCTGGGACTTCAGCAGGAAAAATGATGAAAGGGCCTGTACTGCCCAAGCTGCTCTTCAGGTAGCCATGGGTAAACATTAAATCATGAAAATCCCAGCAAGCTGCCAGCTCAGGCAATGCCTGTGGGAGCTCTGGGGGGAAAGAGCCGTGATCAGTCATCCATCACTGTGCAGGGTTTTGCTAAGATAATTCTAATTCTCCTTCTTCAGGTGAGAAGAGCAGAGCTCATGAGAGGGATGTTGTGAGCAGGGTCACCCCCAGCCCTGCAGGGGGAGGCAAGACTGAGTCTGCCTTGGGGGGAAGGAAAAAATATGTTAGAAATATAAAAAAGTGAAGGGAAAAGGAGAGCAGTAACAGGATAAAGGGAGCATCCAACAAAAGGGAAAGATGTGCAGGAGAAAAGGTTCTTTGATACCTTTCCAGGAATGTCTCAGGTGATGGACACACCAGGCAGCATGCCCTCTGGCATGGACCAGCTCCCAAATCATGCTTTGCTGAGCCTCAGTGTCTGGGATTGCTGATCTATGTTGTGCTGTCCTCTAGGGAGGATATTCACTGTGGGCACTCAGTGGGCAGGCTGCACCTTCGCAGTGCTGGGACTGGGAGCAGAGCTGATCCCTCTGGCTCCCTCTGGCTCCCTCTGGCTCCCTCTGGCTCCCTCTGGCTCCCTCTGGCTCCCTCTGGCTCCCTCTGGCTCCCTCTGGGTCTCTGCACTTGCCATGGGTGTGAACCTCAAACCCCAGGTCACAGTGATATTGACATAGGCAACAAAAAGTGGTAGTAAAGAAAAGAAATCAATGTCAAAACCCATGGTTCTAATTACTCATATGCAGTATGACACCCCAGAATTGTAATTGCCAGTTTCATCTTCTCTGGCTGACCACAGATATGAATTCATTCAAGTAGCAAGGAAGGAATTAAGTGTTAATTTTATAAAAAGCAAAGGCTACTAGGGATTTAAATTAGATTTTTAAATTAAGTATAACTCTGTAAAAAGTCTTCCTGAGTGTTCCCAGCTTCTGTCATTGATAATACCCTACAGCAATAAAACGAAATGGTATCAAGTGTCTGGCAAAGAGTCAAGGCACTGCCCCAGTGCAGCAGGACAGGAGACAGCCCAAGCTGGGAGCACTGGGAGTGCTGGCAGGAGTGGGAGGGCTCAAGGAATGGTCTCAGGATCTCTAGCTGCTCAGAGTGACCCCCAAGATATGTTAGAAATTCTCTTTTCCCAGCCCAGCAGTCAAAGAAGGAGCCAGAGCTCTTCAGTTCTCAGTCTCAAGATTGTTTATTGTATCTTTTCTATAAAATTCTTTCTCCTGTCCAGCTGAGGTCCATTCAGCAGTACAGTCAGAGCCACTCTGCCTGCCCCCTGGATGTTATTATCTTTTTATACTAAAAACTACATATACTGTAAGTATACATATATATACATACATATAATGTTTACAATTACTTTCCACTACCTATCACCTATGTTAGACAGTGAGCTTCTACTCTAAACCAATCTAAAAGTGCCAACATCACAGCAGAAGATGGAGGCCAAGAAGAAGAAGGAGAAAGGCTGGACACGCCCAGATCCCTCCATCTTTCCCCTGGACCCCCATGCTGAAAACCCCAAAAAATCTATTTTTCACCTCGTGATAAATTCACTATCATTCTACTTAAACTTTTGCGGCTTGTAATTCTTCATGTGAGGTCGGTAATTGTTTTTTCCAAGGGCCAAATCAAAGGCCCAGGGGTCGTGGGCTCTGTGCCAAGGTCCCTGAGCCCCCTGGGCAGGGGCTGGAGCTCTCCAGAGCAGCCAGAGGAATTTCCTGGGTTCCCACAGCATGGCCTGGGCTGAGCATCATCCGCCACCCTCCTCCAGGGCTGTGAGGTTTTGAGGCTGGCTGTAAATTTCCAAACGGGGCTTTTAAAGCCCTTTCTGCACAGGAGCCCCCGATGTGCTCTGTAATTACAGATCTGGGTCCCGGGGCTGTGCTGGGGAGGGGGAGGCAGAGCCCCGGTGCCTCTGCTCTGCCCTTTGTCTGCCTGGGAGCCCTCGGAGGCCTGACGCAGAGCAGATAAGGACAGCAGCAAATTAAGATTTAGGAATTTCTTCTGGGACTTTCTTGGGCAAAAAGAGGTTTTTAATTGGTTTTCAATTCTGCGGCAGCCAGAGGTCTTTAATTAGGTTTTACATCATTCTCCGTTATCGCTCTCCTTTGCTATGTTTAGCCCACTGTGGTTTGGGTCTCTTTAAACAGGTAAAAATTCACTATTTGTCTTTTTTTTTTTTTTTTTTTCCAAAAATTAAGGTGCTGAGTGATTTCATGTTGATGCTAATCAGCAAAAGAATTGTTGAAACTTAAGCCTGCAAAAGACTATGCTTTAGTCTAACACTGCTATATTTAGCTTGTCTGGTAAATGTAGTATTAGAAGACTGATAACTTTATTTTTAATTTTTCTTTTTCTCCTTGTACTATCTAGCTGGCAAACTGGCTTTAAAATTTTCATCTGAAGCTCCCTTTTTTAACTCACTTTCCCAATTTTTAAAATCTTTAAAACAGCCTTACAAATACCCTGATTTACAGAGCTTTGGTGTAGCATTGACAGTTTATAGAGTTAATTTTGGCAAAAATACAAAAAATAAAAATATGCTTGTATAAGCTTTAATCAATTGAGTTTTTAAGTGATACCAGAGTATCACTCTGTGCTTTAACACTGTTGGACATTAGTAAGATAATGAATCTGTGTTAATTAGTCAGCATCCATGGCTATATATTTTGTTCCACCCTCTCTCCAGGGTCTTTTTCTCCATGCTGTCTGATGGATTTTCTTTCAGGATATCCCGGTTCAGTGCAGCTGCCTGCTATGCTGAGCACCTCTGGGCAGCGGGAAAAGTTCCCTGAATTTGTCTCCACTCTTGTTCCAGGGAGGATTTCAGTCCCACCAGTGCCCTCAGGGAGGTTCAGTCCTCCCCAACACCTTAAGAGTGGCTTTGTTGCTGCCTCCCTGCCTGTGTTTCAGCCACTCATTACTGCAGGGAGGATCAGCATTAAAATGGATAAAAATGTGTATTTGGCCAGGGAAAGGCTCTGTGTTGTGTGTGCAGTGTGTTGTACAAAGGGCTGATGGTGACCAAAGTGTCTGCACTGCTGCTGCTCTTCCTTGGGACTGCTCTGTCTATTGAAGGGATCAGTTTGGAGGGTAGATTTCCTTGGACAAAATTAGCAAATTGAGTGTGCTCTGAGAAGTTCTGGGTGTTTTGCTTTCTATCCTGGGAAATGTTTCCAGAGGAGCGGATGCTCAGCAAAATCTGTCGCTCGATGCTGACTCCACAGCTGATCCAAAATAGCAGTAATCTTTCCATAGATACTTATAAAAAGGTTTTCATGCTTAAAAAATCCTGTGGAAATACTTACATTAATTTCTGTTTATGCCCTGTCTTATAATTTTTTTGAGCTCAGGAGTCTCTGTGTCCCAGATTGCTGCAGTTTGGGATCCTGCTGAGGTCCCTCAGCTCACCTCGAAGTTGCAGAGGGATTGGGATGGTTTTGGAGGCAAAACCTCCCCTCAGCCAGGCACTAATCCTGCTCTGGGCAGCCCTGCAGTGGCAGTGAGCAGGGTGTCTGCATTCCCCACACTGCATCTGGGAGCTCATGTCTGAGCTTTGGTCCCCAGCCCAGGCTCAGGTTACAGAGGTGCTGCAGCTTCAGGAATGAGCTGCTCCTTGTCCCAGTGGGCACAGCCAGGGGAAGGGGGTGTGGGAGCACAGTGACTCCAGCATAAATGGGACAGCATTAAATTAATGGGGTTTGTTCCTGTAGCTCATTGTGGTGGGTGCTGAGCTTGTCTGACTGTGGTGCTCTGGTCCAGAAGCTGCCCTGGCTGAGCTGTCCTGGGGCAGGAGCTGCCTCAGCCCCAGGTGCCTGTCCTGGCTGTGCTGCTGCTCCTGCTCATCCTGTCCCAGCTGAGCTCAGGAAATCCTGCAAACTTCCAAGGGTTTGGTGACCACAGGCAGGTTCCTGCAGGACATCCTGGCTTGTCAACCCTGTGTGGGTCAAACCCTTTGTACCATCTGAGCCTTTTTGGGGCACCCTGTGAGAGACAGCCTTGAAGACACAAGCTGCAGCATCTGGCATTATAAAACCCTTTTTTACTTCACTGCTTGATAATTTCGAGGTGAAGTGCTTCTGGGAGGCAAATGATAGTGTCTCATACTCCTTGTCCTGCACAGAGAAGCTCAAAAGTCACCTGGGCCCCAACAGCAGCAACACATTGACCTGTACAGAGCTGGTTACAGACCCACATCAACCTGGGCAGGGATTGAATGCTGTCACATGCACTGAGACACTTCAGCAGCAATTCTGATGGCTCTTCAAGAGTGATGGTTCTGGTAGAGTGGCTTTTGATTTGTTCCTGGCCCATTCATCTCTCCTCTTCAGCGTGGTGGCAGAAATGGCTTCATTATGAACTATTTCACTGCAGCAGACTTCAAATGTTTGGGAATTAGAAACAAATTGCGCTGTTGATTGCTTTTCTTTTTCCCCAGATCTTGAGCCTTCAGGAGCTGAAGTACATTTTTTATTCTTCCTTCCCCTGGGCCTGTGTCAGTGATCACCTGCTCAGTGTAGAGCAGAGTTGAGTCAAGCTGTGCCTCTTTGCAAGGCATTCTCTGTTTTATCTGTACCAGTCCCTCTGATGTCACCTCTTCTCTGACTCTCAGCCTCTGACCATTTCAAGGTTTTAGGAAAAGAAAAGCCTGGTAATACAGGGCAGTTTTACAGAGTTTGATGTTCTGTCTCCCTCTGTAAGGCAGCTCCTGCCCTGAACATGAGCCTGGCATGTTCCTTGAGCTGCTTCATGGGCCAGGATCCTTGATGGCAACCATGGGCTGGATTGTCACCACTGATAATGCCCTTGCTCTGAGAAGTCTCATTTCAGTACAGCCTGCTGGTAATCCCAATGGAGCTGGTTCCTGCTCTTAATTCCCAGCTGCTCCATCTTCAAGCAATAACTCACTTAAGGTGATTTCAGTGACTGCCACTCTCTGGACAGGTGAGCACAAGTGTGTTTCCCCACTCCAACAGTGAAGCTCTCTTGTAAGGAATTATGTGCTATTGGTCAGGCATGATTTCCCATGGATGAAAGCACATAGCATCTTATTTTGTTTCCCATTTGTTTTTATCCTATTGTTTTACAGCTGATCATTACATTCTGACAGAATAACAGAAATGCTGTTCTGCTAACCAGACTTATCACAAATGTCCAGCCTCCCCAGTATTGACAATTAGCAAGTGTTCTTCAAATGAAGGGGATTGTCCAATATGGGAACATCAATAAAGCAATAGGGTGATTAACAAAACACTGAAAATGTATGGATCTATCTGAAGCTGTCTGATCTGGCTCTTCACAAAGCAAGCAAGCAAATAATAAGGTTAGTCAGGGGACAGATTCATCACCGTCATGAAACCAAATTAGTTTTTATAGGATTGTGTGATTGAAAAGATTCTTGTGGGATGATCTGGCTGGAGACCAATGAGATGTGACTGAAGGTGTTTGGGAGATTGCAGCTTCATCACTGCAGCCTGCAGTAATTACTGGGAGCAAGAAAGGTAGTCAATACCCACATACATCTGCTGTTCATGCTGGCTGTAAGTCATCTCATCTCTTATGTGCATCTCTGCAAAGGTATTTTTTAGTTCTCTGCACTGTGGCAGAGGAACAACAGAAAAAGTTATGCCTTGATAGGAGTTTGCATTGATTCCTGCACCAGAGAACTTCTGGATGTCAGGCTGTGCTGTGCAGGCCCTGCTGCCCATGAGGAGTGGATTTGGGCTGTTTGGGGAGGTGGTGTTGGTCAGCAACAGGAAAAGGATTACAAGGAAGTCTGGATTAAACTTCCCCCAGGATAAAGCTAACAGCTGTACCTAAGCATAGTGGAATTTCACAGTGCTGTTTTGCCTTGTGACTGGCTGCTTTATGTGATCCTGTGTCAGGAATCTTTGGGCACCTTCCCTTAGTGCCTGTTACTTTTCTGCAGCTCCCTGTTTCAAGCATGTTTCTGGATCTAGCCACTCCTCTCTGACCAATTCATGCATTCCAGTCTGTAAGATTTCCTAGATAACTTCCTGGCACAAGTGAGAAGTCTGATGATGCACAGACCACGTGGCTTGTCTGATCCCAAGCTCTCTCACTTCAGAAAGCAGGGAGGTGATTTCAGGTATCAGCCCTTCTTGCTGTTGCCTCTGTCTCAATTTGTTTCTTGCCAAGGGCTGGAAAGTGGGCTGCTATTGTCTTAGGCTGCTGTTTGGAAGTATCAGTTCCACACCTAATTATGTATGAAATCAGACTGGTTCTTTAGACACTTTGAAGTTTTTACAAGCATGACATAGAGTAAGAATAGTACAGAAATAGACCAATATTTCCTCTTACTTTGAAGTTACTAAATGTACATCTAATTACAAAGTGATTAAGACAGACTCACCACAATATGTCTCTTCTGAACGTGGTTTTGAAGCAGTATAAATACTCTTAAATATAAAGCATTTCACAAATAGGAGAGCAAGAGCTGTGGGGTTGTGCAGTCTGAATTTTATACTGAACTTCAAGTTGCCTTTCAGTGAGCAACAGCATTACATAAAACATCAAAGCCTTTCTGTGTGCTGCACAGAGGGAAAGATCTACCTGCTTAAAAAAGCAGAATCGGTGATGGAAGACATAGCTTAGTTGTCTGTTTCTACAACTTTTCCTAGTCTTTTTTTAATAATCATTTATTTATAAGTTGTAGGATTAATGCCTCAGCTGCTTTAAAATGAGGACCTGGGGATGCTCCAAGGTTAACAATCACATATTTTTCATTTTCTTAATGTTCTATTTCAGTTAATAAAAGCTATTGCACCCAGTGATAACAGTTACCCAGAACAACAGATAATTGAATAGGTTTAATGGAGCTTTGATTTCAAAATACTTGCCTTGAATGACAATATGCAAAGTTAAATAAATGATGGATGAGCAAGATTAAATGGAACAGAACTCTAATCTTCCTTACATAATATAGGAGACATTAATATAATTCTAAATACCTGTAGTTAAAGCTATGAATGTCAGTCAAGGAGAACACAATGCCGCTGGCAAACCTTAATTTGTGGTCTGGGCACAGTTTTGCACAAGCAGGAGCCCCTGAGCAAGCTGGATTTGGAAGCTGAATGCCTGAACACAACCCCAGGAAAGCACATGCCTGCTCTGACTCAATGGTAGCAGCAGCTCATGGACATGTGGGGTAATTTTGCGTTAAACCCAGGTCTTGTTGGGTTCCTCTAGACTTTTGCTCTGCCCTGCAGTCCCCTGGGCCCTCAGTGTTACAGGAGTTGTGTCCTTCATAGCGGCTGCTTTTGGAAGATGGATGAGATGAGATTTCTGGAGAAATCCTTAAATAACCTTTTTTAAGCCCTTCAGGTGTGAAGAGACAAGGTGCTCTTACCCCACCGCCGATTTAAGCAAAGGCTCTTAGCATCCTTTTGGAAATGCTGCAAGGTTAGTGAACCTGGCAGTGCTTCAAAACTATTTTAAAGAGATCCATGAAGGTCATTCAGGGATTTATAAATCTCAGAAATGTTAGGTAAGGCTTCCTGCTTGTGTACAGCCTGGTCAAGGGAAGAGGCTGATCTCTGCTTTCCTCCAGCAGAGCTGTCTGCAGCACTGGCTGAAACCATGGGCTTGTCCCACCTTCCTCTCATCTCAGGGAGGTGTTTTCATTCTATCTCTGCCAGGAGATACTGTGGAAAAAGAGACAATCTCTTCATAACAATCTGTTCTTTCCAGTGTTGGACAGTGCTCAGCAGGTACAACTGAAGCAGAGTAACAATTAGCAGTACAATTAGCAGAGTAACATGGGGCTAGAAAGGCATTCCTGTTGTCTAATGATCCAGAAGAAAATAGAATCATAATAATAATATGGTTAATTTAAAAAGTCACAAGTCTGCCCTGATCTGATTATTATGTTAAACAGTAAAAAGGGACTGAGAAATCGAGTGCAGTTGATTCCCAGCATTTTTCAACAGGAAATCCCAAGCGGGTATGAGTTAGGAGTGAAGCCAGAAGTGCTGGGGAATGGAGAGCTTTAAACAGGGAATGGTTTTGCCAAGCAACAGGTTCATTGTGATCTGAGACCTAGGGAGAGGCCATGGCTTTTTGCATTTGGAGCTGTGTTTGTTCAGGACATGGAGATCCTGATGCCTGCAGGAAACCCAGTTTTTTTGTCCTGATCCCCCAGACTCTCCATGCATCTCTCTGCAGGAGCATCATGAACTTGTGTGATCAGGGAATTGTGTATCAAGGCCTTCCAGTAACTGATTGACTTGAATCAGAAAATAAAGACATCCTATGTGTTCCTCCTATTGACCCAGCTTTCCTCCTTGGCAGAGCAGGGCTATCCCTGCTCACACACAGCTGGAACATCTTCTTTCAGGCTCAAATTCAGTTCAGAGACACATTGCTGCTGCTGTGAGTCTTCTGGATCTAGAAAAGGACTCTTTCAGCCACCAGACTGGGATGATGATCAAGTCTCATCAGACAATATCAGGGTCATGGGTTAATAAGACTGTAAATCTCAGAGTAATTTCTCTGAAAGCTGCAGTGAAGTCATAGACTTTGGCAAAAAATGTCAGCTGAGTCGTTCCAACCTTATTTATCTGAGAAAAGCAGTTATAGGTAATTTGTGAATTGTGCAAAAACAGGAACTCATGCATAATAATCTTAATGGAGCTTGTTTACATCTTCTTCTTCTGCATAATTAGCAAAACATATGATCTGAGTTGTTCTCCTCATTTAGAGCCCTGTTTTGGCTGGTTGACACAGCAGAGCTGGTGCTGCCAAGAGCTGTAGTGGGTAATGTTTTCTGATAGATTTAGTGTGGGATGTCTGTGCACAGCAGTAGGGTCTGTAAATATACAACAAAAAAGATCAAGGCCATCATAAACAGTAATATCTGCTGCAAACCAGGGCTGAGGGTCCAGCACTGGCATTTCCTCCATGAAGTGTCCTCAGCTGTGTCTCACATCAAAGCCTAATGCTGAGTGACTGATTGCATCACAGCCTTGAGACTGTGCCTCATAATTAGATATGCAGAGTGAATAATTTGAGTTCAATTAGGAGTTGCTGGCTGGACAACCAGGGGTGTAATGCATATCTACACTGAATGTTGTAATTAACCTGTTTCATGTCCTTGGTTACTGACTCTTGGGCACTGGAAATAGGCATTTTGAATTGTTTGGGATTTTGTGGGGTTTTTTCCTATTTTGGTGTGATTTTACAGCATCCAGCTAAATTAAAACCAGCATTAGATGTTATTTAACAAATTCTACAAACTTTAATAAATTTATACAAACTTTACAGGAAAGCAGCATTGTTTGCTGTCCTGGAGGTCAGGATTGCTCCTTCCCTCCTTTCTCTCAGGGAATTTTCTCGCATCTGTTGCTAAGAGACAATAATGACTGGGGCTTGAGAGGGACCCAAGAAGGTGCAGTGCTTCAGGGGAGGGTGCACCTGGCTGCTCTCACTGAGGGGTTTCTCTTGGTGGGGCAGAGATACCTCAAGAATTGGCTGGGGAAGGGGCTGGGTTCAGTTCTTATCTCTCTCACTGTTGAGGGGATGGGAGACAGGCTGTGGGGGAATTCACTGCCACCAGCTCTACATTCCAGTTTCTGTCTTCTTCACCACCATGGGGTTCTGTTTTCTCCTGTGAGTGAGGCTCTGCTCACTAGATGGGCTCTGTATCATCCTGCACACTGTGGGGCTTTGGTACCTTATTAGTTCCTCAAAAAAGAAAATTTTCCTTGGTGTTTCAGATAAAGGACCAAAATTTTGGCAGTGAGGCACAGCTCAGTTGGAGATGCTCTGACATTTCTGCATTGTTACTGCCCATGGGGTGGAATTCTACAGGTTGGATCCCTTGTGCTGCAGTGCAGTGGCACAAGCCCTGTCTTGGCTCATCTCCTCAGCACATCTCAGGACCTGCAACTTGTGGTGCTGCTGCAGGACTGTCCCTGTGTCTGTGCACCACCCCTGCCTCCCCCAGGAACACCATGGTCCCTGGGGCCTGATGGAGCCAGCAGGAAAATTTCCCAGAGCAGAACAAGTGATGGGGAGTGCAGTGTGGGGTTTTCATTCAGACACCCCTCAGGAGGATGAGATTTTCCCCAGCATGGGATCATCAATGCTCTTCCACTGTGCCACCACCCTGCTCCCTCGTAAAACTGCCTGTGTTCCGTCCTGCAGTGTATTTCAGGAGATGCCAGGCTGTTCCTTTGTGGTTGTTTATGGCATCAAATGTTTTTCCTTTTACTGCATACTTCAGATGCAATAAAAGAGAAATGAAGGGGCCATTAAAGGAAAATGCTTTTCCCTGGCATTATCTGCTCTGTGGGATGTTTCCAGAGTTGCTCCTGGATGAATGCTGCCTGGACCCCTGCACCATTTGCCCTGTTATTTACAGGATGCTCCCTTTGCTACTGGTGCCCCTTTTCTGGGCTGGTTTCTCACCCATGCAGCACTCAGGGCACTGATGTCCTGCCACAGCTGCAAAAACAGGAGATGCTGAGCCTGTGGCTGGGGGCAGCTGCTGCTCTGGTACTTCTGCACCCCTTGTGAGCCAGGCCAGCCACTCTCAGCCCTGGCTGAAAAGCTTGGCAAGCTGCTGCTCATTCCTGGGCTTTCTGTGTTGCTGCTAAAGATTGGGTACTCTAGGAAGCAGGCCTGGAGCATAAACCTGATGATTTATGACTAGAGCTCCTTCTAAGTGTGTAAGTCATGAGCCAGCTCTGCAGCATGTCCTGCATAAGTCTGGGAATTTGAGAGAAAAAAATTAATGTAATTAAAATAGGTGTGACCCATATGCACACAGAGCATTTGTTGGAGTGCAGGGTCCCTGCATACACTCCTCTTGGTGTTTGGGAAATTCTGGGCTGGTAACTCATCAGGGGGTGCAAAAGGCACAATCCCACTGTTAGTGTCCTTCCCTGCCAGTCTTCATGGACCAGCTGCAAAGGCACTAAAGAAAAGCAACTGAGGACTTCTTAACAGGCAAAGTGACACATTTCCCCTTTCCTTGGTCCTGGAAACAACTGAGCACTTTGGAGACTTCCAAAACAACTCAGGTGGGATGTTAACATCCTCTGGAGGCCGGGGACAAGAGCATCAGACTGGAAAATGGGAAATGGAAAATGGGTACCCTCAGCACCAACAAACAGACCCCCCTCTTCTTCTTTCCAGCACTGATGTAGATGATGAGACCACCATTGATTCTCTAATTACACCTCTTGCCTTGTGACTTCTGCCATCTGCCAGGGGTGAAGGTACCTTGAGGGCATCATTATTTTAAATCCTACCTCATAACAGATAAAGTATTAAAGGAGGGCAAGATGACCTTGTCAGACAAATTTGATGCTGGTTTTCTGATTGTTTACTTCATAACAAGTTTATAACAGGTTTATAGCAAACGTGATTGATTAAGGTAAAAGGATTGAAGGAGAGTCTCTCCCAGCCTTGCAGGTCTTTCCTACTTTGAAAATAACATCATGAAGAATTTATAATCACCAGCAGTATACTTTGTAGTCAGCACTGGACTGGTGTAGAATAAGCTGATTTTAATGCAGCTAAATACAAGGCAAGGTACAAGGCAAAATAAATGTAGGCTGTGTGGGAAAGATAGGGAATTTGTTGCTTTAACAGAATGCTTCAGAGGAAAATTTATGATTTGCAGTTACCAGATGCTTTAGTGTTTGCAATTGCCCTGAGTGTCTGACTTGGGGTCTGGTGTTTGCTCAGTGAGAGCCAAAAATCTGAACTGTTCTTTGTCATCTGTGCTGCAGAAGTGAGAGGAGGCTGAACAGCTCCTGGTGCTCCCCCAGCATCACCCTGCACCTCCTCTGGCCCTTAGAGATGCAAGAACTTCATCCTTGGCTCTTCCTCAGCCCAAAGGTCGCTGTCACCATGTGTTGTTTTTGTTTTCTCTCTAGCAAAGTCCTAAAAAATCCTTCTGCTGGCAGGAACAGCTCTCTCCGTGCTGGTGCTCAGAACTGTCAGTGGGGACTTAATTTGTCTTTTACAATTTGCAGCTCTGTGTTCTCACTGCTCCACACATCATCCTGTGGCAGTCAATACTTCTAATGGGTGGAATTGGCAGAGCTCTTGCTTAGGCAAGGAAAAATCTGTCTCTGAGGCTGTCATTAGGAGACAGCTTAAATAGAGCTACAGGTGAGCTCACAGGAGAGAAACTCTCACAGGAGAGATTTTCACTGCATGAAAATCCCTGTGTGAATTTGGGGCTGCAAGCAGGAGACTGAGCAGCAGCTGTGGGGGCTCACTGCAGATGTCTCTGAGGGGCTGCACTTCACTGGGAGGGGACCACTGGCCAGGATTTGCCTTTGTCTTCATCCATGATTTATCTGAGCCAGCCTTGGAACATTGTGGTGACAGCAAAACCTGACATTTTCTGTGTGATAATGGCAGAGCAGTGGCCCTTGGCTGTAGAGATGTGTTTGGCTCTCCAACATTTTCTGTGATTTGTGGGGGGGGGAAACCCCAAACCCACAAAAATTGTATTCATTTTTGGCAGGTGGCTCTGTTGTTTATAGGAAAAGTAACAAAGGAAGAAGCCTTCCTTCCTTCCTTGCTGCTTTCCTTCCCTCCCTCCCTCCCTCTTTGGGATGCATTGCAGATGCCAATAGATGCATTAGGGAGAATTTGTGCAATGATTGAATAGCAGGACTGGCAGATAATGCAGAAAGTCATTTTGCCCTGTGCTGGCTCCAAGGCAGGAACCACTTAGGCGTAGATTTCTGTCTGCCCTCATCTCAGGAGCCCTTCCCAGGAGCTCTGATGGACCAATTCTCAGAGGTCACAACTATTTAGCCCTGTGATGCTGCCAAACCCTCCTTTCCTCTGTGAGGAACAGGCATCAGAAGTGTTAATCCTTATCAGGTTTCTCAAGGTCTGTCTCACTGACTTTTAATTTCCATTTTTCATCCTTTCCTGTTTTTGGTTGTTTGCTTGAAGTCAGATTTCATCCCAGAGCTTCTCTCAGGCTCCTGCCAAGCTCATCTGAAATGAACCCTTGAATTCACGAGCACAGAACCGCTGCTGCCTTGCCTTGCCTTGCCATGTTCCCTCTTTGCCTTGCACTTCTGGTTTCTGCCCTGAAATCATTAATTTTCAAGCTGAGGTTTCTGTGGGTTTGCTGTAAAAAGAAACCAGCATCTTCCACAGCCTGTGCCCACCGCAGGAGTTTCTGCTTTCATTCCTTCCCCTCCAGCACCTTCAGCTCACCTTAAAAGCTGGCAGTGGAAGCTGTGCTGTGGCTGGGAGCAGTGTTTGTGGCTGCCCCAGTGTCACTTGTGGGTGTGGAAGTCATGGAGTGATCCCAAATTGCCCCATTCGCACCGTCCTGAGCTTCAGAGGAACAAGGAAAGCGAGCACGAAGCGCTTGGGGCTCAGACTCGTCTCAGCAGCTTCCAACACAGGCTGTTATATCACAGGATAAAATTAGACTCTGACCTTGAAACCTATATGTGGCAGAGCAGGAGCTGTAGCCTTGAAGCCACCCACATCCCATGTAATTCTCAGGATATTATGCGCTTTGAAAATGCTTGTCTTTCATTCTGACAAGCTTAAATCTTTTCTTATGGAGCAAAGTGCTCCTGCCTTCTCTCCCAGACTTTGTCTCCCTCCCTTTCTCTCCACTGTGCACCATGCTTAGAACATTTTCTCCTAAAGAATCTTCACCAGAAAAAAACAAAAAAAAATTCCTTTTTATCATGCATACAGCAGCGTGAAAGAGAGCACTGTGCCAAGCCTCAGCTCTGCTCAAGAGTTCCTGCAGCTGATATATTTATCTGCCAGGCTCAGCTCCCCCTGGCAGTCCATTCATGGGGAAAAAACCCAGCAACCCCCACCTCCCAAAAAAACCCAAGAGGAAAGCAAGGCTGAGGCCTTGATTATAAATAGATTTTGTGGAGAGGCAGTATTATCTGCTTAAGAAGCAAGCAAACAAACAGGAATGCACACAAAGAAAGCTGTGTCTCTCTTTGTCCTCTGAGAGCCACCTTGCTGCTCTTGGTGTGATGGCAGAAATGAGCAAACCACAGAATAATTAAAATAATGAATGTTTTGGTGCTTGTATTTAGTGCAAATGTGACTGCCCCTCCATGAACAGTAGGTGTGGTTGCAGTTCAGTGAAAGTATAATAAGTCCATAGCAAGACTGGGGAGATCCCACTGATTTCTAGCTCAGTGGATGCAGGTAACAAAGTCAGGGCTTTTATCAATGCAAACCACACAATAACATGTACAAAAAGGACCAGAAGCTCCAACAGCCCCCAGGAGCCTCGACCAGCCTGGCTGGGCTTCAGTCTAGCAGGAGTTACTACCAGGAGTGTACCATCATCACTTTATTTCATTTTATGCCAATTGTAATGTGCAGAAAGCAACAGGTTAATACACTGTAAGTCAGGATAGGAACTGTCCTTTCTCATTTGTGTTTGCACTATTCCATGTTCAAGTTTTTCATTAGCAGTTAAGTCAAGTTTTTAAAATCAAATGTTGAAAAAACTTTTAAAAGCATATTTTTACAACAGTTTTTGTAATTTTTCTCCGATTTTTTTTAATATGTACATAGTCACTACTAACATCTGTGGTTTGGTAGAAATATTATTTACATATAACACATTAAAACCACATTTGTTGTGAATCATGAAACTCTTTTCTGAAATATTTACATTTTAAAGCTCAAGGCAATAGTAAAGAAGCCTGCATATTTAGAAAGAAAGAATTTTCTCTCAGCAAACACCTTTGATTGTTTTTCCTTGCAAAGAGAATGCTTTCAGTAAGAGTAGTGTCTCTCCAGTGGATGCAACCCTCACTATAAAATGATGAGTCCAGTGCTGGAGTATCAGCATGTGGATCCATTTCTTCCTTTCTTCCTCAGTGAATATCCTGTTGCTGACAAGCACTCTCAGTAATGTAGAGTATTCTTAGTAATGTGGAGTATTTTTGCAGTGGCTGGAGGTGAGGACTCTGCCTCCCTCACAGACCCCAGGATAAGAGAGAGAGATTTGAATGAGGCTGGGAAATGTTTGTTCTTGTGTTGAAATTATTAAAATAATCTCACCATACATAATGCATAATGAAAGTATAGGTACCCTCCAGGGACAGCCAAGGAGCCCTTTAATAGTGAAACATTGCACCTCTGACAATGATGGGCCTTTTGGATTACTGGGAGAACTGATTCCTGCTTTGATTCGAGTGATCTGATTTACACCCAGATAAACCCTGGGCCAGACTGAAAATGTGGCTTTGCTTGATGGAAGATTTTGGACTGAAATATGGGAGAGAAAAAGGCTCATGGGGCTGTGCTTAAAGGTGTTTTAGTGCCTCTTGTCATGCACAACACTTTAGGGAGACTTCTGAAAGTTCATTAGAGGATATATTCCACTCCCACTTTCTCTTGATCTCATGATCTCTTCTTGTCTATTCTCTTTCCTTTCATTAGCACTTTATATCATTTGACACTTCATCAGGATGATGGCCTGTTTACTGTATGCAAATAACCCTGAATTATGCATGAATAATTATGAATTTGCGTATTGGTTTCCTGAACTGGCATATTGCCATGTAAAATTAGCTCCACTTTAACACGAGCACAGAAACACACCAACACATCCAATTAGACCTGAAGGGAGAGCTCACCTTGAAGGGAGCACAAAGGGAAAGGGCAGAGGAGCCAGCTGGGTGCAGCCACGGCCCCCAGGGCTGGGGCAGTGGTGTGCAATGGAATGGGGTCTGGTGGATCCAAGGTGCCTTCCAGGCATCACCTTCACAGGTGCAATGGTGTGCAATGGAATGGGGTCTTTTTGCACCCATTGGGGTCTTTTTGCACTGCAGCACCTCTGGTGGATCCAAGGTCCCTTCCAGGCATCTCCTTCACCCCTGAGCTGACCCAGCCATCCGTGCCAGGGCAGGGATTTTGTGCATTGCTTGAAGCCAGAGCTGACTGCAGGACCCGACCTGCCCAGCACAGCCCTGGTGAGCAGCCTGTGGTCACAACTGAGATGGGAAGGAGCCACACTGAGGATTTGAAGGGTTCTGCATTTTGAGATTTGTGTTCCTCAGGACTGGGTCCCAGACTTCAGCTGAGTCTCTGGGGCTGACTGGGTTGGTGTGGGCACTCCTGAGGTCACACGAGTCTGTCCCTGGTTTGCCAAGGCACCCTCTGTGCCATCCTGTGCATGAAATACCCTGCATAATTGCAAATCAATTAATTAAACTTAAATGTGGTACTTACATTTTATTTCTCTGCCATTTTAATTGCCTGTAAAATCTACTCCTGAGTAGCCAGCCTGCCTCTGATCAGATGAACCCACCTGCTTAAAAGGAGACTTCAAAAGCTGAAGGCACCTTGTTTTCTCTTGCTGCCAAGCAAAGGCCAGGGGTGATCCCACTGCACTCATGCTCTGGCATCATCATCTAAAGAAGTTTTGCCATGCAAACCCCCTCAGCAGGGCCACTTTGTGTAGCAGATCTAAAAGGGAGGCTGGAGGTGGTAGCAGCCCTTTCACAAGAAAGAGAACAAGTACTGAAGATCTTTTTGCCTTTCTAGTATTCCTCCCAGGATGACATGGAATATATTTAGAGAAGAGCTGAAGACAGACATTCAGTAGGCACAGAGAAACCATTGAGGAGCTGTTTTCAGCTGGCAATAATTCTGGTATGAATCTGTGGTGCCCCTTTGAGTAAGCTCTTTGGTAGGTTTGTATTTAATAGCTGCAAGCTCACGTGTCTCTGCATAAATGTTCTAGTTATCCTCCCCTCTTTGAATTTCCTGCCAGGACAAAGCTGTTGATTGAACCTGTTTGAGCAAATCTTAAAACATCTGCAGTCTTGGTGTTACAGGGCTTTGTTCTGTGATGGGTTAATTTAAACAATTGTTATTAGCTATTCTATCTGAAATATTATCTGAATTACTCCATCTGAAATGTTTTGTGTGTATTGCAGCACAGGAACCCCAGGACAGATGAATATTGCTGCCCTGTAATTGCAGGCATTCTTGGCTCTGCTCCATGTTTGGTGAGTGTTATTTTAGATCAAAGTTTGATTTTTGGTGGGGATCTGTCAAAACTCATGACAGCAGTGAGCAAAAGGACCAGTTAACATAAAAACCCATGTCCTTTCTCTCAAAATCTAACCAGTGGACACACTATTCTCCCAAAAAGAATGTCTGTTATACATCAAAACCAGCTTAAATAGTTCACTAAAGTAACTTCTTTTTTTTGTATTAAAAAGGGAACCAGTAAACAAATCATAATGCTTTTATTACATTTTAGCATGAATCTGATTTCTTAGCAAATGGAGGCATAATACTTTCTTTGTGTGCCTTGCCTTCTTAGCACATGGGGCCATAAACTCAGTGACATCTATAGAAAGGTGAGTTGCTGCTCCTTGTTCCATCCACCAAGCAACAAAGATGATGAATCCAAGCAAATCCCTATCATGGACAAAGTCAAAGGAGCATTCAATGTGTAATTTTTCAGAACCAGCAGAGAGATAGTCTCCTATATGAGTTTTTTTCCTTGTGGAGCATCACATTTCCTTCAGACTCAAAGATCTGAGTAATTCTATAATGCTTCCTCTTGTCTCCCTCCTTTTTTAACTAGACTCTTTTACTGGGGTTTGGGACAGGGACCATCTTTGGCTGCCTGCCCATGGATGACCCTGCATGACTGAGCTGTCAGTGCCATTGGGGGGCTCTGGCTCAGCGCTCCCAGTGCCTTGTGCTGTGCTGCAGGAGCAGGAGGAGCTGCATCTGCACTCAGGCAGGAAAACAGGCTGGGGAGCAGACAGGGCTGCTGTAAATAGGGTCTGTGGGGTGGTACTGAGCTGGTGACAGTGGGGAACTGTGGAGGCTGAGCCTGCAGTACTGTTCCACTGCATCATTTTCACACACATGATTATTTACCTCCCCAGTGGTGAAAATCCTCTTGATTCCAGCTCAGAAAGTGATTACTGGGGCTGTGATCAAGCTGCTGTTTCTACTCACCTTTCTCCTCTGCAATTTGCCCTCTGACTCCTGATGATCCCTGTGGCTGAGGCTGGAGGGGCTGGAGCAGGGCTGTGGATTCAGGAGTGCCACTGACATTTTATGAAAAATCCTTTTGCCAGGATCTTTTCTCCTGAGAAGCTGAGAAGCTTCATCTTCTCCATGTTTTGCTGCTTTGGAATGTGATTTGGAGGATTGTTTACCCAGCATGTGAAATTGTTTTTACTTGACGACCAATGACAGCCACCTGTGTTGAGGCTGTGAGCAGTCACAAGATTTTATTATCATTCTTCTCCTTTGCTTGCTAGCCTTCTGATGAAATCCTTTCTTCTTTTAGTTTTAGTATATAATTTTCTTTTAATATAATATATATAATAAAATAATAAAACAGCCTTCTGAAACGTGGAGTCAAGATTCTCATCTCTTCCCTCATCCTGGGACCCCCGCAAACAACATCACACAGGAGGGCTTTGGGCACCCACACAGAGCTGGTTCACCCACCCCATTCCCTGGCTCACCCACTCCATTCCCTGTCTCACTCATTCCATTCCCTGTGTCATCCATCCCATTTTCTGTGTCACCCATCCCATTTTCTGTGTCACCCATCCCATTCCCTGTGTCACTCATCCCATTCCCTGTCTCCCTTGCTGCCAGTTCCTGTTCCACCTCTCCAGGGCCAGCATCACAGCCTCTCCTCCTGATCTCTGTGATTTCATTAGCAGAGGCTGGGGATGATCCTCTCAGGGCAGACGAGTCTAATCTTCTGCTTGGGGATTTGACCTGGGCACACACCGACATCTGGCACCAGACCCTCCCCACAGAGCTCAGTGTGTCCTGAGAGGGAGACAGCAGAAGGAAAGGGAGCTCTGTGCCCACCATCAGAGGAATCAGAGCCTTGGAGACATTTCCTCCATCAGTGCCAATGGGCACAGCTGGCTGGAGGGCTGAGTTTTCACCTGCTGACTCTGTGCCTCTCTGCCAAAGCAAAAGGATGTTTAATTGGTATGGAAATAAGCCATCAACATCCTACATCTTCTTTTCTCTTCCTGGAAGCTTGCAGGGATGGTGATTGGGGATTTGAGCTTTGCAGAGATCAGAGATATTTTTCCCCAAAACACACATTTCAGCTTACTCTGCTCATGCTGTGTTTTTATTATTTTTCCCTGTTTTTTATCTGCTTTCCATGTTTTTCTTATCATGACAATGGTGGTGAAAAATAAACACTGCAGCCAACAATGCTGTTCTAATAAAGCTGCAGTTAAAATGGCAAAGAGAATGCAAATTAAATACCATAACCATTTAGAAAATGTACTTTTTATTAAATATGAGTACTTTCCATCTCAGCTTTAAAACGTGGGTAGATTCTATTAAATTTAATAATTTTCCTGGGGGATTGCAGGGTAAAGGTGTTGCACAAATGCACAGATAACAAATAAGGGTGATTTTTAAAAACAGCACAGAAAGGTGCAGTTGTTAAATATATGGATCATAAAGATGCTCTGTTGTTGATTCAACCTCTCCCTTCTCTTTTCAAGTCTGCTTTCCTCTGATGTTGCTGCTCTCCATGGCTCCCAGAATGAATTTTTCACAAACATTAATTATATATTTATAAACATAAACACCAGTAAACTTGGCTTTTTTAGTGCATTGCAGATTTCCTTTTGGCTTCAGTCAGAGCAGGATTGAGCATCCAGGACCGAGCCTTTGGGCTTGGGCTTCAGTGCTGATATCCAGTCCCTGCTCAGGCTGCTGTTTGTCTCCAGGGGCTGGAGATTAAACATTTTTCAATATTTACAGCTTGCACCTGGACGTGTGAATGCTGTGGCCAAGTCTTGGCTAACAGGAGATGTCTACTTTTCTCTCAGGTTCTTGCAGGCAGCCCCTGTGTGTAACCACCCAGCTGTTGCAGAAACCATCCTGTGGCCACATGCTCTGCCCAGGTGTCAGCTTGTATTGCAGTCAGCACCCAAATCCTGATGTGGCTCTGGGCTTTGGTGACCATTCCCCTGGTAATTCCAGAAAATTGCCATCCTGAGGCCTGAATGGCACAGCTTTTCAGCAGTGCTGGGCAGTGTAAACTGAGCAGTGCTGCAGTTTGTGAGTGTGGCCCAAGGCTGACTGCAGCACACCCAGCCTCGTGCTGCCTTCCAGCTGTTGATTCTTCCAGAACCATCCTTTCCTCAGCACTTTCTGTTCAGTCCATTCCTCTGGAGGACTCCTGAAGCTCTAGCAGTGACAGACCTGACTGTGCAAAAAGCTGAGGTGTTCCTGAAGATTGTTTTCCTGCCAGTGCATCTGAATCACCTTTTCTGTTTCATTTGTTCTGAATTTCCCTTCTGAGAAAAAAAAATCCAGAATCAGGAGATGCCTGGGGGATGCTCCTGCCTTTTCCTCTGCCTGGCTCCCAGAGCTGTGTGTGCAGCTCCTGTGAAGCTGGGCTGGATCCAAGGTCTCACAGCTCATCCCTTCAGGCCTGTGGAGTGCTCCAGTGCTGGGGATGGCTGCACTCCAGAATGGCCATGCTGAGCTGGGATTGCTGTAAATCCTCTCATTCTGCAGGTGTTTGGTGCAGTGTGGAAGGCTCAGCATCACCTGCACTGAGCAGCAGCACACCAGGAATCAGAGGACACCACAGAGGGACATTTGCCATGGGAAGTTTCTCCAGCCAGAGCTGGGTTTGAGACAAAAATACGCCAAGCTGATGGATGGTGCAATGAAATAATGCATGACAGGGTGGGCTAGTTTGGCACAGCCTGGTTTTGGAATTGGGGGAAGCCACCAAGGTGATTTCTGTGAGGAGCTGCTGGAAGCTTCCATGATGTCCAACAGAGCCCATCTCTGATGGCTCTGGAGATGGAAGTGCTGCTGGCCCAGTTAGAGAGGCTGGGGCATGTGAGAAGAAAATTACCTTTCATTTAATTTCATTCTCTGTAAGTACAACAGTAAAAAGGCCTGAGGATATCTTTCACTGTTTTATGACAAAAATAGAGTGAAAAATCAGATAGTGGGAACTGTCAGTGCTAAACATCATAATCTGTGTATGTGAAGCTTGGAGAGTAGCTGTTAGTAGATCTTTCAAGGTTAATGGAACTGACTTTATTTTGTTGATTGGATAAATGATTATTTCCAAAGGGATTAGTTATAATCCAGAAGTTAACACGTCATTTCATCTTTGATTGTGCTCCTACAAATCTTCTATATAACCTCTCAGGCAGACAGCTCTGCAAGCTCAGCACTTTTTATGGAGGGATTTGTTGCAAAGCAAATGATTGTGGTGTATCTTTGTATGAGTTCTGAAGAGAAATACTGCAATGATGCATTTCCCCCCTTGAAAAAAGGCAATTCATTGAAAATGAAGGGTTTCACAGAACTTTGGCCAAGACATGTGACTTCCTTATTGCTATTCCAGTTGTCATGATGCTGAGAGCCCTGGGTTTCTACACCCACTTCCCCTGGAGCCCTGGCTTGCATGTATCCTTTTAGATATCTGTAGGAGGTGGTAAAGGGCAAATTCTGTAAACCTGGTGCTGAAAATTCCCCCGTGGGCCTTTGTGCATAGACAAACATGACTTAGGCAGTGTAAGGGATGCACAGTGGGGGCTGCAAGGGAGGGGAGATAAAGGATGGCTGGATGTGTGTGTTCTCCAGGAGCTCCTGTTATGCTGTCAGCCATTCTCTGGAGTTCAGCTGGAATATGCTGCAAAGTGGAGTCACCTTTGGCTCTAGGCACAGGGACAAAGAAAATGTTTTCAAATCAAGGCATCTTTCCAAACTTAATCAGCCAAAACATTTTTAAGCCTCACCAACCCAGCCTACACAGCTTTTTAAATTTAATTGGCATTATTAAGTTTTTTAAGGAGGAGAAATATACACCATAAAACAAGTGTGAATATAGAGATAGCTTCATGATATTTAGAAGTGCATCAATTTGCCTCTGAATAGAAATATTAGTGAAAGAATGTGACTTGCATAATGCAAAATCTTTGCTTTCTCACCAGGTACTGCAAGAGGAATTACAAGCATTAGCAAAGTTCAGGAAGTTACAGCATCCTTTTATGCTTTTCAACTTTGCAGAGATCCATGTTTTTTGATGTTTAATGTATTTTAATATATATATTATCTTTCTGTTTGTATTAACACAATTGTATCTACAGTAATATTTTCTATACTAATACTTAATTTTTTTAATGTGATGGCACCTTGGAGAGATAGTGAGTGCACCTGGGTTTTTGAGTATTGCAGCCTAGAAAGGGGCCTGCTTCAGGTGATTTGTTTTAAATGCATCTTGGCACAAGAGCAGCAGTGCAGAGCTCATGCACAAGCCCAAAGGGATCAGAGGGTGCTCAGCACCCAGGGATGGGCTGCAACAAGCACTGGGACCGTTGGCAAATAATCTGCCATGAATGGCATGTCCTGAGAGGCTGCTGAGGTGTGCTCTAGGATTTACAAACTCCAGACCCTCCTGTTCATACAGAGGTAATCAGTGCTCTGTAGTAGCAGGTTTTGCCTCCTGGTAAATCAGCTTTTCTCTGAGAACTTCTCCCTCTGCGCTGTCTTGTTGTGCAAGCCCCCCCCAAGATACCAGCATCTTTTCTGTCTGAAAAAGTTTTATCTGGAAGATATATTCCTTCCCTCATCCCCTTGGGAATGCTGCATTTGCTGCCACCCCTCTTCACATCTCAGACACCCTCCTGCCGAGGGTGAGCTGGGGAATCTCTGCCTGTGCATGGCTGAGAAATCTCTGCTTGTGCATGGCTGGGAAATCTCTGCCTGTGCATGGCTGGGGAATCTCTGCTTGTGCATGGCTGGGGAATCTCTGCCTGTGCATGGCTGAGGAATCTGCCTGTGCATGGCTGGGGAATCTCTGCCTGTGCATGGCTGGGGCTCCCCTGCTGCACTTGGATCAGGCAGAAATCCATGCAGAGGTGCAGCAGAGTGAGGCTGAGGTGCAAAGGTTGCTGGTTCAGTGCTTATGCAGAAGTGAGACCCTCAGGTGGATTTGTTACTGCTGCAGGATAACCCACCCAAGGGTGGGATGTGCCCCGGGTCTCCATCCCCCCATCCCTCCCATGCAAGGGGCCAGTGGAACCTTTGGCACAGCAGGATCTGCCTCTGCTGCAGCTCTCTGGGGCTGCTTTAGATTGCAGTCTTGGATTTAATCACTGTTTTGACAGGCTGCAAAAAAATATTGCTGCTGGCACCAGGAGCAGAAGGAACATGAGCAGCCCCAAACAGAATGAGCTGAAGAAAAAGAGCTTGTTTAGCTGAGGGCTCCTCTCCCCACTAAATTTCAGAGTCTGGCAGCAAGTGGCAGAGGGGTGAGACCTTCTCAAAAATAGGTGACAGGCATAATTTCTAATAGGAAGTATTAGACAAACCCCAGAAATGGGTTCCAGGGAAAGGTGAGTGCCCTGGGCTGGTTTGCTTTCAAACTCAGAGCCCATAAATAACAGCTTCCAGGGCATGATGTGTGTAATGATTCCTGTGTTCCTGCTAGGGACTAAATGAGCTGACAGCCTGCAAGCTCCACTCCCTAGACTTGCATATCTAATATTTTATAAGATGTGAAGTTTTCTCCGACCCTTTCTATTTACTTGTGCCCATAAATAAGGAATTATATTGAACCTGTAGTATTTGCCAACACATAGTCCTTGTGGGGAAGATCCCCCTGTGTGTGTGTGAAAATGCACTGAAGGAAAGGGAGGAATTCCCAATCAGTGTTAGCTTGCTGCTTCTTATTCTCTCTACCAAAATTTATTATTTTTATGCTCAAATTTCTCTTTACTGTTCAGGGATATTTACCTAAACCAATCTGTACATCTGCAATGCAGAAAAGAGTGGAAGCTGTACTCACTTCTGTGTTCAGCAATATTTTGTACAGGATTTTCCATAATTAGCTTCTTTCAGCTGTAGTTTTTCCTTACAGTTTTCTGTCATCCAAATGGCATTTAAAGTACCTTAACATTATTTTAAGTTAATAGATTTTTTTTTTTAATACCAGTTGTATGAATTCAGATCTGTAATTGTGCCTGTAGATCCTCTTCTATGATGCATTCATTTTTAATACCTGTTAAGGAATTCATATATGGGGAAATAGGTATTACAGATTACTTTTATTGCCACTGTGGTGTGTTCCACTCTTCCTAGCAAGCTTGTGGGCAGTTTTGTTTAGATATCTATTATTCATCACTTGCCTGAGAAGACCAAATGTGGGTGATTTTTAAAAGCTCAGCCATGTAAAATCAACGGGTTTTAACATTTTGCTGTTGGTTTCCCAAGAGAAGCGGATTCAAGGAAAGTGCAAGGAACCAGCCAAATAGTTAAAAAATTCTTCCTGTGGGATGATCAATCTTTCTCAAATAGAATTGTGACCCTTGGCATGCCTAAATTACTATTGATTTAATGGTAAAAAATACATTTTTATTAGTTTTTATTATATTTGTCCTTTGCACTGAGATCCCTCAAAACCATAAGTATTTATATAAACAATTTATGGTCATATAATAAATAGTCTTCACAATTTAATTAAAAAGTCAAGCAGCATAACTATTTTTCAAGCCCAATGAGTAAAGATCCTGCCATTTTTATGTCATAAATCAGGATACAGACTGTCAGTTTAATCTCCTCTGTTCTCAGCTGATGCACCCATGGCACAATACTGTGTTGATATGAGCACTTGAGCATTTTCTCGAATGCTCCAGAGTTAGGCCAGGAGGTGTTGTAAGCCCAGGCTGTGTTTGTGTTTCTGCTGCCCTCAGGAGTGGATGCTCCTGCTCCTTGCTGGTGTTTCCTGGCTGAGCTGTGTGTGGTGGCAGCTCATGATGAGAGTGGCTGTGGTCCCTAAATAACCCCTCTGGCTCTTGCCACAGGACAGGGACATTTCCTGGATGTGGAGATGCTGTCTGGTGACACAGTAACCCACCAGTGCCCGCTGGCATTTTGCCATTTCACTGCTGTAGAACTCTTCATTTGATGCTGTGGAAAGGCATTTGAAGAAAGACTTGCTTCATGGCACCCACCTGAAGGCAGGGTTTCTTCCCAGCTGCAACTGGAAATGCCTGGGTGTCCCTGCACTTACCTGTGCTGGTGTACTGTTCTGCTTTATAATTCCAGAGATTTTAAACTGAAAATAGGAATGTGGTGTCTAAGGTCAGATCCTGGGCTGGAAATGGCACATGGGGACACCTGCACAGGGGCTCTGTGGGACCTGCTAGTGCCCAGGTACTAGTGGCTACCTGGACCTAGCTCAGGTGTGTAGTTTACAATGGGAGCTTTGAGAAGTGTTCCAGATTTCCCTCAGACTGCTAGAAATACCATTCTGACAGCCCCTTAGCACAGGATTTAATCTGGAGAAGAGAAGATTGATTGAGGATCTCATTAATGCACATAAATGTCTCAAAGGTGGGTACCAAAGGTTGATGACAGAATCTTTACAGTGATGTCCAGTGACTGGACAAGGAGCAATGCCCTTAAACTAAAACATAAGAAATTTCACCTCAACATGAGGAAGAACTTTATATTGAGGGTGTCAGAGCCCTGGAACAAGGTCATGCAGTCTCCCTCCATGGAGACCTTCCAAACCCATCTGGAAGTGTTTCTGTGTCACCCCTCCAGGTGACCCTGCCTTGGTAGGGGGGTTGGACTATAAATGGTGGGTGAGCAGGTAAGAGATGCTGCCTAGAACCCTGCCAGCCTGATCATCAGTAAATGAAAAATCAGCAGCTGAAGCACTCAACGTGCAGGGAATCGAAATGAAGCTCAAGAGAGTCTGAGTAGGTGTTTGTTCAGCAGCTTGTTTAGACTTTAATCATGGTTAAATCTTTTAGTTAGATAATTGTTCTATCAGCTGATAGTTTGAATTGTATTAGAGAACAATATGCTAAAACACCTTCAGTGGGAAGCAGCAAAGGAGATGAGCTTGGATTCCTTCTTGTTCATTTCTTGCCTATCACGGTGTCAGTTCCTGTGTTTTCTGATTACTTGGGTTGCATGATGTGAATTTTCCTCTACAAACACTGACTCCAAACACACATTTCCCACCACTGCCTGACACGATAGCTCAGGGAGCCAGGACTCATTATCAGAGGTCAAGGCCTCTGTGTAATTTGCCTTGGATCAGGAGTTGTTGTTTCACTTCCAGCTGTGCTGTGGGAACTGGGACTAATTTCCTAGTGATGATATGCCCGAGTTTTCTATTTATATAGTTTTAGGATTTGGGATCTGTGTTTCTCACAGGCTTTGCTCTACTAACTTACAAGTTGCTGGGTGGTTTCAAAACCCTTGAAGTAAAGCTACATACAATTTTTTAAAGAAGAAATGAATTTAAGCAATGCTTCAAGCTAGGTTTTCTTCATTTTATGGCATTGCTGTGTGCTGGGATGAAGGGCATTACAAGTCCAATGGCTTTTGTGTGGTCATCACAAGCCATCACAGTAGGCTGTGCCCCCCAAAAGCTGCTCAGTGCACAGCAATGAGCCTTGGCCTGTGCTGGGATGGATGAGGTTGGATGTTTGGGCACCTGGAGGCTCTCCTGCTTCCAGCCCTGCATTCCCTGTGCTGGGATGGATGAGGTTGGATGTTTGGGCACCTGGAGGCTCTCCTGCTTCCAGCCCTGCTCTCCCTGGGCTGCAGCTCTGGTGAGGAAGGCTGTGCACGCTGCAAATAATGAGATGTACCAAGTTCTCCATGTTGCCAGGGAAACCTCCAGTTACAGACACAGCCCTTGAGCTTTTTGCTCAGTTTGCTCAGCCCCACGGACTGAGTAGCCCCCCATGGACTGCTGCCTGAACCCCCAGAGCCAGCACAGACATCTCCCAGGTACAATGCAAAGTCTGATGTGGGTCTCTGGGATGAAAGGGAGACCCTCTCCTGAGATAAACAGCTAATTTTCCATGTTGCTGTTCCCACTGGTGAAGAGCCAGTTAATCAGAGCCTTGAACTGGGGAATACTGGTGCCAGCTATATTATTGTAATATTGTTGGGTGTCACTGGAGTTAGTGGGGCAGCAGGGCAGTAGCTGGGCTGAAATGGCTTCAGCATACACGTAACCTCTGAAAACAGCCCAAAGTTGGGAATATTTTCTGTCTTTTTATGTTTACCATCTGAAATTATATCTCTCCCCCTCTTACCTCTGCTTTCCCTCATTCATTTATTGCTGAACTAGTTTTATAGATTTAATATTGAAGATTTACCATTAAGAATCAAATGTGGTTTTCTTGAAAGATGATGAAAATGATGTGTCCTGTAGTTTGCATTTGGACTGTTTTCAGGTGCTCTGCTGTCCAGATTAATTGATGGGTGGCAGGTTCCTGCTTGGTAATGGATGGGGAATAGAAAGGCAGATGACAACCAAAAACCTCAAGTTAGATTAGCAGAAAGATTAAAGCTTTTAAAGGAGAGCTGACACTGTGTGCACATGGTAATTATTAGAAAATATAAGCACAGATTTAAGAAAGCTGGATAAGCGTTGTAAAAATACTAAGGAAGCAGCTCCAGTGTTTTTATTTATAGAGGTAAATACCTGGGGGGGCAAGGAGCAGCATTCCCTGAGTTGCTGTGTGTTAAGGACAGTGGAAGAGGTTGGTATTTGACCCTGTAGGCAGGGGAATACTGGAGATATAAAAAGTCCACAGGGTGAAAGGTGCTCAACAAGACAGTAAAAACTGTCCAGAAGGAAATAGGCAATGTGAGGGAAAACATGCTTAAACTTGTTCTGGATTACTCTAGGCTGATTTGTTCTGAATGCTCCCTTTTTCCTCCCCTCTTTTTGGCTTTTACTGGCTTCTGTCTATTTCAAGGTTTAAAAAATATATATCAATTTCTTTCCTAAGCACAGAAAGTCAAAGAGCTGAATTTTAGCTGTTAAGCTAAAGCAGCCTAAATAAATGATCACTGCTCCATCAGGCAGCAAGTGTGCACCCATCCATGCTGCCCTGAGAGGGGAAAATTACTTCTTTTTCATAGGAGGACTGGGTTGGTTAAAATATTTAGTAGTTCTTTCAGTTCAGGCTTTATCATGAATATTCTCCTCTCAGTAGGAGGACAGCACAGATTTCCTTTGTGGCAGAGGGGAAACTCAACTGTTCAACACTGATTAAACCTGTCTTTGCTGCTCTAACTAAAATACACCTTCACTTTGGAGCCTTCCTTAAAAAGATAATGCATCTAGGTTGTGTTAAACAGAGAGATATGTTTGGGTTTTTGCTGGCTGGGTAATATATTAATTTGTAAAATTCCGAGAAAGGCAGCACTTAGCTGATACAAAGTGCGAGATTAAGTCTTTGGTGTGAAAAGTCCTCTCTTGAATTGACCCATCTGAGGTCAGTTCTCCCCTCTGGAAAGCCAGGGAACAAAGGAATCATGCCAGAGACAGGAGAGGGAGAGGCTCCCAGGCTGCTCCAGGGGCTGCAGAGGCAGAGCCCATCCCTGGCAGTGCTGGGAATTCAGCTTTGTCTGTGCTGAGAAATTTGGCCATTGTAACACAACACAAACACAGTTCCAAAGCTGTTTCAGTGAGCAGAATAGGCTCAGTTAGCAACTGGAATTCATGCTGGCGCTGTGTATCTCTGCTATTGTATTTTGCCAGCAGAGAAATGTGGCAAATAGAAGCAAGTGTATTTTTTTTTTTTTTTTAATTCCACCACTAGTAGAGCTTGGCAGAGCCTGGTGTGAGTTGCCAACCCCATGGCTCCAGGCACGGAGGGAGGGATTGGAGCAAACACCACATCTTTCCTGGGCTCACTGATAAGCTGAATGTGGGCACTAAGCAGAGGCAAAACCTCTCCCAAAGGACTTTTTGTTCCCAGAGGCATCTGAGAGAGGAAATATAATGCAAACTCCAATTCTCCAGTGTGGTTTTAGGAGTATATCTGCTAAATTCAGGGGCCTGAGGATGGGGGGAAGATGTCCACAAGCAAAACATGCCGAAAGAGAGTCCAGAGCCCATCACTGCCTGTGTCTCTGTTGGGTTCACGTGGCTGCTGTTGCTGGATGGGTCCAGGTGCCATCAGATTCCCCAGAGCCATGCATTTCAAGGGGAAAGAAAGGCTCTTAAATTAATTTTTTCCTGGCTTTCTGCAGAATGTGATCTCCAAATCCCTTTGGAAAGGGAAATTGCATACTGGTTTTCCTTGTTGGGCTTCATGAGTGGGGCATTTTTTTCTGCTCTGTGGTGCAACATGCTCTGTTCCTCACAGCTATTGACCTTGTAAGTGTGGGTGTTTGAGACTCAGCCACTTAGGCAGTTTTAGTTCTTTCCTGGGGCTTGATAGATTTTTCCTGAAAATGCACCATTACAAAAGTCTATTAAGTGCATTGGGCAGAGGTTTCTTCCACCGTGTTGTGGTGTGTTGCAATATCCTGTTTTACCTTCTCCCTTCCCCCTCGCCCCTCGCTGAGTGTGCCCTGTCAATCAGGCTAACATACCAGCAAGGCGTCGTGTGATAGGTGACCCTAGTACCTGGAGACCCTGCCCCTTCACCTGGTTGGTGACTCACCTGTCCCCTCCCCTTCCCCTGTCCTGAGCTTAAAATGTGAATGAGACCATGCGGCCTCCGTTCTGTTACCAGCAGTGGCCCAGTGCAGACATATCTGTGCTCATGGAATAAACATCTGGCTACCTTCTAGCAGAATCCGCTCCCTTCTTTTCTTCACCATCGCCAGAAGCTCTCCCCTGAGGTAAACGGAGTCCTGTCTTGTGCCCCGCTGCACTCTGCCGCCAGCCAAGGTATCTCTGGGGTAAACACCGCAGTGCTGCCTCTGGCCCAGCAGCGAAGGTCAGAATTGGCCTAGGCACCATCTAACTGGTTATATTGGGATACATATTCCAATACCACCGTAGCCCAGATCAGGTATGTGACGTGTTGGGGTTTATTCATCTCATTGCACATATTTTTAAAAGTCAGGCTCTTGGACTGAGGAGGGAGATGTCTGCCCCCTTTTACCTGCTGAAATGAGAAATAACTAGAAGCTGTCAAGCGGTGATGGGATAGGGATGAATCTGAGGAAGGAACAGAATCAGGGGAGAAATGTCAAGAAAGGAAGGCTGAAAAGAAAGGCAAATAATCTATTTGCTTTATGAGACAGGAAACACTTGTGGGGCACTCAGTGGGGTTTGTGGGGTGGGGTGCCACCTCCATGGCCCAGGGGAGCTCACTGGCCCTGAGAGCAGGGCTGTGGTCCCTGGGACATCAAAGCCCTGGAGCAGTCTTTGCTCTTCCCATCCCACTCCAGAGGCAGAATTTTCTTTTCCCATTTTAATGTGTGCCACTGCTGACAGCAGCATTTGCCCAGGCAGAAGTTGCTCTTACAAGAATTACACTCCTTTTCTAAAATTGCTTCCACCACCAAGTGCTTACAAAGAAATCAAATGGGCTGCCATGCCAGCTCTTAAATGAGAGCTGCTCAGAGAGCAGCTCAAGAGGTCTCCAGAGAAGCAGCAAATAAAATGTCTCTCCTGTTTTTGGACTCCTGCTCTGCTCTGAAGCAGGCTGGGAGCCAGCAGGGTGGGGGAGCCCTGTCTGTGGGTTTGGAGCCCAACACTGGGCAGGCTGGCTGGGCTAGCTCATTTTGAGAGCTGGCTTGCTCCTTCTCCCTCCATGCTTGGCTTTCTTTTTTATTTTAAAAGCTTCATTTGGAGCCAGAGCAGCAAATTGGAGGCCAGTTGTATGAAGACAGTGTGGGGAGAGACCTGGACCCAGAGCACGGCTGTGGCTTGTGGAGATGAAGCCTGCAGGGGAGGGAGAAAAAAAATAAATGCTTTGGGCTGGGAATAAGGTTGTTCTTTTCTTCCTTGGCTGCCAGAGGGATGCTGGAGGTTGAGAGCTACTGAAAAGCAGAGTCTTTCTGGCAGAGGGATGAAAACCTCCTGACTACAGCCCACTGCAAGGAGAATTTGGCACCCAAACAAAGTAATTCTGTGCTGAGGCACTCTCTCCCAAAGACTTGTCTGAGGGGAGAAAAATAAAGGGAAGGAGGAGAAAAATAGCCAGCAGAAAACCCTTAGAAAGAGCAGCTCCTGGTTAATGCTGCCCTGGAAGATTTGAAAATCAGTGGTGACCATTGCAAGGTGCTGCTCAAGGAGGAGAACAGTGAGCACAGAGCTCCAGGGTATTTGCAGGCTGGGTGAAAGCCATGTCACAACATGCAGAAGTAGAAATGTCACATTGCAAATCATGGGACAGGTGACAGCCTTCAAAATGTTACAGTGGCACTGCTAAATAGGAGGCCCAAAGTTTAAGGGTGGCTTGGGGAGATAAATGTGCTGCTGCCATTTGGTGAATGACCACAGGGGCTGTCACCAGGGCATGCAGTGACAGGACAGGGGGCAATGGCTTCAAGCTCAAGGATGGTTGGTTTAGATCAGATATTAGGAGCAAATTAGGGAGATGTTGGCAAAAAAGACTCCAGAAAGCCCATTTTTCTGCAGGAAACTCTTTGAATTGTTCTTTTCCACATCCATTCAGATTGAAATACCATTTTTTTCAGTAATGGGGTTGAATTAGCAAAATTATTTTTTTTCCTTTGAATCCATCAGATTGTAGGAAATGGAAACAAAAAAATTAATTTTAAAAAGGAATAGGATGGGTGTGTTTGCAAACATGATGCTTATTTAACATTATTTTCTATTCTCAAAACCAGCATGTTGACTTTATTATCAGCCAAACAGATTATGGTGTCTGTAAACCTAATATTGACTGCTCTACCCCCATTTCATATCTCCCAACAATTTTTGATTGCTGCTGAGAAGACATTGCTGGCAATTCAGGACTAGAATTTCAGAGAACACTGATTTTTCAGCAGAATATTATGAAGTGTTGAAGAGTTACTGAGAACCACCAGTCTAAGGCTGATGTTATTTATATCCTCCGTGTCTGGAGAAAGTGATAAATCTGCAAAGACAGGGGAGGATCATATCCTGCAGCCCATACTGTAAGGGCATTCCTTTCCCATAAATTGAAAACTAATGTTTATTTCTCTTTAATTAAATACTCCATTAGCCAAAGACTGTGTTAAAATATTTAAAAGGAAGTAATGTAATCAATATACCCACTGTGCCACTGTAAACATATTTCATATGCAGTAAGTGCCAGGTTTTCTCTCTTTGGTGAATTATGAGTGCTTTGAAAAGGATAGGTGGAACATTGTGGGTTGAGATGTTCTGTAAATGCAAAAATAGAATTTTTTCTTGTCTCTCTGAGGGCACTTCATCAAGCTGGTGTCTTGGTAATGCTCAGTATATTAATTGATTCCATTTTTCAGGGGGAGGGGTAGGCACATTTCTCCTAAAATCTTCATCTGCTTTTAGATACATGTGTGTGTGTGTGTGTGTACATAAAATTATTGTCCAAAGCAGAGGATTTTGTGCTCCCTTTGGTTTCACTCCTCATGTTGATTCCATCGCTCCTGGCCCTGCTCCTCTGTGGCCTCTGATGGCCCCTCAGGCAGAAGATTCTTCACATCTCAGACACCAGAGCCTTTCCAAAATATGCCCAAAATAGAAGGGAAGGGAGGAGAAGCCTGGCAATAACAGGTGGAGGAGTGGAGGGATTATTTTCTTCTTCAGTCTGGTTAAAATCAGGCTTTAAACCACTGAGGAAATAAATGCATTTTTTCCCAATAAAATAAATATCCTGCAGCCCCTCCTCCCCTTTACTGGTACCTGGAGGAGCTCAACCAGAAGCATAAAGTGCCTGATTTAGTGTTAACATGTTCTCAGAAGATACTTCCTCCCCTTGTTATTGCCTTGCAAAGCATCCATTGTACTCAGGTAATCAAGGGGAATTTTTGCATCCACTTTCTTTCCTCAGAAAAATATTCCTAGTGGTGTGATGATAGAAAAAAAAATGTCTTTTGCGAAGATAATCTATCAGTTGAATTAGTTTACATGTGATGTTAATGCCAAGAACCTCGGGCTGCTTAAAAATAATAAAAAATGAAATGTCAAGCAAATAAAAGTTAATTAAACACACAGTGAGAGAGGCTTAATTTTAGTCCTAAAAGGAGCTGAAGCTTTTGCAGAACATCTCTACGAAGGTAACAAAATCCCTCAATGAAAGGTGTAAAATATCCCCCAGTCCCTGGCAAGACATGAGCACAGCACCTGAAGAGCACCTGCACTCCAGACACCACCAGATGTGGCAGAGGTCATTTTCTGGGGGTTGGGGAAGTAAGAAAGCAGTGAACTAACACAGAACCTCCATGAATTGTTGTATATTACCAATATTCTTGAAAATCTCCATACAGAAGGAGCTCTGAGTTATTCCAAGCCCAATGCAACACAAGATTGAAAGGTCATCTCCTTTTCCCATGGTGTTGTGTGTTTCGCAGGAAGCCAGGCTGAGCTCCACGCTTTCCCCAGCATGCTTTTATTCTTTATTCCAGCATATCAGCTGTGCTGAAGCAAAGAGGAGAGCCAGAAGAGCAAATGAGACAAGGCAGCAAACACTGCAGCTTGGGCAGGTGGGGTTCTACTGAACCAAGTGTTTGCCTGATTTGGGCACAACAGCAAGGTTTTCATAGGAATGTTCACCTCCCTTGCTGAGCCTCCTAACAAAGGTGATAAACCAATAATTAAATGTTTCCCCACCACCACAGCTCCATCAAGGAGGCAGCCCACAGCTGTGTGCCCTGGTCCAGGGCAGCTCCCTGGGCTGCAGGGTCTGCCTGGGGCAGAGCTGCAGGAAGGGGCCACAGCCAATGTCTGGGGCTGTTCAGGACCACAGCTGGGACAGGGAGTGTCCTTAAAACATTAAAAAAAAAGGTATGAAAGCCCACAGAGCTGTCAAATGAAAATGAAGGGATACCAAAGGGAAATTACAGTGATGGGTGGGACTCTTCTGGTGGAAAACCAGGACCCCAAGCCTGCTTAAATGCCTCCAACCAGTGGAGAAGGCTTAAGGCTATAGGAAAATTAAAGGTGCCAGGACTTGTTCACAAACACCCCCAAAGTCACCATGAGGGTTGTGTCTTCAGGCAGCACAAATCCCAGGAAGAGATGGAGGGAGAAGAGAGCTTTGCTCCCCATTTTATTTATGTTAAAGGGCTGTATGCTACATTTCCTGATTAATTTTGAAAAGATATAAGTTAGCAACAGAAGGTATGAGACATGCTGTATTTAATCTTGGAGTCTGCAAGGCTTTCCTCACCCTTGACTCATCACAGATTCATGTGTGCTCTGGAATGTGCTGACTTTCTTAAAGAATGGGTAACATCATTTCATATCCCAGGAAGTGGGGCTGCCCAAAATGTCAGAGCTCCAGACTGGTGGGTTTAAGTCAGGCCCTTTTCTTCGGTCTTTCTCTGCATTCTGCATTTCCTTAGCACCATCTAGGAAGCATTTGCACAAAGTGGATGGCATTTTGGTAAACACTTCACATGTAATCTTTAACAATATAACAGCTTTGTTAGTCACTGTAACAGATTAAATGCTCCTTCTCTGAGCTGGCCTAGTTTGGAGGTTAAAATTATACAGCCTAAAAGGGGAAAAAAATGAGAAAAAACCCACCAAACATGCTCTCATTCTGTTTGTATTATTTTGCAGTACAAAAAGAAGAGAAGATCAGCATCATCAGGAAAGCAGACTTCATCTTGACAGGTAACTTTATTTTGAAATGTAGTTATTGGGCTAGACTGGCAGCATGGGTAACCCCTAAGGTTGTGTGTCCTTGGAGAAGGGAGCAGGAGCAGGGATGAACAAGGGGATAATAATGCAATGACTGTTTTTTCCATTTTGCTCTCCCTGTAGTTACAAAGAAGCTGACCTTGTTGCTCTGTTGATGAGCTTGCAGTGCAAAGAAAAGCAGCCAGCATTTGCTGTGAGATGCGCAGTGCATTAAATCCATGGAGACAGGAGCACACAGGCCCTTTGCTGGGTAATGGCAGGCACACAGCAAATACAGTCACATATCAAACCTTTCTGTTGGGGGGGAGCTGTGGGATTACCTGTACATCTTTATATGATCACTCAGTTAAAAAAGGAGCACTTTGGTGGCTTTCCCACCCTTGGCAGATGGCTTGGGCTGGCAGTGGGAGCGTGCAGAGAGCCAGAGGCAGCTCTGCTGGATGTGCCCTGCCCTCCTTTCCATTGTGTCCCTTCTGTATCCCCTGGCTCTCGTGGCTCCCAGCTGGCAGGGACCTGCACAGAGGTGCCAGCCAGCCCCAGGCAGGCAGGGCTGGCACTGATTAAGTGCCTCTCCCAGTGATGTGATATTAGAGGGGTTTTAACCAGCCCTGGAAAAAGACTTTTGTTTTGCTGTTGAACTAGTAAAGATTAGGTGGCATTTGAATTACTGCTTCACCCCTTTCATTTCCAAGACTATGAACATGTTTGCATTGGTTTCCTCACTCAAGAAGTCTTGTCTGGCAGGACTGGCCATCAGTCTCTCCTGATGCTGTCTGTTGTCCCAGAGCCTCCAGTAACTATGCAAAGTGCTGGATGCTACATGCTCATTCCAGATTTATCAGTGCAATTTGCATGTACTTAATATTTGTGCTTCACTGATGTAAAACTTGAATATTATTGGTTTATTAACTTTTTTCTGGGGGGGAAGGTCATTACTTTGCTTTATGGAGGTGTTTAAAATGTGCAGAACTTGATGTAGATGCTTTGATTGCATGCATAAAACTTGTAGGAAATACTGTAATAAAGCTCATAGAGCAGATAGTAAATGTCTTCATGTTTGGAAGGAACTGGATGTGCTTTGTGTTTCCTGATGAGTGGTTCATCGGTGTTAAGAAACAATTTTCCATTAATCAGGGTGTGTGTGTCAGCTGCAACCTGCCCCACATGTCTGTGTGGATAGGAAAAGGAGCAAGAGCCACTTTTTGTGAGCTAACCCCATATCTATATGGGTAGGAAAAGGAGCAAGTGTCACTTTTTATGAGCCTGGATCTCCTGCTGGGAACCTTCCATCACTGCCCCCTACAAGCCATAGTCTCTTCTCTCACAAACCATGCAATTCTTCAAATTTTCTCTTTCATCAAGCTAGCAAACAGTAAAACCGGCAAAGATTTATTACCAAAAATGCTTTATTTTGCATTCTGGTAGGATATGGTTGTGTCAAAAATATTTTAAAAAAAGGGAATTATGCTTGTTGGAGTAAGAGAATAAATCAGAAAATCATGCAGGGAAAATCTCCTGCCAGATGCAATATATGCGTCCAAACAGACCTTTGGTCTTGACCATGCAATGCTGGTGATCTCTTATGGCTGCTGAGGGTGCAAGGTGAGGAAGAATTGGACTGGACAAGGTTAAACAATCTTTCAATCCTCCTCTGGTACTGAACTCTACAATATCCTGAAAGATCTGTAGTTTATCTTCCATATATAGAGGTTTGTAGTGACTTATTTTCAGTTTGTGTGTTCTGAACTAGTGAAAGAAATGAATGTTGCACAGTTAATTCATTTATCAATCACATTCAGTAAATGGATTGTCTGATCTGAAACACAGAGGGAGAAATTAAACAGATTAATGTCTTTTCTCAGCTGCAGCAAAAGCTGTGATCAGAGCTGGATGAATTAACTTCAAAATGAATTGACATCACTTCTGCAGACACAAGTAGTTTCTGTCATGTTTGGGGTCATGTAACTCAATGTCCATAGAGCAGTCAGGCATGCTGGCAGAGCTGGGACTTTTCAGGGCATCAGCCTGTGTGGTAATTCATGCCAGCCTGCCAACATCCATCTTTTATTGGCCTTTATCCTTTCAGAGGAGGAGGAATGACTTGGTGTTTTCATCCCTCTCTGTCAGTGCCCAGTCATTACAGGAGAAACTGATGGTGGAGCCAGGATGTTTAATTCATAGATCAGAGGATGCAGCAGGGAAAGCTCCCTCCCATCTCCCTCAGGCCTCCCTGTGCCTCCCAGCCTGGAACCCAAACAGGCACCACTCCAGCCCTCAGGGGGAGCAGGAGGGGAGCTGACACACTCTGCTCTGACAGATCTGTGCTCAGGACTGGGGGCTCCACAAGGAAGTTGTTTTTGGGCAAGCTGAACCAGGTATGGTCCTAGAAATAGACCTTGCTGGAGGCAGCAGACATTCCAGAGTGTGCCTTGCCTTGTGTCCCATCACTGCTTGGAAGGGGCTGTCACACCTCTGAGCTCCCTTCCTGCTGCTGGGAGAGGGGGTGAGAGCTGCCCTAGGAGCGGAGAGTGAGAATTTGGGAGATGCAAACAGAAGGACTTGAGTTCTTGGTGAGCTCAGAAAACACATTCACATAGGCCAGGGGAGTGCAGGGTGCCTGCTTGTTGTCAGCTTCTGTGGTGGGAACCAACACTTGTGGAGAGACATGAAAGGTCTGGTTTTGGTTCGTCTGGGCCTCTGAAATGGTGAAAAACAGACACAGCCAGGAGAGAGAAGCCTGAGCTGGCAGAGGCAGTGACTTACCTGCCATGGGCAATGGTGTTCAACCCTGCCCAGAACCTCTGGGGTCACCTCTCAGAGCCAGGCACAGGGGAGGGGAGCAGCCAGGCTGAGCCACTGGGCCATCACCTCCTCTTCCTCCTGAGTGAGCTAAAAATTGGAGCTCCCAAAAGCAGGAGCAGCCCAGGGCTGAGCAGGATGTGAGGAGCAGCCCAGGGCTGGGCAGGTTGAGGGGAGCAGCCCAGGGCTGAGCAGGTTTTAGAGAGCAGCCCAGGGCTGAGCAGGTTTTGGGGAACAGCCCAGGGCTGGGCAGGTTTTGGGGAGCAGCCCAGGGCTGAGCAGGGTGTGGGGAGCAGCCCAGGGCTGAGTGGGTTTTGGGGAGCAGCTCCCATCCCTCCCATCCCTGCCTGGCTCTGGGCAGGCACTGCCAGCTGAGCAGCTCCTGGTGCCAAGCTCTGGCTTTGCTTTTGTGCAAGCAAGTTGCCCTCTGAGAACACAGAACTGCAGAGCTAATCTCTGTTCTTAATTTGCCATTAAAGTTTATTTTCAGCAAATTATTCAAAAAATCCACAGCACAGCTGTTCCACATTAATCTCCTCCTTCTTGCGATTTTTCCCTTTGGCAGGAGGCAGCTTCTGTGTCTCTGTTTGTTTGCTGCAGAGCCATGTACAAGAGACAGGAGCCTGGTGAGCACTTGGGGCAGGGAGAGAGCTGGGTTCCACCTGACAGGAATTTGGAGAGGAGGTGGGGAAGGGTCACCCACCACCTGAGACAGCCCTGCAGGTTAGGGCAGGGATTCTGGAGCACAGACACACCAGGCAACTCTGGGGTTTGGGGACAGAGGACCCAGCCTGAATTATCCTGCCAGCCTCATCACTAACAGCTGTAAAGGCAGAGCAGGGTCCAGCTCATTTCCTGTGCTGATGACAAGAGGAATTAAAGCTGAATGTTTCCTGGAAATCAGATTAGTGGGCAACAGAAGGTTGCCTCTGGGTAACAGTGTAAGGTCAGAAATTTAGTTTTAACTTTTGAAATCACTCTTTGGGCAGCTAAAAAATGATGCTACAATAGCTCATTGATACTGTAGTCTTGAAAGTAAGTTCTCTTTACATGGGTCCTTTAGACATTAAATAGGTGATTTGAATTAACCGTTAACTATTATTGAATTTGATTATTTAATATTTGTGTTAAATATTAATATTTTAAAATAATATTTATGTATAATATTTAATATTTATTTAATTTTGTTATTGAATTAATTACTAACTGTAATGGAATATTATTTACTACTACTTGAATTGACTACTAACACAATACAAATTGATGCCTTTGAATAGCACAGGCCCCATTTGTAATGCAAAGTTAATTTGTCCAGGTACTTTTAAGTACATGATTTGCAGTTGTCCACCCAGTTACTCAGAAACATTCCTGCACTACTGAGATATTTTTTAAAAAGTAATTTATTTTTCTGAGCAGCTCTATCTTCCCTTGTTAACAGACCCTGAAACAGTTCAAAGCAGAAGGTGAATGGGCATTCAAAGTGGGAAATGTAAATATGTAAGCTGGTAAATGTTGCATATCTCAAGATGGAGAGTTTAGCACAGACAAGAGCTGCAAAATATGTACAGCATCATTTTTCCTACAAATTCAAGACTGAACTCTTGTGACCCATCCCCTCTGTGTGCTGTCATACTGTGAGAAGCAGCACAATATTGGCAGTACCAGAACTGGAAGGGAAAGGTGTGTCTTATTAGAAAATCTGGTTGGAAATTAGGTTCATCTATTGTGTTTTTAAAAAAATCATATAATCTCCAGGTTCAATTTACATTTACCCCATTCAGTAGCCTGAGAGCCATGGGGTGTTTCTAAAGGGATATTTCCCTGTTCATTAAATCCCACTGGAGTCTAAGACAGAGCAGTGTGGGTTTCAACCAGAAATGTGTGGCAGGGCTGTTTGGGGAGTGGAGGCCATGTACAATAACACTGAATTAGGGCCAGACTGGAAAAAATACATTTGAGCAAATTTCATGTCTGTTAGTTCAGACTCCTCTTAGGACCAAAATATTCGTTAGGTACTTGGATGGGAAAAACGAGGTAGATCTTGATTTCTCCTGCCTCATTTGGCTGGCAAAATGCTGCACAGTAAAGGTTAAATTTTCTTCAGTTGCTTTGAAAAAGATGCAAAAGGAGAAATGAAAGGAAAGGGCAGCAGATAAAGGTGGGGCAATGTGATGCCTTGAAAAATCAATCTCATAAAATACATCTTAAATGGAGGAAGGATGAAGTTAGGAGAATGGCGTGTAAAGGTTTTCTTGTCTTAAATCTGTTCCAAAGATCAGAAAAAAAACCAAACTACCAGATGTCAATTTTGATAAAGTTAATGAAAAACTGTGGTTCAGGTACTATTTGATGAAATACGTTTCTATATCTGTTAGTCAAAAAAAATTAATTCTTTAATTAGAGGCAGTAAGAGAAGCTTTAAAAAAGACAAAAAGTCCAATTTGAGCTGCTGCAAATGAAAGAAACTTCAAAAACTTAAAATATGTTGTGTTCTTCCTGCAGTTTTACTTATATCTCAGTATTTTTGATTCATCTTGTTATTCTGAGTTAAAGGGCTCACGGGCCCAGAAAGCTGCAAGCAAGGAGAGACCAGCTGGGGGAAAAGGAGTTGCAGGAAGGTGAATTTTCTGTCATCCAGGTTGTTGTGCAGAGCTGCTTCATCTCCCCACTGACACCAGGGCTTTGTGTGCAGAGTTCAGCCACCAAATTCCTGCCCCAGTCATGAAGTGCTGGGTTCCTCTGGGGACACTTTGTGGCTTTTGCAAAAAGCACGTCCTGAAAGCATTTTTCATTCATTTTGATGAGGAATAGGAATGCTTTGAAATCTCAGAAAATGCTCAGGTTAAATCATACCCCACTGAGGGTACAGGAGCTCCCTGTAGCACCTTATCAAACAGCACAGCAAGGATTTGCCCTTTCTTTAGGCAAGTGGACTCTTCCCTGAGCTGTCCTTGTCTGTATGTCAGAGCAGAGCTGGATCTCTCCAGGTAAAATGGAAATAATTTCCTCTTGACACAAGTTTATCCTGATGTAAGGCTTAATTGATAGCTTGCAGGGCACTTGTGTTTTCCAGGCTGTTGGTTTTGCTCTAAGCACAAATTTACTCAGTGATGAGAATATTTTGACAACTCTGCCTATCTGTGCTCAGGAACTGCAGTTTGGTGTGAATTTCCAGGGTGTGTTGACCCAGTTTTAAGGGCTAAAATGAGCATGCTCTAGATTGATATGGAAATACTGTCGTTGGCAAAATAAAACAAAGAAATGGTAAATAATCAGAAGTAGAGTTCATTCTGCACAAGAACTTTTAGGAGAGTTTTGCTTTGCTAGCAGAGGTGTGTTTTTGTCCTTAGACTTTCTCCAGAAGGTAATTTTTAAAAAATGATGCAATTCAGCTTGAAGAAACTTGTCATTCTGACCCACTTGCACGTCCTCATGGACACCTCTCTTCAGCAAATCCCTGCCTAGCTGTAAACACACAAAAATCAACATGTCAAATCAAAGAGAATTAGTTTTCACACGTTACTTCATTATTCTTTTGCCATCCCAAGTCTAATAAATGTCTCATTTAGAATTCTCTCTCACTCATATTTGTGGTGTTTATTTTTATGTGCTTATGAAAGCTTATTTTTAGGCAACTCATGGCTCATTCTTTAAGAATAAAGAAATCCTTTTTGGTTTTATATTTGTTGTGTGAGCAGAGCTGGGAAGCCTGTGATTGTTTTCTTTAGATTATATAACAAATTAGCTTCTTCCAAAATATTATGCTCTGGGGACTGATGACAGGAAGCATGAGAGAACATTTGAATACATCACCAGATCTCTGCAATACATGCATGTGTTTTTCATGTATAGAACAGGGTTTTAAGTAGAAGTGTTCAAACCATTTTGCTACCAACTCTCCTGACATTGTATTTGTGTTGCCCATACAGTCAGAAAAACATTTACATGCTGGAAGATAGTTGATTTTGGTACATGATTTGAATGTGGAAAAAACATTTGTACTAATTATGCACACACACAAAAAATAGTAAGGAAGCTCTGTGTTCATCTCTTTTATTTTTGTGATCCAAAATCTGGCTATAAATAAGAGTGCATTTGCTTAATAAAGAAGTATTATCACTTTGCTTCACCATTTCCCTCTTAGGTAAAATTAGCTGTGTTGCTAAGCCATCAAAATGCAGCTGAGAGGAAAACAATGATGAGCCCAGCTGTGCCCCTCGTGCTCCCACAGAGCTGCTCCTGCTCCTGCCCTCATCACTGCCTTTTGTCTCTCCCCATCCAGGAGCACATAAATTATGGTATTGCCATTCCATGGAAATTCTCCTTGGCCACTTTTCATTCCAGGAGCTGTTGGGAAGGTGACATGGATACCTGCTCACTGCTCCTCCCCAGGGCCTTTTTGACTGGGGCAGAATGAGGAATAATAACTGGATTGCTGCTGCTGTATGAAGGCAACCAATTACTGGTTGAGGCAGGTAATTATGAGGCTGAACACAGCTAGGAAAGTTAACATCTTGGCAACTAGTTGAAATTTGAAATAAAACCTCACTCCCATTATGTTCTGTATGCAGAGGAACTGAGCAAATAGTGTTGGCTCAAGCCAAAATAACAAATTTGGATCAGACTTCCCTTGTATTGGGATAATAAGTGTGGGATTTCACAAGTGGCCTTTCAAGCTGGGCTTGTTTTAAAAAAAAATCATCAGTAATTTTTTTCTTTTTTTTTTTTCTTTACTAAAGCCATCAGAAATTGCTTACCAGGGTTTTGCAGTGTGGTGAATAGCTTCTTGTGACTTCTGACTTTGACTTGATGAGTTTCCTGTTCACCCTGATAGCTTTCAAAATGGAAGGGAGATTCTGAAATGACAAAAACAGCAAGGAATAGAAAATTGTGTTGGCAACTGCAAGCTGTGTGAACATTCAGACCGCCCCAAATGTGGGTGTCTGCAGAGTTACTGCAGAGAACAGCAACGTTCATAAGCAGATTACTGAGTCATGAGCATGTTTTGAATGTGATTACAAGCAGAGAGACAGAATTAGTCTTTGATTTCCATAAAAAATTAATGAGAGAGACAGACAGGGACAGACAAATTGAAGAGTTCACTTGGTTAATTTTCTACCCAGCAGCTATTGTAAATGTTCCTCTTATTTAGCAAAGAGAGATATTAAGTCTATATTAGTTGTGCTGGCCAAGAAAAACTATTAGTGTGCTGGAGGTTTACCTGGGGGCAAACTGTCAGCAAATTATAAAAGCGACAATGTGCTCATTTTGGGACATTTTGATGCATCTTTCACAAGTGCAGTCAATTAAAGGCTCCTCTGGAAATGATGTTTGGCTGCTGTGCTCCTGAACCACAGCTCTGCCTTCGTGTGGGCACCAGTGGGCTTGAAGTAGAGAAATCCCTTGAAATAGAGAATCTAGTTGTGTTTTAAAAGGGGATTACTGAAATTATGCCCTGCTACAGATGGGATGAAATCATCATTAATGCTATAAATGCAGCAAGTGCTACATCTCTAGGATATAATTTTATTTCTTTTATTCATGGCTGCTGGGCAAGTTATAATTGAGGTGGTACAACCCTAGCAGTGGGTCTGAAGCAGGGCTGGGAGGGTCACAGCCTTTCCCATGGATTTTGGTTTCAATATGCCATGGCCTACATGCTGACTTTAGCCAGAATTTAAGTACTCTCTACCTCACCCATGCTCCCTCAACTTTCACTAAAGGCAGCCAAAATGCCACCATTTGGCAGAAATATCAACTCTTGCAGATAATTCGTGAGGGACAAAGAGTTCTGGTGTCCTCTACAAAATGGAGTTTGCTCTAATTTGCGCTAAATACCAATGAACATTTTTGCAGAGATTTCTTATCCAGATCTAATGTCCTGTGTTTAGGCTATTTACAGATGGTTAAACGGTCAGATGATGAGTTCATTCCCTATTTAAATGCAACTCACAACAGAGCATTGGAATCTATACTTTAAAAGGAATAATTGCCCTGACTATAGAATATTTTGTTCCCATGGAAAATGGCTATGAAACTTGTGTTGTTTAATTGTTTTCAACTTCTTTTTTATCTTTTTTTTTTCCTTCAAATCTTGCAAAATGCTGACTTTGCAGTGAGAGGCAATGAAACTGTTGTAAAGCTTATGATGGAAATGGGCATATCCGTCTGGATGTAATCAACAGATATTTTCTCTGTATAATAACAATAATAAAGATCAGCTTTGGAGTGAAAGTATTTAGCATGAGTGTATAAGGCATTCTAGTTGTCTTTGAGATGAAATATGGGCAAACTCACATCCACTGTGTGTTGGGAGGAACAGGCCACTACAGTAAACAAGGTTCTATTTCTTTAGATGTCATGCAGGATTATTGGCAGGTAAGACACATGTTTAGATTCTGCTTTTATAGTCTCTGTTATGATAGTGTCTGCATCAGCATCTTTGTGTTACAGAAGTGGCATAAATAATTCATATCTTTATTTAAATAAATGTGGGTTTATTTCCAATTGGCATGGAAAAGGCCTTTATTTTCTATATCATTGTGCACAGTTGCCATACCAGCCCCTTATTTCAAAATGTTTGTGACTCACTCAGAGAACATGAGTAAATCAAATTGCAGCAAACTTAGCCTGAAATTTAATTAGATGATCAACAGTTGTAGTTCTGTACTTTCCTAATAAAACATATCTCATTGCAGACAGTTTACAAGGCATTGTCGCCTCATCTGAACCCATTATTCCTGAAACAACATGGCAAAGCATGAAGCAATTCTGTTGATTGTGCTCTGTTGAGTAACAGGGGTCCTTGAGAGTCATTCTGGATTAGTTAGTGATGTGCAACTCAGCAGAGCAGGAAGGAGCATTACCCTGGCAGTCCTTGCTCCTGTGGGATGGGAGCCACAATAAAAATAATCTCCATGGTCAGCAAGCATGGCCTGGGCAGAGAAAGGATTCACTTGGTTATGTGAAGAGAAATCAGATGGGTAAATTAAAACAATCAGATGTGGGAGGCAGCTCCTGCCACACACAGCACCACAGAGTGGAACACAGACCATTCATATTCTGGTTCGTTTTTGCTGAGCTAGAAAGATGGGTATCTACATGAGTTAGGAGATCATGAAAATTTCCACAGATTAAGGCACACAGGGTAGGTTAGAGCAGAATAGAAGCACAGGCAGGAAAAAGCAGCACAACCTAGAGGAATATAAATCAATGGAGATTGCAAAAAAAAGCAGAGAGGAGCACGTGCCTTGATTTCATGCTGCAAAGGCCAAAAAGAGCACAAGAAAAAGTAAAACCCCTGCTGACCAACCCGTGAGGAAACAAAGAGTCTTTCTGTATATTTAGTTTTTCTGTTTCCAGGGAAAAAGCAACACAGTGACTAGGATTTTCCCTAACTTTCTCTTCTGTTTTTATGATCATGGGAAATTGTTTCACAGCTTTTCTTATAGGTTTTTCTGGACTTTTTGTTTAAGTCTCTTTGTGAGCATGGATATGGAGTTATGGATAAGAGTGCTTCTGACAAAATTTATCTCTGGTGGAATTACTCACATCCAGATCTCAAGTCCTAACTCACTGGTAAGAAGGAGTAAAACCTGGGTCTTGTTGTGAGTGCAGCTGAAAACCTGCCAGGACCAGGGTGTCAGAGAGGAGCCATTCCTTGGGGTGGCTTGGAGACCATCCCTCCATCTGGGGTGGAGCCAAGCTGCAAATAAAGCAGGTGTGGAAACAGGGGGAGAGCTGCTGCCTCTCCGTGGGTGCCTCTGAACTCTTTTAATATTTTGATTTATTGTGTACACTCTGTTTGCTTCTCCTCTCCTAGAAATGTTATAACTTCTCTTCTCTGCTAAAACCCCTAACCTAAAATATGTCAAATGGTCTAATATTATTGATTATACATGCCATCGACCTTTCTTATTTAACAAAGAGTATCAGTGTCCCTTGTTTGTCTAACAAAGGTTAAGTTTAACCTTCAGGGCACAGAGCAAAGAACATCTGTTTATTCAGACTTTTAGCCTGGGGTCTGAGAAGCACATTTTCTATTTGGGACCTCTGGCTGACATTTGTTAACTCAGTTTGCATGCATTTTAATGTGCTTTCTCCTACCCCAAGGCAGTTGTTTGGAATATAATATGATGGGAAATAAATATATATATATATATATATGGCCAAATTATTATTTTCCAAGCTATTCCTGCTGGAATATGAAGGAGAAAATGAGTTTTTGAGATCTTAAAACCCTCAGAGGTCACCAAGATTTTCATCAAGATTAGGATGTGGCACACTGGAAGTCAGCAGCATATGAAACAGAGAAAGAGAGGGAAAAACACCAAATCTGACTGGTCTGAGCCTTTTGCCTCTGTGGGAGAAGATGCTGTTGGGGGCAATGGGTGGTGGCTGGGCATGGAGGAGCTCAAACCTCTGGAAATGGAACCTCTCAGTCTCCAAACTCTTCTGCCTGTGTGGCTGTGGCCACACCAGCGTGTCAGTGTCAAATTAAACTGCATGGTGTTGTGCCATGGTGGCAGCAGAGCTTTGGGTGGGACACAGCTGCCAGGTGTCACATCCCTGCCCGGGGGGACACCTGGGGACCCTCCTGGGTCACCCTGTGACAGCTCTCAGTCTCATCCTCACTGGGTGGGATTTCTTATCTGCCAACACAATTCTGCATGAAGACTGCAAAGAAATGGGGATTTGTAAGAAAATCCCACTTCCAGTAGAAATCGTGTTAAAATTATTTTTTTAAAAAATTGTTGTTATGATTGCATAGAACTTCTCTTAATGACATTTAAATATGGGGCCGAACTTGAGCTGATGGCATCTCATTAAAGCCAAGGGAATAGAAATTCAAATGTGCATCTTCCTCCAAGTGCTTTATCTAGCAGCAGGAGCTTATTATCTGGTGTGACAGCGTTATCTGCCAGGAACTGTGTATCTGTACCCAGCTGAAGACAGATACATTTAAACACAGAATTCTGAGTGTTTCTGATGGCTGAGATAACCAAAAACCTATCTAAGGGTTCAGTACAGTTTCCTTAATGGCATCAAATATTCAAATGGGCTTCTTTATTGGTAGGATTATTGCACTGCAGAAGTTAAATGAGGCTTCTTATGCCGCCTTAAGAAACCTAGAAATGAAACAACACACACTTTCAAGATAATATTAGTATAGGGGGTAATATAAAGCCTGGTCTTTATGGGAGGCCTCCAGGGGCAAATACAGAAAATGTCCACAAAACCCACCCCTCATGGGGGTGCAAACAGTTTTGTAAGTTTATTAAATTAGCATAATTGACAAAAATCATCAATTGGGAGCAGAGGTGGTGGTGCAATTCTCCTCCAGTTCAAGCCCCTGCTAAATCTCCCCCCTCAGATGGAAACTGAACCTGTTGATGAAAATGTGTCTCTAAGAGCTGTTTTTTGGTCTTGAGTCCTAGGGAGAGCCAGGATAGGGGCTTTGGAATATCTTTTGTCTTTCTGCCTAACAGGGCAGGGAAAAGTACCGGGAAAAGTAGCTCTGACCGCAATAATAGGCTACAGAGCTACAAATATTTGTGTAAAGAATACAGAGAATATATAAAAGGAAATAAAGGCAAAAATCAGTACAGCGCCACTTAATGCAAGGATTTGTGTGCAGAGAGCTTAGACAGAACTGGATGTGTGTGTGCAGAACTGTGCCCTGCCTGTGCTACCCCTCTTGAAGCACTTCACTTTTCTCCAGCGGTGCTGCCCAAGGGGAAAAGGAGCTGTTGCTCTGCCCCTTTTCAGTCTTTTCATTCATGAAGATTTCAGTGACAAACTGAGTTCTGATCCTTTGCAGGGCTGATCCCAGGGGCTCTGGCAGCCCCTCAGTCCGTCTATGCTGCAGATTGGGGATGTGCCTGCAGCCTCCCATGTGCTGCTCACATTTCCCCTCTCCTCAGACATCCCCCTGGCAGCCAAAGGGCTCTTTTCCCTTCTGCTCAGGCCCCAGGTGACTGTTCTGGTGTTCTCCATCACTTTGTGGGCAAAGAACTGTTTCCCTCTCTGGAGCTGAAGCCCACTCACAGTCTTCCTCCATAGCATCACTCTGGGAAGAATCTCAGAATCAGGAAAGTCTTTCTGATAGAGCCACCTCATGAAGCCCCAAACCATTAGCAAGGATGCCTCTAATTTCCATATTCTAATTTCTGCCATAACATGCTGTGGGAAGAGTCATCTGGATATTTCTCTTGAAGCAGTAAATGGAGATGTCTTTCAAGATGTCCTCTGAGCCTGTTACCATAAATGTCACAAACTCCTGATGAATTTCCCCTCCCTGACAAGAAAACAGTTTGTTTTCAAGTGTTACTGAACATTTTCCCTTGCAAGAAGGTCTTGTGCCTTCCTGGTCACAGGCAAGCAAGAGCAAAGAATTCGTGCTTGGGCTGGTATTTAAGCATATAAAATGATCAGCTCCAGAGATGGAGTAATTGTGAACCTTTCTTGGGAAAAGCCATGTTATTGCTTGGAAATCACACACCCACATTAGGATGATCATCTGCAGTGGAGCTGTCTGTCCTCCATCAAGAGATGCTTAGGGAACAAAACAAACCCACTTCTTCAGAGGGGAACAGAGGCAAAATGTTCATCCCAAAGTGCAAGGGACAGGGAGGATCTCCACAGAAGAGGTTTAAGTGCAGGAGGCACCACAGCTGAGCCCCTGATGCCAGGTGGGTGCTGCAGTGCAGGGAGCTCTGGGGGCTGCTCAAACTGCAGGAGCAGAGCCCTCCAGTGCTGCAGCTCTCCTGCTGTCCCTGGGGAGCTGTGGCTCCTCTCCATTGCCATTCCCCATCCCTCTGTGATGCTCAGGGAGTGGGTCAAGGGCACTGTCCTTGCTCTCTACTACAGCTCAGAGGGATCTCTGCTTTCCAGGGCAGAAAATCTGCCTTCTTGGTCTCCCATTTCACAGCAGGATTCTGTGTGTGAGAGTTTCAAAAAGGCACAGCTGAGCTAATGCACTCACTGAGGCTGCCAGTGGATGTGCCTCTGCCTTCAGGGTCCCATGGCCCTTGAGGTGCATTTCATCAGCTCTGTATACATTTCACTATCACTCAATAGGGTGAAAGCTTATTGTCATTAATTGTGAGGGTTTATGTTGGCAACCACTTAGTTCCTATGGTTACATCTCTAAGAAATTGTGAAATAGGCACTTCAAGGCTCTGGGCAGAGAAACAAATTGACTGTTACAGAATCCATGAATGATAATAACTCATTTACTTATAATGCTAATAAATAATTGGTGTAAAATCTTCTAGTACAGCTTTAAAATACTTAGGGTATTTAAAGGTCAGCACTGCTCTTAACTCTCCATTAAAACCCCCATATTGCAATAATGGAGCCCAGATGGCAATTACAGTGTTTCAGAGTGTTCACTTAGCAAATCCATACCCTGGTCCTGCTCTGCAGGGCTGCCCTGCCTGTGTTCCCCTAACACCATAGCAGGGCTTTCTACTCTGTGCCAGCTCACGGTTACAAACCATCCTGCTTCTGGACATGCTAAAGCTGTGCCATGGGAACAATATCCACAGTCTTTTTGTCTCATGCAGCCCTTTGTCTAGGCCATAGCAGGATCCTGAAAGAAACAGTGTTTTGTGGCAGGTAAATACTCTTCAATTTGTCTACAAGGTCACCCCTACTACCCCACCCCATCAGGGAACCTGAATCCTTCTGGTCTTTGGGTTATTTTCCTGGCTGTGTTTCTCATTATCCCTGTCTTTCAGTGTTCTGAGTCCTGGAGTATCTGCTTTGTGTTGCTGCTTTCCTAACTCCTCTTCCCCCACATTTTCTTCCAGATTGTGTGCTTTCCCTTTTTTTCAGCTGTCCTCTGTTTGTCTGTGCAAGCAGGCAAGCACCAGGCTTTACACTGGTTTAGGATGCTCTTCCATATCCTGTCCTATTTGTCTCATCAGAGCATGTAGCAGTTCAATTTTTGTCACTCTTTCCCTGCACAGATCTTGCTTTGCCTACAATAAATTTTTTATGCCTTTTCTCTACCTTGTTTCTTTTTCCATCTTGTCCTGTGAGAGTCAGCTTTCCACAGTGAACCAGGGGTGGGGAAAAAATAATCTATTTCTGTAACTGTGCTTCCATCTTTGCAGAATTTCTGCTCTGCAACAGGATAGCCCCACAGTTTGCTTTTGTCCATCAGCAATGTGTGCTAAGCACAGGCTTTCCCACTTAGAGCTTACAATATATTGAGTTGGCTTTAAATTATTCCTTCGTGATTCCTGGTGTGGGATGAATCAAGATGAATCACACAGTGATGGAGGTAATTCCTCCCATCAGCTGAACAATGAATCAGTCTCTATTTTTCTCACAGTTTAGATGCCAATTTGCATGTGGTACTAAATAATGTTCCCTGTTAAAATCGAGAGGCTGAATAAAGTGGTGGTCAGTTTGTTACAAGGTTACAGGCTGAGAGACAGAATGCACAGCAGCTACACTGCCTTCAGTGTGAACAAATAGTGCTTCATCATTTGGAAGGGAAAGTCTGGGGGCAGGTCTGCAAAAACCATTTTCTAGAAACACGTGAATGAGCTGTTGCTTCAGATAGAAAACAAGCCCATCACCACTCAAGTTTCCTAAAGTCTCTGTAGGTCCTGAAAGCAAGCCCAGGATTTAGTGCTGCAGTGCATATCTGACAGTAGACAGTCCTGTCTGTTGGTGGAGTATATTAAAAAGAAAAACAACAAAACAATGCAGAGATTGATACTACTTCAAAAATATTCATAGAAATGTAAGGATGCTATTTGCAGTCATCGTAATTGTAGCCTGTGTGTTGTGTATTTAATGAATTAGTGCTGGGGAAAAAGGTTCTTTTTCTGTGTGCCAAAGCCACGAAGTGGACTCTCTTGATGGAAACCCAGAGATGCTCTGGCAAGCTGGCTGCTTGTTGCCCGGCATTCAGATCAGCAGGCTGTGACAGGGAAGGAGGGGAAGTACCAAAGCCTGGTGGAGAAGCTGTGCTGTTGGGAGTGTGGGGTAGCAGGAGATAACCTGGGAGACAAGCCAAGGATAAGAGTGATGGGGTGGGCTTGGAGCACTCAGCCCAGCACACAAACCCCTGGATTTCCTGGAGGCAGGCACAGATTTTCTGTGCTGCTGCTCTGTGGAACAGCAGAGCTCTGGCTGAATGTGCTCCAGGGGCTCTGGCACAGCAAAGCCAGGGGCTGCAGACTCTCCTGGTTTTCCTCCAGGGACAGGAAAAATGAGGAGGAGGAGGAGATGGCCTAAGCCCCCATGGCCTCAAGGGTCTGAGAGGTCCCATGTCTGCTGCACATCTCCTCTGGGTACAAACCAGCACATTAGCCTATGGCCTGACCTGTTTTGGAAATGCCTTCACCTTTTTCTAGGTTAAAGGCTGAAAGATTTGCAACACAAACAAGGAGCTTGTGCCCTTTATTCATTATGTCACTTCCAGTGTTAGCTAAATAAAGAAAATCCTTGCTTCGCTTGAATTTAAAATGACACAAAGTCATGATTCAAACTTGCAGTGACATTTATCCAGTTAGCTGGTGTTTGCTATAGGTTGAAGGGACATATAAATACAGTTGTCTTCATATCTCATACACATTTCTCAGTGCTCTTTGTCAGTTATTAAGTGCATTAATTCTTCTGATGCTAATTTCTGTGCAGGACTGATGAAAAATGCATTTTTCCCAGGGAGCTGGCACTTGGCAAATATCTCGATGGCAATAAATTAACACAGGAGCTAAGTTTCTGTTGCCATGGTTTTCTTCTCCACTGATACTCACAGTTTACTGTATCTTTACTCCAGCAAGGGTAGGGAAGCAAAGCCACATCCCAGATCCCCTGGGTGCCCCAAATCCTCTCCTCTCATGGCTCTCTCCTGGGGTTTGCCCTGACAGATCTCTTGCTCTCTGCAGGGTTCTGCACAAATCTCACCTCACTGCCAGACCTGGCAGGGCTCCTGAGGAGCCAGAAGAACAACAGGGGTGTTGCTGAGGAGTGTTCAGGCATTGCAGTATTCCCCTGCACCCCTGCCCTGCCTCTCTGTGCTCCCACCCCGTTGCAAGGCAAACTTTGCCAGCCCCACTTCCCTCCTCTTCACTGGTGATGAAGCTAAAAGCAAAGTGGTTGAACTCATAGCATCAAGGGACTGGGTTTATTGTTTGGTGCCCTTACATTATTTAAGCTTCCTGAGGCTTCCCAGAGGCTTTTGAGGGGATGCAGATAAAATTCAGTGGATCACCTGAGCTGTGCCCTGCAGCAGAGGTTTAGCTAATAGGCCCCTTCTGCACAAACACATTTGTATTTCCCAAGGTTGAGATGGCACAGGGCTGTGAACCAGTGCTGCTTTTCCCAAAAGAGAAAGGAGAAGCCATGGAGATGGCAGGACTCAGACTGTGTCCTCAGACTTTGTAGGAAAGCAAAATATTGATTTGGCAGGACCTTCTGTTGTAGCATCATGCCAGTCCCACGTGTCCCAGGAGAGCTTTATCCTGCCTGGGAAATGGTGATTGAGGGAAAAGCAGATCCTCAGGACTGCTGCTGAGGTCTTCCATCAGGCACTGGTGCTGCTATTGATGGCATGGCTGGTGAGGTCTGTACTGTGTTTCTCTCTTTGATGGACTGGAAATAGTTCTGTTCTCTACAGCTGGAGGCAAAAACGTTTTTCTCCCTTAAAAGAAAGACTGGAAATAGATTAGGTATTCTCTTTCTTTCAAATTATGAATATATCCTTGCTGCTGTCTGTATAGAATCATAGTTCTATTTTTCCTTCAGATTTGTCTTACTTTGTTGGCCTTATTAAGAAAGAGCTTTTAACTACTTTTTCTAATAATGCTAAATCTAAACAAGACCTTCTAGCACTGTTTTACCTCAACTATGGTTAAATATTTCTCTTTGAAATGTACAGATCTCTGCTTCTGAATCAAAGGGAAAAAAATCCCTTCTTTGCCCTGATTCAGACACAGGTCCTCTCTCTGGAACAAACAGAAATGATGGAGTGGCAGAATTTCTAGTCTTAAGATACATCAGTTTTACGAAATATATTTGTACGCTTCCAGCAGGAATAAAACACCTCTGAGAAACAAGGCAGAGCACAAGTACACTGTAAATTATTCTGGGTGATATTTTTGGGTGACTGTGCTGGGCTCCTTGGCAGCTCTCAGGGTAGCTGGAGCACTGCCTGCACCTCATCCTGCCACATCCCAGCATGTGTGGGTGGGAAGATGTGCTGCAGAGGGTGCTTTGTCTGTGCTCATGAGATGTTCACATTAACAAAATTTGCTTTGTGTTTTTGCAACTTCAGAAAGAGGCAAATGGCTCTCAGGAAAACCCGGAGTCTGCAACAAGTATTTGAGGTGCTGCTTCCATTCCTCTCTGTGGGTCAAATGCCCTGGTGTTAAATTCCTCATTACTCCTGCATCCTTCCAGACCTGGGCCCTGCATTTATTGCTGTGTCTGAAGCAAATGCTGGGCTGGGAGAGCAGAGATTTCTGCTCTTTGGCAGCCTGGGCTGGTGCTGCTGCCACCTCCCACCCTGCTCACAGAGATTTGGGGAGGTGGCCCCAAGCAGCTCCTCCCTGAGATGCTCCTGCTGCTGCTGCCTTGGTGCAGCCAGGGCCTGCTGTGCCCCAGGGCCTCAGTGAGTGAGGAGTTTGCAGATTAATCCCTTGTAGAACTCCTGGCTGTGCATTCTCCCTCCATCATGACCCCCCTGGAAATCAGTGTCTGATAACACCACCAGGAGAGATCAAAGGGGCACAATCTGCATTAGCTGCAGCAAACAGAAGTCTTGCTGTAGCCAGCGCAAGAGCAGAAATACAAATCCTGGGTGCCAGGGTACAATTGCTGCCAGGTTACTGATGGCAGCCTCCTCAGACCCCCATCAGGATTACAGCACTCAGCTGCTAGGCAATTTATATTTATTAATACACAGGGCTTGATTTAAGCACAGCAGCTCAGCAGCAAAACTGCCTCTGATTTATGGTGCAGGCAAGAGGTGATATGAGATACAATCCCTGGCATGGGTGTGCAGCCTAAAGAGCAAGGAGAGGCAAGGGGAAAGGATCTGCATGGTTGCAGGTAATTGCCAGTTAATTTATAATACCCAGATATTTCATTCTATAGAATACTTATTTAAAGGTTTGATCATGGCGATTTGATTATGATTTTTTTAAAGAATATTGGTTAATAGCACAAAATCCTTTACTTTCCTTTGTATCCATTTGTCAGTGTGAAAGTAAGAAAAAATATAATTTCTACTCTTTAACCAATGGCACATCTAGGCTTCATACAATATTGAATGTTTCTATTTTTTCCCAGTGAGTTTTTTTTAAATTCTAATATCACCTGATCTTTGTGCAGTTAATTCCCTTGTCATCAAGCCATGTAAGTACTGACCTCAGAATCTCAGAATAGCCTTTGCAAAAAAATAAAAACCACAGTAATTTGCATCACTGTTGCTGAGGGCTCTGCATATTTCCATTTTAAAGTCCCAGTTTCAGCAGGCTGGACAATACAGATTGGTGTGGCTGTTTTCAGCTTTCAGGAGGAAATTTATTCTTAGAAATTGGGTCAAAGAATTTGTTTTGGCAGGGCCGACTGAGAGTGGCTCTGTTGAAAATAGAAAATTTGCAGAGCAGCTCATTAATTTAAACAATTAGGTTAAAACTTTCTTTATTTTAAAAGTGAGAATAAAGTGAGAATAAAAGCAGCCAAGTTACCTAAAGTTAGACTGAGATATACAGGTGGAATCAACAAATGGGAGGCTTGCAGAAGACAGAACCCAGCAAACTGATGCATATTTTTTTATAATCTTTTTCTATCTTGCTTCCTTAATATTTCATTGTGTCAGTAAGTTAGGTCTTTCTCAATACTGTATGTCCTTTATGTCGTTGGCTTTGACATTGAAGAAAGGGAGTTATAAATTACACATCTGGCTGGTGGATGGGCTCTGAGCCCCCATGGACTCTGAGAGCTGGTTGGAAGATCAAGGTCTAAAAACAAACACTCACATTGAAATCCTGTTTATCTTTGCTTCCTTCTCATCTCAATCACAGAAATTTCCTGTGGGAAATCTTCCTGCAGGAAATGTGGAAATGAAGTGGCAGTGCCAGGCTGGCTTGTTTCCCCCACCACAAGACAAGAGCATTTCCATCACAGCGTCCTTGTTCTCCCTGTTCCCTTGTGTGCCTTCCCCATCCCTTCTCGGATGTGTCAGAGGCTCTTCAGGATCTTGAATCCACTTGGCTGAGAGCCATTCCTCTGAGATGGTCAAGTACACACCATTCCTTCCTGAAAGCTTGTCAATTAACTTTCCCTTTCAAGGGCTAATGACTCTAAATAGCACCTTGAGCTCATCGCTGCTGTGCTGGGGAAGGAGGGGACCCTGCAGCCAGCACAGCTCCAAATCTGGAAACATACCTGCTAAGAAGATTAAGTCTGCTATGCTGAGCATTAAGGCCATCAATATTTATGCAGCAGGCAAAATTCATATCAGAGCTGTCAGGCAGAATCTGTCACCGTGGTGTTTCTAAAAGGTTACCAGCCTCCAGATACCTGTTCCTCACTTATGAACGAGGCTGAAGATGAATTGTTTTGCAATTTGAGTCTTAGACTACTGGTAAACTGCAGGATTCATCACTGAATTAATAGTTTGCTTGGGTCCATCTGCAGGCATTCCTCTAGTGCATGCAATGAATAGCAATCTGAAGGATCAAGAGGGTAAGCTGGAAATGTTTTCACTTCAGAGAAAATGTCTGATTTGTTCAAGTGCTCTTTATCAGAGTTCCCATATATGAAAGGCAAACCCTCAGTGGGCAGTTCTGGCCTATACAAGGGGGTCTCTGTTCAGTGGCACCTGGCCTTGACAGCAGCTACTGTGGGCAGCCTGGAGAAGAGCACAGGTACCTTGTCTAATATACTGAAAACCTTGGTGGAGCATTACTTCAACAATTTTCAGCTGGCACATCTGCCCCCAGCATGTCTCTGTGTGTGCTCTCTTCCCCCAGAACTGGGCTGAGAAGTGGAGCTTTTTGGAAAAAAAAAAATAAGCAGGAGAGGAACCTCTGCTCTTACCAAGTAGAAAGGGAAGATTCACAGCAAAAGGAGCAGCAGAGCACAGCAGGATCTGGTATGCAAAGGGTGCTAAACACAATTCCTCTTCTAACACATGGATATATGATGGATACAAAACCAAGGAGGAGGTTATGAAAGTTTATATCCATGGTCTGGACAGTGTCCTTTTAATTCCTGCTACCCCTGACAGACACTTTCAGCTCACTGCTCAGCATCCCAGTCCCTGCAGGGATATCTGTCCTTTTCCTTTCATTGGAAGACATGCAGAATTTTTTCTGATGGGTAAATGATATGGTGAGAGAAGGAAAATCAGCATGTGAGAAAACTATCTAGGTGGTGTATTTTGGGGAGCAGAATCCCTGTGCCAGCTGATGCCTTCCCCATGCTGCTGCAGATGATTGCTGCAGTGTGCAGGCAGTGTGCTGCTGAGCAGGTGATGTGTGAGAGCTGCAGGCAGTGATGACGCTGGACATTTTCTCTTTTCTTCCCTTCAGGCTGCAATTCTGTAGTTTTGACTTGTCTCCTGTTTGCAATAGAAGTTATTAACCAACTGTGTTATCAGAGTATTACCTTATTAGTGTGGCACAAGAGTTTCCAGTCTCCTGACAATAATCTGCTGTAAAGGCAAAATCCCACTGAGGCACTGCATGATAAACGCCCTCAGGATGCTGAAAGTAATTGATATGAGCTGCAGCTGTGGCTAAGGAGGATCCCTGCAGAGGACTTCCAGGATTCCCTGCATCTCCTGCACAATGTGGCCCTGGCAAGACTGGTTTAGAAGCCATAGGTACAGGAGCTCCAAAGGTCCTGGGGCTGTTTTCTGCTCTAGAAGCTGAGTAAGGAGGAGCAAGGGCCTAGTGGGCTCTCTGACTCCTTCCTCAGTGTAAAATTTCTGTATGAGTAGAAAATGAAAAAACATTGAAAAATCCAACATGTTATTATCACTTGATAAATCACCTAGGTGCTGCCTGCCCTTTGTAATCCTGCTCTGTTACATAAAATTTACCCTGCTTTTTTTCCCCCTGGCCTACAGAAAAACCCTGTAATTTTCTTCTCATGGGAAATTAGTTGTACAGTAAAAATATTTATTGAGGCATGGACACCTTGATCCATTTCCTGTTTGAATCAATAGAAATGTTGTTATTGATTTTGATGGGTTTTTTGAGACAGGCTCCAAGTTTTATCAATTTTTCAGTAGATGAATTCCCTGCTGAGGCATGCTTTGTCCTGGTTAGTCCTCATCATGGTTTTTTATGACTTTTGGGAAGGAATAGAAACATAACAGAAAGTAAAAATGGCCATTTTATAAGTTAGAATATGAAAATGTGGCTTGGAGTTAGTGACTAGCATTGCTTTATCCTAAGCACCTACAGGTATGGTTGGTGAACTTGGTATTTTTCATCCGCGATGTAAAAGCTGCCAACTCCATTAAAATCTGATTCAACATGACATTTGTGTCACATCTGATCTGCTTGCATTGGGTAACATTATGTCAGCTGATGGGATGTAAGCAGACACAGCCTTACAGGGAGTGATGTGCAAAACAGGCATTCTTCTTCTTCCTGTGCTTAGCACGAGTGTAAGATAACACAAAAGGCAAAATAATCTTTGACTTCATGAATGTGACATTTTCAGGGGGTGGCTACCATGGGTTATACACTGTGTGCCACCCCATAATATTATTCATCTAAAAAGGTAACTCAGCTTCATCTTCAGAAGTGATGATGAAGGACATAAAATCCCCTCATGTCCTTTGTGATTCCCTGTATTCAGGAGTCTGCTGAGGTTGGTGTCTGGTGGTTTAGGTTGGTGTCTGGTGGTTTAGATCAATGAATCTGTATTTTAAATCTGGCTTTTCCAGGCCAGCAAGTGTAAGAAGAGGTGGGGCATGCACAGGAACCACATCCCAGAGCTGTGTTTGGAGATCCCAAGTGACAGAGCAGTAGCGAAATCCGAAGGGAGATGGAGTCACGATCCTGCTGGTGCTTTGATCTCAAGTGTCCTGCATCCTGGGACTCCTCTGAGCACAGCTTCAATTGCAGGTTCTGGGTTTGTCTGTGAGAAAATCCTTTCCAGGTATTTAGGGGCACTGTGTGGCTGCTGAGAAGTGAGGGAAGGCGGCCCTGTCAGGGAGGGTGCAGGGGGCAGCTCTTGGGGCTGGAAATCCTCACTAGGCCAGACTCTAAAGGCATGGTGTGACCTGCTGAGATCCTTTTACAGATTTGACTCCAATGAGTCTACATGCCATAGCTCACCAGCACAGTATTTATTGTGTTTCATTTTTGTCACTGTGTGCTGGTTTTGGCTGGTGTAGAGTTAACATTCTCCAGAAGCTGGTACAGAGCTGTGGTTTGGACTCATGCTGGAAAGAGTGTTTACAATTCAGGGATGGTTTTGGTACTGCTGGGTGAATCAAGGCCTATTCTGCTCCTCAGCAGCCCCAAGGCTGGGGGTGCACAAGGAGCTGGGAGAACACAGAGCTGACCTGAGGGATTCCCAGACTATGTGGAATCAAGTTCCTGTCATGGAGCTGGGGAAGGAGGAGGAAATGGGGATGTCCAGAGGATGGTGTTTGCCTGCCCAAGTCACTGCTACATATGCCAGAGCCCTGCTGTCCTGGGGATGGCTGCACACCCACCAGCCTGCCCTGGG